>NC_135722.1:100997775-101303608 GCF_964656455.1 Halichoerus grypus | reverse complement strand
ACTTTCAGCTACTGTTGATATCCAGGGACAAAGATCCTCCTGACAGGCCTGGCTACATGGTTGGTGAGGCCAGGGACAAAGGGAAATGTGGGGCTCCCTGTTCAAAAATTACGAGTTTCCAAATGGCACCAGCAGAGCCTGAAATGAAGCGCCAGGCCCTTCTAAGCGCCGGGCCCTGCGTAACTCCCCAAGCTGTATGCCCACGAAGCCAGCCTGCCTCCCAGCCTCTTGGCTCGTCACACCTCTCCCCCGTCGCCTTGGGGGGCACGTGGTCTGATAAAACTGGGGAGCCGTCTTTGGTTCTGGCCCAGGGTTATGTTCACTCTCTGCATCAGCCTCTGGGTAGAGAGGAACCACCTAAGCATCTGCTAGTGACACGGGAATGTTATTTAGATACGACAGCCAATCTCAATCATAGCCAAGATGCTCAGCAAGCAAAAGTAAGGTGTTTATTTATTTACTTATTAGTCTTTTAAAAAGGTTTATTTATTTATTTTGAGGGAGAGAGAGTGGAGGGGCAGAGGGAGAGGAAGAGAGAGAATCCCCAGCAGACCCCACGCCCAGCATAGAGCTTAACATGGGGCCTGATTCCACGACCCTGAGATCAAGACCTGAGCCAAAACCAAGAGTTAGACACTCATCTGAACCAATTAATTATATCTGCGGTGACTACACCATCCAGGCTCCCCAGTAAAGTGCTTTTTTAAAAAAGGAAAATCAAGGCATGCAGCCAGGATCACTTAAACTAGCACACGTGGGCACTTAGAATTGAGGGGCCCTGGAGCTCAAGTCCCTTGACTCTAAGTCTGGGCTGTTTCTGCTTAACCACCCTGCCTACTTGGACTTTCTTTAGGGTGGTGTTCTTAACGCTTTTCATCCTCTTCACATCATACCTGCCATGAAGTCTCTAGGGGAGTCTTCCCACTTCTCCCTTCTAGAGAGAGCAGGCTGATCACCCCCCACCCCCACCCCACATAGCCCAGGCCGGGCACACCGCACAAGACCCCTGTGGACCCCAACCATCCGGCTCCCTTCCTCCCATCCCCTGCTAACCACAGCCATCTCTTCCATAGTATGACCAAGACAGCCTGCGAGGCCCAGAGTGGTGACAGTCCGTTTGGTTGTTGCTTTTCTTGTTGACTACGCTGTGGTAGAAATGTGTTTTAACCAAATTATTACAAAGCATGAGTGTTGCCCTCGTTTAGATATTTGCAGCCAATTATGCTCAATGTGAAAGATAATAGCCAGACTAGAGTCCTCCCATCGGCTCTGGCCTCCCAAGCTCCACTGGGTTGGGATATGCTCCCAGACCCAACAGCTGGGGGCCCCGTTTGCTTCTGCAGGGTGGTAGATGTCTGGTCTCACCCAGCCAAGCTCTTCCCCACCACCTTCTCCTCCATTCCTGGCCTCTGCCTGGGCTCCTTCTGTGTGCTTGCCTTGCAGAGTGGGAGACAGAGATGAGGGAGAAGAACCCTGAACTCAGCTCGGATGTCTGCTCAGACCAAGAGCTGTAGCTACGCTGTGGCAGAAGAGACACTGGGCTGGGAACCAGATGTGGGGTATAGCCCAGCTCTTCCACTTACTCAACTTACTTCAGGAGCCGAGCTTTGTTTTTGAGTCTAGAGTGGGGGTGTTCTATTACCTGCCAACAAGCTCACAGTGAGAATTAAATAAACCACATCATATGTGTAAAAGCATCTCACACATTATCTGACACATAGAAAGCATTCAATTGTTTGGTGGATCAGAGAAATGGGAGACTTCAGACATTATTTTATGTCCAGATCCAACAGTGAAGGGCTCAGGACATTCATATGTTCAGTAAACATGAATAAGGTAGGTATTATTTTTGGCCCCATGAGGAATTTTTCTTTAAAGATTTTAATTATTTATTTGACAGAGACACACAGCGAGAGAGGAAACCCAAGCAGAGGGAGTGGGAGAGGGAGAAGCAGGCTTCCCGCAGAGCAGGGAGCCCAATGTGGGGCTCGATCCCAGGACCCCGGGATCAGGACCTGAGCCAAAGGCAGATGCTGAACCAACTGAGCCCCCCAGGCACCCCCCCCCCCGCCCCCACCCCATGAGGAATTGTTTAATCGTTGCTGCTTTTGCCCTCCAAGGGTCGGGGGGAAGCAATCTTGTCATTCTGATGAAAATACTTTGTGTTTATTAAAGACACTTCCTATCACCATCCCAGACAAGAGAGGTGTACAAAAATGGCAATAACAGCAATTTTTGAGTCTCCAATTCCCAGCTACAAAACCCATTCAGCAGCTCTGTAGGCCCGGCCATCCTGCTGGACATCTTCGGCTGTCCCCCCACTTAGATCCACTTCTCCACCTGCTCTGTGCTCCTGGAGACGAGCCATGGCCTCACTGACCGATGGGAAGAGGGGATGGAATGGCAGGAGGTTGGACAGAGGGGAAGAGTGAGTCAGATGCTTATCTGTCCATTTTTCTCCCTATGGAATCACCACCAGGCTGGCTGTGCCCCGAAGAGGGAGGGGGGAGCCACAGCTCCTGCGTGGTGGCCACCTCCACCCAGCTTTCTCTCCTCAGGTTCTAGTCACATTCCCAGCCCGAGGCCCCTTTAGGACCCAGGGTAGGGACAGCTCACCCAGCCATCCCAAATACCTGGGCACTGCCCTCTGCCTGCCCATACCTTGTCAGCCGTCTCTTTGCCAAGCCCTCCTCAGAGGGCCCAGGGGTGCCATTTGGTCGTGCCCAGACTCTGACAGACACACAGGTGCTGAGACGCTCACGTTCCACAGAGGACAGGCTATGCCGAAAACAGTACAATATGTTGTAGAAGTGACGTAAGAAGAAAGATTTTGGTGTAAGACCTCGATTTAAAACAGTTTCTCACTTGCCAGCTGTGTGAGTTTGAACAAGCAGTTCAATCTCTGTGAACCTCAGTTTCTTTGTCTGTAGAATGGAGATAATAATGACCAGCCCTTTGAATGGGTGTGAGGATTGAGCAGGACAGGGCACAGAAGACACTTAGGCTAGTGCCTGGCATACAGCAAGCGGCAAATAAATAGACACTTCTTATTATAATTAGTAATTTAGTTCCACATAAAAGCTTAAAGGGTTTTTTTTCTATTTTCTAAACCACAAAATAATCTCCTTTTTCTAAACTACATAGTCTTTTCACATTATGCAAAAATGTTGGGATGTCAGGGAGTGTTCTTGGCTATGGGTTCTAGTCCTTCAGCGCAGACCTTTTCAGTAGATGCCTTGTCCCTGGGCAGGTGGCAATTCGCAGGCGTCCGCTGGTCTATGTTGTGAGCCTGCTGATTCCCAGCATCTTCCTAATGCTTGTGGATCTGGGGAGCTTCTACCTACCACCCACCTGCCGTATCAGGATTGTGTTCAAGACCAGCGTGCTGGTGGGCTACACCGTCTTCAGGGTCAACATGTCCGACGAGATGCCAAGGAGCGCACTGAGCACCCCTCTGATTGGTAAGCAGCCTTGGGGACACCAGACACCCATCTTCCATGACTCCTGTCACAGATCTGATGTTGCATTTCGGATCAGGGGAGGGAGAGGCCCCAGACACTGTGGCTAAGTACACTTCCTCTGGTTCCTTCCCTCAGGAGTCTTCTTCACGGTCTGCATGGCCTTCCTGGTTATCAGCTTATTTAAGTCCATCCTGCTGGTCAGATTCCTCCATGATGAGTGGAGCCATGGGCAGGAGGGGCCCCTCTTGTGCCTTCGAGGGGACACTGATGCTGATGGGCCTAGAATGGATCCCAGGGCCCAGCTTGCTGGGGTACCAGGTTTGTGAGAAGCCTCGAGGTCCGCCCCCTGTCTTGCCTGATCACTCTCCGCACCGGTTCCCATTGGTGAAGCACCAGGCCATGCGTCCAGCTGTGTGAAAAATTTGAAACACTTGCTTCTTAGCCTCTGTGCTGCATTTGATATTACCTCTCTGGAGACCTGCTGACTTTCCAGAAAGCCTCACTTTAGCTTAGAGGTCAGGCCCTCAGTTGACTTTGCTTATTTTTGTTTGTATTTTCCAATTTTAGCCAGTTAGCTGAAGTGACTAAGCGACTGACTCTGGAATAATAGAGTACTGGTGTGTGTGCACACTTGCTTGTATGTATTTGGGTTCCTGTTGCTTAATGTGAGCAAGTGTATGAATTATCCCAGTGCTCACCTTGGCAGCACATATACCAAAATTGGAACAATACAGAGGTTAGTGTGGCCCCTGCTCAAGGATGAGAGGCAAATTTGTGAAGCATTCTGTATTTTTACTGTATACTTGAAAGTTGCTAAAGAAATATATCCTAAAAGTTCTCATCACAAGAAAACAATGTGTAACTATGTGGTGGTGGAGGTTAACCAGACTTACTCTGGTAAGATAGATAGATAGATAGATAGATAGATTATATATAATATATATATATATATATATATATAAAATGCTATACACATGAGACATATAATGTTATATGTAAATCATATCACAATTAAACAAAAATAATCATCCCAGCCCCTAAAGCTCCGACGGAGTTAGTGGGGCCAGCCCCCAGCTCAGAAAATCTGGGTGGCTCTAATCTAGACAGGCTTCCCACACGACCCGGCTCTGCCACATTCCGCAGAGCTCCCCTGAGCACAGCCCTACCTCCCCCCAAGCCCAACCCAATCCACTGCCCTGTTCTGCCTACAAACCTTCGTTGTAGGATGAGGCTATCGCCTCCAGTAGGAAGCCCAGGGGGCCTCGGGAGCCCCCAGCTCACCCAGGATGTTTTCCTCTCTCATGCAGAGCCCCCGATCTGTCGAGAGCACCAGGTGCAGCCAGGGAGCCTGAAGGAAGTCTGGTTCCAGCTTAAGTCCATCAGCACCTACTTCCAAACCTGGGAGCAGGCGGACCGGCAGGGGGTTAAGTGGCTGGCCCTCCTGGAACGTTTTGACCGACTGCTCTTTCAAGCCTACGCCGTCATGCTGGGCCTCTATACCGTCACCCTGTGCTCCCTCTGGGCACTGTGGGGCA
The DNA here is from genome assembly GCF_964656455.1 of Halichoerus grypus. Classification (NCBI taxonomy): domain Eukaryota; kingdom Metazoa; phylum Chordata; class Mammalia; order Carnivora; family Phocidae; genus Halichoerus; species Halichoerus grypus. The sequence goes on along the minus strand of NC_135722.1, from coordinate 101,298,612 downwards.
GCTCGTGAGCCCCGGAGGCTGCTGCTTTCTCAGCACTTGGGGCAGGCTGGGGGGTTTTGTGGGCCGTGCGGAGGGGGCACGTGGGTTAAAAAGCTCCTCACCTCTTGTTGCCTCTTGGCCTTCAGTGCAGGTACTCACACCGGAGGAGGTACTGAATGACCCAGGATTAGGCATTCATGATGAAAATGCCCGGACATCTCAGGGTATACAGTGCAAAGGAAGCCTGCCTTCTTATTCCACGTCACTCCCCCAGAGTGAGCACCATTAGCAATCTCTTTCAGAGCCTTTCTAGGTACATTACATACATGTGTGTTTTGAGGGTTGTTTTTTCAAATGAAAGATCGCTTCACCCCCCAGAGTGAGCACCATTAGCAATCTCTTTCAGAGCCTTTCTAGGTACATTACATACATGTGTGTTTTGAGGTTTGTTTTTTCAAATGAAAGATCACTTCACCTGCCCAGAGTGAGCACCATTAGCAATCTCTTTCAGAGCCTTTCTAGGTACATTACATACATGTGTGTTTTGAGGGTTGTTTTTTCAAATGAAAGATCGCTTCACCCCCCCAGAGTGAGCACCATTAGCAATCTCTTTCAGAGCCTTTCTAGGTACATTACATACATGTGTGTTTTGAGGGTTGTTTTTTCAAATGAAAGATCGCTTCAACCCCCAGAGTGAGCACCATTAGCAATCTCTTTCAGAGCCTTTCTAGGTACATTACATACATGTGTGTTTTGAGGGTTGTTTTTTCAAATGAAAGATCACTTCACCCCCAGGTCTGTCTTGGTCATTCAGTCAGCCATTCAGAATGTTTACTGAGTGTCAATTAAGTCCTAGGTGTTATGTTGGGCACTCCAGAGAATACAAAATACGTCCGTCACAGATCATTCTTCGCTTGACTTGATTCCCAAGGTGAACCTTGTACAGAGCAGAATGCAAGATTCGCACCTCATCTGTGTCCTGAAGCTCTAGTTCCCACTGTCTCCCTTGAGCGCCTCTTGCCCTGCACCGTATCACTGCTGGAGGGAAGCCGGGAACCGACGTCTCAGACCCAGTCAACACAACACTTGGTCAGCACACACCATGTGTAAGGCACCGAGCTGGGGGCCAGGCTTCATGCATGAACCTAGGGTTCCAGGAGATTATAATCCACTGTCCTTGTATTCGTCAGCTAGGGCCGCTGTAACAAAACACCACAGACTCCGAGGCTTAAACAGAAATGTCTTTTCTCACTGCTCTGGAGGCTGGAAGTCTGAGATCAAGGTGTCAGCAGGGTTGGTTTCTTCTGAGGCCTCCTTGGCCCACAACTGGCTGACTGGTCCCTGCATCCTCACGTGGCCTTCCCTCTGCGCACGTCCATATCTGTGTCCGATTCCTCCTCTTATACGGACACCAACTCTATTGGATTAGGGCCCACATTAACAACCTCATTTAACCTGAATCACCTCTTTAAAGGCCCTACTCTGGATACGCATTCTGGGGCACTGGGGGTTAGGATTTCAACATGAATTTGGGGTGGGTAACACAATTCAGCCCAGACTACTCACATGACTGTGGACGCTTGGCCAGTCCAAAATCTGCAGGTGGGCGGGGACCCAGGGAATAGTTACAGTTTGAATGCAAAGCAGAGGTGGGGGTGTCTGCTGGCAGAATTCTCGCTTCTTCCAGGAAGCCAGTGTTTTACTCTTGAGGCTTTCAACTGATTAGATGAGGCCCACCCACATTCTGGAGGGGAATCTGTTTTCCCGAAGTCTACTGATTTAAATGCTAATCTCGTGTAAAAAATACCTTCACAGAAGCATCTAGAATAATGTTTGACCAAATATCTGGGTCCTGTGGCCCAGCCAAGTTCACACACAAAACTAACCATCACAGTCCCAGTGGCCCCATAGCTTCCCATCTATGCCCACAGACGCTTGTTAAGACAGAAGAGCCCTGATCCCCGGGCACTCGGGTAACTCATCAGCTTCTGGCTCTTACTCTCCAGGGGCCGAACCTGTACTGACTGGCTTACCTTTCGGCAGTTCCCATGGCCCCGTCACCTGAACTCGAAGGTTAGAGTTCAAGTCTTCCACACATTTTCCTTCCTCTGATTTTGACTTTCTTCATTTCCCATTGCTTCTTTTTACGGAGGCTTCGTCTAGGCCAGCTCACCTGCTTGCCATTCCGTCCCAGGCTCTACAGCTAGCTCACGTATTCTTTTGTGTCACCAAATCTGTGTGCCACTCCGTCTAAGGACCCTGCTCAAAACAGCCTTCCCCCACCTTCTTCACCCGATCATCCTGTGACTCTGTCCCCTCTCTCTAGCTTTAGTTTTACCTTATTCTATACACTTCCCTCTTTGAACGTTTTATGGACTCCTGTGTGTGTGTGTGTGTGTGTGTACGTACGTGTGTAGGGTATGTACATAGGTGTGTGTTGTGTGTGTGTGTGTATGTGCATCACTTGTCACACAGACCACATACTCCTAGAGGAGTCCCCCTATTTTCTGTTTTGGCTCCTCCGCCGTCTCTGCCCAGGTCCGCACAGAGTTTTGCTCGCCGCACCCCTGCAGCTGCTGTTGTAGAACCGCTCGTCCCAGCTCACTGCTGCTGTTGGACGCAGGTGTCGTGTGTCTTCCCAGGTCTGAGGGGAGAGTCTACCCGAGGTCAGACTCCCAGTGCTTCGGCGTCGCTCTGCCCTCTGTCAGGGTAGCCATCGGGAGCTTGCTGTGTAGACCACGGTAGGCTGAGCAAGAACCAGCACTCCTAATGCTACCGGCAGAGGACACAAAAGTCCAAAGCTGTTTGCTAGGAACTTTCTGCAGCGCTAAAATTGCCTTTAAAAAAACCCGCCCCCCATCCCCCTAAAGAAAAAGAATTTAAATTCAAACAGCCTTTACCTGCATCCTCCCTCTCTCATTACCTCCCAGTTAGTGCTCAACGCCAATTGTCCATGAAATTCCAGTGCTGCTGTTAATGAAATGAGGAACATAAGAAGTTTGTGAACAGGAAGTGTCCATGCAACCCTCCACCTGTTTCCCTCCTCACTTCCTCCGTTCTATTCCTGGCCTCCTCTGTCTCCACCTGCTCAGTGAGCCTCTACGTTGATCCCTAGAGCTCTCTTCACTTCCTCGGTTATTAAAGGTGAAAAGGCCTGCCATGAACTCCCCCTTGCGGAGTCTCCTTCCTCTCCAGCTGTCCTTGGAGAAAGCACCTGGTTTGGGTCCTGGCTCCAACACTGTCTAGCCAGGGGACCTTGAGCTTAATGTCTCAGAGCTTCAGTTACCCTGTTTGGCATTGGGGTTGCTCCTACTTACTCTACCAAATCGCAGAACTTTGAGGATCAGAATGAAGCAATGTATTTAACAGTACTTTGAAAAGTAGATAATACGTCACCAAATAAAAATAAGACCTGCCTGCTATCAACAGATGGGATTCTAGTCTGAAGTGTTCCTTCTTCCACTACCTCTATCAGAATCCAGGTATGGGCTCTGGTTCTCCCCACAAGTGCCTTTACTCCAGGATCCACAGGCCAAGGACTAAAGCCATCCCGTGCCTTCTCCTGGGGGCTTTGGGTGGGGGGGCTGCCCAAGGCCCTTCCCGTTCCACTTGCCGTGTAGCCCACTTTTGCTGCCTCCCTGGAGAACATCTCCAGGTCCTTTATGTCTGCCTCTAAGAGGAGTGAAGCCTGGCCGCTAAGCTGGGCCCCAGGGTGGACCACCTCTGTCTAAGCTCCAAGTGCCCCTGATCTGAACATGGCGGCCAGGGATTCATTCGAAGCCCCAGGCTCAGCTCTGCGTCCCGAAGCAAGGCCAACATTAATAAACGTCAGGGGCACAGAGTCCCTGTGCGGTGGGAGGAAGAGAGGGTGCCTGCAGCCCTTATTTACAGAGCAGCTTTAGCTCGGCTCCTCCAAATGTTTATAAGTTTCACGATTCCTGTTTCATAGAGGAAGGAAACTGAGGAACAGAGCAAAAATGGGATTCTCCCAGCTGTGAATGCTCCGACCATCTGCTGTTTCCCAGAAGCTAAGGTAGTTTCGGAACTCACCAAGAAATCATAGCTCCAGTTCTGGGGACTTCACTGACATCTAAAATAAAGACTTAGCGAAGCACAGCCCTGGGCTAGACAGGCAGCCCTCCATTTTATTTATTTATTTTTTTTTTAAAAAGATTTTATTTATTTATTTGAGAGAGAGAGAGAGAGAGAGAGCACATGAGAGGGGGGAGGGCCAGAGGGAGAGGCAGACTCCCCGCTGAGCAGGGAGCCCGATGCGGGACTCGATCCTGGGACTCCAGGATCATGACTTGAGCCGAAGGCAGTCGCTTAACCAACTGAGCCACCCAGGCGCCCAGCCCTCCATTTTATATGTCATTACATCTCAGAATAACTTCTAGGCACTGCTTCCGTGGTCTCCCATACCTGTGGGGCCTCGCGTGCAGCCAATGACTAGGTGGTGGAGGGTCCCGCTCCCCTCTCGAGAGGTTCCCCTCTGCCTCCCTGCCTGTCCTAGAGGGGAGGAGCTGTTGTGGTTAAGGAAGCTGAGCCCCTCACCCTTACATCTCGAGGACCCAGCCAGCCTCTGGGGTCCAGCTTTGAGCCTGGACAGGTCAGACCAGGAAGCAAACCAAAGCAATCACAGCTCCAGCCCTGGGGACAGGCAGCATGGTATGACCCCTGGCTCCCAGGGCGGAGGGGGGGCGGTGCTCACTTCTCAAGGATCTAAATATACATAGAAAGGCGAGATTAGCAAAAGGAGGTGGACCTAAAATTTTTATCTTTTAGTGTGGCTCTGAGGCTTCTAGTAAACTTCAGATCTTGTGTTTAAGGTAGGGAATTCCTCCACCAATTCCTGGATGTTGGATAATCATCCCAGGGCAGAGACCCAGTTGCCCTGTTCCCTCCAGGATGGCTGTGTCTCCCTCCCTGCAACCCCATCTGTGCCCTGGGGCTCATCACAGGCATCTCCCCGTCCTGTTCCCTGGCTCACACTCCGTCTCAGCAGCCCGAACCTTTCAGTCCTGAGTTATTTACCTGCTGAGACAATAAGAGCTTCATAATTAGCTGAGCAACAGCATGGAGGCTTTTATGAGCAGCCAGGCCCCCCACCACACTCTGGTGTCCGTAATTGAAATGACCCACGCCGGTGATTAGATTAGGGGGCTGAAGCAGCCCGGTGTGCCACCCCCAACCCTCTCCCCTGTCCTGTTGGGGGGGTGATGTAGTTAAGTTTGTGCTTCATTTGGCAGAGACCATAAAGCAGGCATTGCAGCGGGGCTTTCTGCAGGGGTGGGAAGACACTGCCGGGCAGTGGGCGGGCTCCGTGGCAGGCAACAGATTCCAGGTCCGTGGGGTGGGTGGGGGAGGGGGGGGGCTTGCTTGCCCTTTGCCTTGCCCCCTCTACCTTCCCCCAGCCTAATGCCAGCCTCTGAAGCCCTGGGCTTAGCAGGATTATCAGCCCTACTCAGTGGCCCTAGGGACCAGGGCTGCATGGGGACGGCCAGACCCTGAGCAGACCCCACTCCCCGTCACCCTGCTCATCCTCTCTGGAGAGCTCCGGGCCAAGAGCAAGAGGGTTGAGGTGCTGTTGGCATTTCTTTTTCTCCCCACCTCCCTGGCTAATCTCAGCTTCTCAGCTCTTTCCCGTACAAGCCTTCCCCACGCCTGTCTCCTAAGATTGCGGCTCCCTCCCAGGTGGGGGACACCACAGGCTTTGGGGTCAGAAGCATTCATTTGTTTCCCTAGAGCATGGTTACGCAGAGCTGACATGGGTTTGCTCTCCGTGCAAACCTGAGGAAGTGCTGTCTTGAGACAGGTTTGGGGGCCCTAAGTGGGCTCTGCGGGAAAGAAGGCTGTGGTCAATTGGTGATGTCTGCCCCGGGAAAGAGAGGGGTAAGAGGAGAAGCAGAGCTAATGTTCACTGAGGCTTTTGTCCTATGAGAAGCACCGCGCTGAGTGCTTAGGGGATATAGTGTTCTAGGACCCCAAGAACCCCAGCCCTGGGAGATCAGGGAGTTTGTTGTGTTCACTCTTGTGCTTCCAGGACCTACGACCATGCCTGACACATAGTAAACAACCTGTGTGGCAATATGTGTTGGGTGAACCACACCAGGTTAAAATTCCACTCCACCACTTATTAGCTATGTGATTTGGGCAAGTCATTTGAACTCTGTGCCTCAGTTTCCTCAACTATAAAATATGATCAATATTAAACCCAGCTTATAGGTTTAATGAGTTACTATATGGAAAACGCTTAGAACGTTGTCCAGCACATGCTAAGCACTTGGTTAAGTGACAGTTTTTTTGTTTTTTTGTTTTTTTTTTTAAAGATTTTATTTATTTATTTGAGAGAGAGAATGAGAGACAGAGAGCATGAGAAGGAGGAGGGTCAGAGGGAGAAGCAGACTCCCTGCTGAGCAGGGAGCCCGATGCGGGGCTCGATCCCAGGACTCCGGGATCATGACCTGAGCTGAAGGCAGACGCTTAACGACTGAGCCACCCAGGCGCCCCTAAGTGACAGTTTTTTTTTTTTTTAAGTGACACTTTTTATCCTGAGTATCAATATCCCCATTTCGCAAGTGATCAACATCACTTACATCCGTGCCAAACACTCTCTAACTGATCACTATAGGTAATCTCATTAGATAGATGGTAGATGATAGATTGATAGATTGATAGATAATACGAGGGTTATTATGAAGATTATCTATATTATGAGATATGTATGTACAATGAGACCTCCTGGTGCATATAATCCTTATAATAGCCCTGGTATTATCATTGCCACTTTGCAGTTGAAGAAACTAAAGCATAGGGAGGTTAATTATGTTGTCTAAGATCACTAAGCTAGCAAGTGACAAAGCTAGGATTCAAATCTAAGCAGTCTGGCCCCAGACTCCGTGCCCTTGGGGCTTCTGTTGTAGTCAAGCACGCTCTCACTCCAGAGCTCGTACCCTTGACCGTTACTCCCTAAAGAGGCTCATCTTTGCTAACTTTATATGTGGCTAGAGGAGGGGGCCACCGTAGAAGACAGGAGCTCGAATTCCAATTCTACCATCCATTAGGTTCATGACCCTGGGCAAGTAACTGAGTTAGTTCAGAATGTCAGGATTTTTTCTCATCTGTAAATTCTGAAAAAGAGCTCTTTCACCGAGATGCTGTGAGGATTGAATGAGATAAGGTTTATGAAGTGCTGAGCACGTATCTCGCATTAGAGGTATTGAGAGTGATAGCAATTATTGTTATTATTCGCCACCTTTCCACAGGGCTGTTACCAGCGCCCAGGGAGATTGAGATTTATATATATATATAAAATAGCTATGTCAACTGTAAAGATTTCCTCCATGCATAGTCTCTGGATCAGCAGCCTCAGCAGCATGGGAACCCTTAGAAGAGCAGAATCTTGGGTCCTCTCAGATCTACTGAGTCAGGATCTGAATTCTCACCTGACCCCAGAGGATTCATCTGCACACTGCAGTTACAGACGCCTGGATGGAAAGGATGATGGTAAAGGGGGAGAGTGAGCGTTCCTGGAGGGAGCCTCACGGCAGGCCTGGGGTTCAGGGGCAGCACAGCGTCACGCGGAGCCCGCCTCGGCTACCCGGGCAGCTGGACCCGCAGGGCACCTGCCAGTCGCCTCACTCAGTAATCTGCCCTCCCCCCCGGTCGGAGCAGTCAAGCCCTCGGTGCAGCTGGGCGGCTGAATTATAGGCTGTGGGCGGATGGTGGAGAGAGCTCCGAGCCTGCGCTCCGAGGGGAGAAGAGCGTGAAGGGGAAGGAAGGCCCCTTCCACTGCTCTCCTTCCCCTGACAGCAGGCGCCCCCCTTTCTGGAGAGCCAGGCAGCTGGCACCAGAGATCAGGCGACCCTTTCCCCCCCCTACCCCCGGAACCCACTCGCTGCCCCCCGGGCAGAGCGCCGAGCCCTCCTGGCGGCTGTGTCGTGGCCACAGTCTCTCAAGGGACCTCAGGCGTTGAATCCCTCTTCTCAGGGAGGAGCCTCCTCTACAGACCTAGCCTCTGACCCAAAGCCTTGCCTCTCCCCAGAGCTTGACACCTCAGCAGGGGTGGACGTGAGACTGCAGGGACCGCCCCGCTGTCCTCCTTCCTGCGGCCGGTACAAGCTGGTGCTGGGGGAAGGGACGTGCACGCCAGCTTCCCGGGAGGCCAAGCTACCGTGGCGGAGGGATTTGCTGCCTGCTCTTATCAACACACTGGGCATGGGGCTGGGGAGGGGAAGAGCCCCAGGTCACAGGGTAAGCCATGCTGCTGTCACGGTCCTCCCCTCCTCCACTCAGGTGCAGCTTACGCCCTGTCTTCCCAGCCAGGTCCCCGAGGCTCCCGGTGGCCTGCTCACTCCGCCACCATGTCTCAGCCCTGGTTCCTGGGAGGGAGGAAAGCTCTCTCTGTCTCCCAGACCTTCCCTTACTGGTGACACTTCAAACATCCATTAGGTTTTATGGAGCACTGCTTCCAGGCCTACGGGGGGTGGCTCTGGGCCTGCACTCAAGGCCTGAGCTCTCCCCACGGCCTGCAGTTCCTTCTGGCCACTCCCCATCTCCCCCTCACTCCCTGCCCTCTCCCCTTTCAGCCACCATGGCACTCTCCCTGCCACCCTGAGGGTGCCCAGGCTTGTCACTGTGGCTTTGTGGGCTTGGGGCCCCTTGCTCGGCCTCCTTGGGCAGCACGTGCGTGCGTGCGCGTGTGTGTTTGAGGTGGTTGCTCAGAGTTGGAGGGGATCTAGCCCAGCTCGTTCAAAGCTCTCATTTTGCAGATGAGGCTGGGACAGGAGAACAATAAACCCTAGATAATGATGAGGATGATGGTAATGATGCTGATTACGGATGGCCTCTAGCTATGGGACACGTACTGTGTGTCCCGCTACCCACGAGGACTTCCCATATTGTATCCAATTTAGTTCTTATGGTAGGATGAATGAATAAATACAGAAACTGAGGCCCAGAGAGGTGACGTGACTTGCCTCATATCACACAATGAGGAGGTGAAAGAGTAGATTTGAACTCAGGATTATGTCACGGAGCAACCAGGAGCTTTAGTATCTAGGTGAATTTAGTATCTCTCGTGTTTGGAGAGATGGTGACAGTAGCAGATGGCCCCCCTGTCATGGAGCCGCCGGGGCAGAGTTAAATGAGCTCCCGGGGGTGGAAGTTGCAAAGGGAAGGGACTATTACTCTCAGTGCAGAGCCCAGAGGAGAGCTGGGGTCTTCTATTTCCCGATGCAGTGCGCTTCCCTTGAGGTCTTACCCTGCTGGGCCTGAGCCTTTGGGTTAGAAAGTACACACACTGTCTTGGGCTAGAATCCTGAGAACCCCACGTGCTCCCCTGCCCAGGCAAAGAGAAGCAGGTGAAGGGCAGGGGAGGGGTGCAAAATGAGGCCGGGCTGCTGCAGGTCAAGTCGGGATGGGCAAGGTCCAGATTTGAGGAGGTGGCTGGAGAAGACTGGCATTTTGGAGCCCTCGACAAACCGTGCTGATGTGGGAAAGTGATGGGGCCGGCCGGAGGGCAGGGTGGAGGAGGTGGGGCTTCAGGGGGAATTGTGTGCCCGGCACTGGGGGAATTCTTTCTTTTTTAGGTTTTTATTTTAATTCTAGTTAACATACAGTGTTTTATTAGTTTCAGGTGTATAATATAGTGACTCAACACTTCCATACAACAGCCGGTGCTCATCATGACAAGTGCCCTCCTTCATCCCCATCAGCTGTTTCACTCCCCCGCCCCCTCCCTGCCCACCTCCCCTCGGGTGACCAGCAGTTTGCTCTCTAGAGTTAAGAGTCTGTTTCTTAGTTTGTCTCTCACTGTTTTTCCTTTTTTTCTTAAATTCTGCATATGAGTAAAATCATATGGTATTTGTCTTTCTCTGACTGACTTATTTCACTTAGCATAATATTTTCTAGCTCTATCCACGTTGTTGCAAATGGCAAGATTTCATTCTTTTTATGGCTGAGTAATATTATACTGTGTATATATATACACCACATATTTATCCATTCATCAATCGATGGGCACTTGGGCTGCTTCCATAATTGAGCTATTATAGATAATGCTCCTATAAACATCAGTGCACATGTATCACTTTGAATTAGTATTTTTGAATTCTTTGGGCAAATACCTAGTAGGGCAATTGCTAGATCACAGGGTAGTTCTATTTTTAACTTTTTGAGGAACCTCCATACTGTTTTCTGGAGTGGCTGTACCAGTTTGCATTCCCACCAACAGAGCAAGAGGGTGGGGGTATTCTCTTTCAAGAAAGATAAAGAAGATGACGGGGAGAGAGTCACCCAAGCATAAATTCAAATCCTGGCTCCACCACTTAATGGCTTCATGATGCTGGACAACTTAAATAATTCTCTGAGCCTCAGTTTATTCATCTGTAAAATAGGGATTATGATGTCCAACATTTAGAGTGAAGACTCTGCAAGTGTATAAGACATGTAATAGTTGCTCAAAAGTATGGTCCCTTCCTCTTCCTGCACCCTACCAACCATTCCTAACTAGGGGACTCTAGTCAATTTACTTAATTTCCTTTATAATAATAACAGTAGTAACAATAGTGACTACAACTTCCATTTACTGAGCACTTACTACGTGGCAGACATAACACTAAGCATCTTACTCATATTATCTCATTAACTCCTCCCCCAGAACTCTATGCTAGATTCCATCCATCTATTGCTGCCAAGCCCTAGAGAAGCTGATGGACTCATCCAAGGCCACAGAGCTAGAAAATAGCAGAGCTGACATTCGAACTGGGTTAGTCAGGAGAGGCTGGGTTATGCTACGGTGACACATGACCCCCAAATCTCAGTGGCTTACAGCACATTGTGTGCCCACCGCAGGCCAGCTCCAGTTCTGGGCCATGCCCTCCCTCTGAGACACGGGCTGGTGGAGCAGCCTCTATCTGGGACATTGTCAGTCACCTTGGCAGAGAGGGAAAGAGACCTCACAAGGGTCTTGCCAGGCCTGAAAAATATACCTGTCTCTTCTGCTCACAACCTAACTCACTGTCCCATCGTCCTCATCATGCAACCCACTCAACTCCCATGTCACCAGGAAGGGCAATCTTTGCAAGTACCCAGAAAAGAGGACGGCCAGAATATTCGGAGCATAACACTAATGACCACCATATCCAGCTTCTAATCCCTACGCTCCATGGGTTCCCACTGTAGAGTGAGCCCCAGTGTTCTCATCCGTAAGGAAGGAATAATAATTCTACCTCTCAGGTTGGTCACGCTGATGACAGGACATAGCACACAAGAAGCCCAAGCCCGGAAACGCTGAATCGTGGTGATTATGTGTGGGCTTCAGGAATACTCTGGACTGGTCACTTCAAACGTTACTTGGTGGAATGGCAAATCTCACTATAGAATTCAGAAGTGTCTGCGAGACAAGGGATATGCTTTGAAAAGCTCTGTTGCTCTCGGTGCTCGTGAAACCACCTTCAGGGGAGCCAGAAGGGAAGGAACAGTTCCAGGCTGACGATCAGAGGCAACAGCAAATGGGATTATGTCAGCAAATGTGCAAAAGTGCTGTACGCTTTTGGAGGACTCTTCATTTAGGACTAATTAAATACTTGGAAGCAGGAAGATTGACAGGGTCCTCTCTGGGAAGCCACTCCAGGCCAGCGAGACACTTCAGGGTCTATTTACAGCATTTGGAGAGCTCCAGAGGAGGAGGAAGTGGGTGGCTCTACTCGGAACAACACTCTGGAGGCAGAACACAAGGCTATCAAGGGCTGAAATCACTCCGGACGGTGCTGTGTCCCCCCCCCCCCCCCAGCCTTGGCCTCCCAGGGTCTGAGGTTTGGATGATGTGAACAAACAGACCTGGGGTTTATGCTGGTGGTCTCGAAGCGGGGAGCTGCCTATGGAATGGTGTGTATTCATTTCCCGGGGCTGCCGTAACCAATCACCACAAACTCAGTGGCTTAAAACAACACAAACGTCTTCTCTTCTGGAGGTCAGAAGTCCAAAATCAGTGTCACTAGGTAAAAGTCAAGGTGTTGGCAGGACTGGTTCTTCCTGGAGGCTGTAAGGGGAGAATCCGTTTCCTTGCCTCTTTCAGCTTCTAGGGACCACCCACACGTGTTGGCTCCTTCCTTCCTCCACCTTCCAAGCTCATCTCTGGTTTCTGCTTCTGCCTCCACATGGCTTTCTCCTCTTCTGTCATCAAGCCTCCTCTGCCCCCCTCTTAGAAGGACACTCATGATTCCATGTAGGGCCAACCAGGATAATTCAGAATAATCTCTTCATCTCAAGATCTTTAACACAATCACATCTGCAAACTCCCTTTGCCAAATAAGCTAACAATCACAGGTTCCAGGGATTAGGACCTGAGTATCTCTGGGACCATTACCCAGCCCACCCACATGGGGCATCCGAGATAGGCTGGAAGGCAAAAGGGCAACCAGCTGCACTCCACACATCTCCCATGGGGCCTGAGGTAGGGGGCATCCTCTAGGCCACAGCCATGGTAGGACCTCTGTGGTGACCCCAGGAGAGCCTGTGACACCTCTCTCCCTTCAGCCATGTAGGCAGCGCCTGGCACACAGGACTACAGAGCAGCAAAGGCTCGTCATATGATCAGTTAATCCATGTATTAACAAATATGTATTCAGCACCTACTGTGTCCTGCGGGAGGTGATTTAGACCTGGGGCCCTGCTGGGTTCTCCAAGTAGGAGATTCATTCAACAAGTATTTATTGAGCCCCTACTAGGTGTCAGGCACTGTTCTGGGTACTTGGGATATATCAGAAGACAAAAACCCCCAAAGCTCCCCGCCCTCACGGCGCTGACGTTTTATCAGTAGAGACAGACAATAAGGAGTCATCGCAAGTCAATCACATTGAATGTTAGGAGGTGATAGGGCTGTGGATAAAAAGACAAAGTAGGGCTGGGTAAGAGGAATCAGGTGTGCCCAGGTGGGACCAGGCAGGTGAGGTGGGACCAGGTAGGTACTAAGCGGATTAGTCAGCATAAGCTTCATTGAACAGGTGAGGTTCAGGCACAGACCTGAAGGAGGTGAGGGGGAGTGAGCCAAGTGGACATCTGGGAGGAGGGAGCTCTGGGGAGAGGAAAGAGCTAGAGCAAAGGTTCTAGGTGGAGGGGACAGAATGATGGGAGGGTCACAGAAGGTGTGCACAGAGAGGGAACAGGAGCTGGGTGGGCTACTTCTTGGAGCTAACCAGGCCAAACCTGAAAGAGAGAAGACATAGTAAAACAAGGTCTCTGAACACTCCAGTACGGAACTCTGGAAAGTCATCTGAACTGGGAGCTCATTCTGGGCGTGGGAATTGCAAGGCCTTGCTGAAGTCACTTAGCCTCCCTGGGATTCACTTTCCTCACTTACAGATGGAGAAGCTTGCACTGATTCACTCACTCGTCCATGCATTCAGAGGACTCCATCAAGCTCGACTGAGGCCCCAGGAAGATGGCACGTACTGCAGACCCCGAGGTGAGTCATGCACAGCCTCTGCTCTCCCTGTCCACGTCCTTCCTGCTCTGCTCTCTGCTGACACAAGTGAGGGGCTGGGCCTGGACACGAGAAGGCATGGTGGTGGGAGGACTTGGTATCCATGAGGAATTAGGCTTCTGAATAACCCAAAGGAGAGCATTGGGTGGGTGGAAGCTTTAGGGAAACACATTGGGGAACAATATAAGAAAGATCTCTGCAAAAATGAAATGGATGGTCATGAAAGATCTCCTCATCACTGGAGGTCTATGAACAAAAGCTGAGAGATCATTGGTTGGGGATGCCCTAGAGATCTGGGTGTCAGAGGGAGGCTGGACTAGATGGTTTCTAAAGTCAAAGGGAGCTCTTGCCGACGTCTCCAACTCTGGAGGACGTTGCTACAAAAGCAGGTTGTGTCTGCTGGGTTGTGTTGAAGACCTTGCTTTAGGCTGACTGCTCTCCCATCAATGTCAAGGGGAATGAGACAGTGGCCCCTGAAGCGGGAGGGCCCTGGGTCCTGCCTCTCCACTGGGTGGTGTGGGAAGATCACTCCCTAGCCTAGTCCTCCTGTGGGGTTTCACTGCCTCGCTCTTGTTAGGAGCGAGCCTGGAATGTCTCCCGTGCCTGCCCTCTCCCCATCGTCCCATCTCTCTGTCTAGTCACACAGGACTACAACAGGCTCTGTGTCACAGAGTATTTCCTCTCTCCAGTTGGTGGCAGCTCAGGGAGCCCAAGCGTTCCCCACTCCAAGAAATGCTTTCCTTTACAAGCCACCTGGTGGCCAGCTGCGCCGCCCCCTGTCACTGCCCGAGAGCAACAGACCAGAGCTGTGGTGGCGGTGGGACCATGACCATCTGCTCAATACAGCCCCAGACCCAGAGGAGGCAGCCAAGGATCCCAGATCCAGGGCTGGCAGCATCCTTACCACCTCAGTTGACAGCAACCTGTCCTCCGCGCCCAAGGAGATCAGGAGAGCTCCAGAGCAGAGGTGGATTTTGCTAATAGCCCCATTTTTCTTCTCTTCTACTAATGCCACTCATTTGTTTACACGACAAATATTTATTGAGCATCTACTATGTGATAGGCACTCTTCTAGGTTCTGGGAATTCAACGATCAACAAACAAATAAAAATCTCTGCCCCTAAATGACAGTCTCTTCAATAATTGGTGTTAAGAAAACTAGATATCCACATGCAAAACTGGACCCCTATCCTTCATCACTCAAAAAAATTAACTTGAGGTGGATTAAGGACTTAAAGGTAAGACCTAAAGCCATAAAACCCCGAGAAGAAAACAGGGCAAAAGCTCCTTGACATTGGTCTTGGCAATGATTTTCTGGATATAACACCAAAAGCACAATCAACAAAAGCAACACTAAACAAGTAGGGGTACATCAAACCAAAAAGCTTCTGCACAGAAAAGGAAACCATCAACAAAATGAAAGGCAACCAACGAAATGGGAGAAAATACTGCAAACCACCTATCTGATAAGGTTTTCATGTACAAAATATGTAATGAACTCATACAACTCAGTAGCAAAAAATAATAATAATACGATTTAAAAATGGGCAAAGGACCTGAATAGACATTCCCCCCCCAAAAGATATTCAAATGGCCAACAGATACATGAAAATGTTTTCAACATCACTAATCATCAGAGCAATGCAAGTCTAAACCACGATGAGGTATCACTCCAGACCTGTTAGAATGGCTGTTATCAAAAAGAAAAAGATAAGTATTTGTGAGAATGTGGACGAAAGGAGCCCTCGTGCACTGTGGGTGGAATGCGAATCAGTGCAGCCACTGTGGAAAACAGTACGGAGGTTCCTCAAAAAATTAAAAATAGAGCTACCCTATGATCCAGCAATCCCACTTCTGGGTATAATATCTGAAGGAAGTGAAATCAGTACTTGAAGAGATATCTGCTCCCCCATGTTCCTTGCAGCATTATTCACAGTAACCAAGATTGGAAACAACCTAAGTGTCCACCAATGGATGAATGGATAAAGAAAATATGGTCTACATATACAACAAAGTATTTATTATTCAGTCATTAAAGGAGGAAATCCTGCCATTTGCAATGTGATGCACCTGGAGCGGCTTATGTTAAGTGAAATAAGCCAGACAGGACAGACAGACTCTATCGTACACTATGTGTGGGATCAAAAATAAAAAAGTCAAACTCATGAAACAGAGAGTAGGACTGGCTGGTGGCTGCCAGGGGCTGGGGGGTTGGGGGGAAGGGGGGACGTTGGTCAGCGGTCCAAACTTGCAGTTTTCAGATGAGTAAGTTCTGAGGATCTAATGGAGAACATGGTGGTTACAGGTGACAATACCATATTGTCTACCTGACATTGGCTAAGAGAGTAGACCCTAAACGTTCTCACGCACACACAAAGGTAACTGTGTCAGGGGGTGGATATGCTCATCAGCTTGATTGTAGTAATCATTTCACAATGCCTATGTATCTCCAATCACCACTTTGCCCACCTTAAATGTATACAGTTTTATTTCTCAGTTATACCTCAGGAAAGTGGAGAAGGGGAACATCCCCGCCTTTGCAGAGCTCACATTCCAGTAGCGGAAACAGAAAATAAACAAGATACACGAACCGAGTGTGTAGGGTGTGAGATGGTGACAGACACCGGGCAGAAGGAATATAGGGCGTGTGTGACGGGGTCATGTTGGATAGGGTGGTCAGAGAAGGTGCCTTGGCAGCAGGTGATGGCTGCCGGCCTCACAGACAAGCTATTGCTTTCTAACTCCCTCTCCTCCTCCCAGGCTCCGCCTTGGGGCCACGGGGCAAGCTGCTCCCAACCCACCCCCTTCAGGCTCTGTGGCTGTATTTAACTCTTGTAGAGTGACCCCAAGTCATTACTTCACTTATTTATTCATTCTATTGATCCCTTTTGTTTGCAATGGGAAGGAAACTAATAGCTTCTGAGTCTAGGCTATGTGCGGGCGCCTCCCGCAGCCCACTGAAGCCTCACTACCCCTGGGGGGACACGTGTGCTTATGCCCACTTTGGACTCGGGAAAACTGAGGTTAGCTGCTTTAGGTGTCTTGACCAGGGTCATACGACTGGTAAGCTGAGCAACCGAGATTTGAGGTCAAGTCTGACTCCAGAGTCTGTGCTTTTCTCGTGACACATGAATTACAAATTTTGTAATTGTGTGGTGGGGAAGAGGGAGTGGGTCTCAGAATATCTGGGGGGGGGGGAGCGTGCATAATTTGAATCAGGGGATGCTGCATTGCCTTTCCCATTCCAGATTCATGATTACTGGACTGTATTATTCTCAATAAGAGTCCATGAATTTGGCAGACGGGTGAACTAAGTAGGCAGAGCAATTATTCCTTTATTCCCATTTGGTAGGTGATAAAACTGAGGCACAGAGAGCTCAGCTAGTTCGCCCATGGCCACACAGGGAGTTGACAATGGAAGTAGGACTAGAGCCGGCTTGTATTCTGTTCTTCCCCTGGCTTCCTTTTAAAAACCCAACTCGTTTTTTTGTTTTTGTTTTTGTTTTTGTTTTTTAAGAGATGATATAATTACACGGTACAAAATTTAAAGGCATAACAGGGTAGACAGAGAAAATGTCTCCCTCCCCACCCTGTCCCCAGTTCCACATCTCATGGCCGCTGAAGCAACAACCACTACATTCTCTTGGCTCCTTCCCAGTGGAAAAGGGCGAAGAGAGAATCATGTCTTCACGTGTGCTATCCTTGCTGGGCTTAGGGTCTGAAACCAGGCTCGGCCACCTGTTAGCTGAGTGACCTTGGGCAGGTGGCTACATGTCTCAGACTGGAGGTTCTTCAGCTATAAAGTGGGGACCACATCACCTACCTCAGGGTGCTCTCTCGTGAGCATCAAAGTGAAAGAGAGAACATGCAGGAAAATGCATGGCAAAACATGCAGAGCCATACGAAGGTTGGTAAGTGTTTTTATTCTCTGCCTCTGGAAGAGCCCAGAAATGCTCACGATGTTCTCACCACCTCTCAGAGACAATGGAGAGAATGGATAGGAGATGGAACTCATTTCTGCAGGATGAAAGGAAATGATTCAAATTGTACCAAGTGCAATTAAAGTTTAATATTAGAGGAGACTTTGTTTTGGAATCCCAAAGGGGCTTGTGAGGTTTCTTTCTTTGAAAATTTTTCGGAAAATACTAATAACAATATATTAAGACACTAATCTTCCCAGAAGCAAGGGAATAGATAAAAAGGCATCTCTGATCCCTTCCTCTCTAGAAATTAGAAGTCAAGTAAAGGAGAAATTTAAGCCAAATAACCTTCTGTCCCCGGATCCAGCTGTGGCATGACCATTGGGCTAATGACCCATCAGCAGCCACACTAAGGCCTGGCTTTTGCTACCATCTCACTAATTCTAGATGCACTTTCAAGGGCGACTGTCTACCCTGGAGACCGCCCTGGAGTTGGCTCTGTTGTTTGTGGCCAAGAAACAGAATTTGATGGAGATTTGGGGAATGCAGTAGGGGGGAAGCTTCATCGTATAGGAAGGAGACGTTCTCCAGAAGCTGGCGCATCCGGGTCTTGGATACTTGTAAGGACCTGGAGCGAGACCGCCACCCTCCTGTACCAGGAAGGAGTGGAGGGGAGAGGAAAGACAGGCCCGCGTCTCTGCTGTTTCTCACACCCATGATTCCCTCATGGCCTGTGTGAAGGATTGCCACCTCCCCTGTGAAAACAAGTCCCTGAATCTCCAGAGTTTCACAGCAGGAATGTCTCTAGGCGGGTGGGGCAGTGGGGCCAAGCAGCGCATCATGGTCTTCACTTTGCTCAGGTGCTTTTCTCTCTCAGACCATTGCTTCTGCCACCACACTGGCCTAATCAGGAACAGAGTCCCCTTCTTTCTCCCCCCTTACTGTGATGGATCAAGGCTGGGAATTCCCACACGAGCACATATTAAGGGAAGAGACAGGGGAAGGAAGCGAAGGAGTCTCTAAACACGTGGTCTTGTATCGCTCAAGTGCTCCGTTACCCCAGACCTGTCAAGTCGCTCCTCATGTCCCCACAGTGCTTCAGAGGGCCCCACAGGGGCAGCACAACCTCACAGGCCCCTTGTTTGGGTTTCTTCATTTCTACTCCTTGTCTGTCTGCGTGTGGAGGGTAGCAATATAAGCACCTTAGAACAAACTCAGCCATCTTGACCTTTGGGGTCAATTTTGAGAGAAAAAAGCCCCACTGTGCCACTTCCTTCAGGAGTCCCATCCTGTCTGCGTGGAGGACCAGAAAAAGCCTCTTCTCCATGTGACAGGTGACAAGAAAACCCCATTCCTTCTAAGGAAGCCCCCCCATGCACCCAGACTCAACAGAATAATATTACACTCCAAAAAGTCTAGCATCCCTTCCATACCATGAGGAGGGAGTGCAGAGGTTCCTGGTCCCAAATTTACTATGAAGCCCCATGACCTAGCATTGCAGAAACTGGCTATACTGTATTGGGACCAGGATGGTAAAGGGCAGTACTTCTGAATCCACTCTGTCCTGGGGAAAACAAGAAACAGAATGGTCTGTAAAGTTATCGACTACTCTCTAATAAAAATATCTTTAATTCGCAGGCTTACATGGAGCCAGCCCAGTGAGCCTGCCCTTTCAATCAGAGCAATCAAGGCAGGAGTGGGGACCCCCAACTGTACTCAGGGTTGGATCCAGAGTCCAATCAGCCTGGGTGTCAAGCCTACAGAATGTTCTGGAACTCAGTGTCATCAGGTGGTTACGGGCCCAGGCTTTTAAGCCTGTAAGACCTAACACCTCACCTTCCACTTATCAGTTCCGTAATTCCACACGGGTTGCTTAACTTCCCTGTGCCTTAATTTTCTCATCTGCAATATGCAAGTCATAAGATCTTCTTCAGAGGAAACAGAGATGAAATAAGATAGCACAGTGCCTGGTACACAGCGAGCTCGGTAAGCGTTAGGGACGGTTGGCGGAGTGGTGCAGAACCAGGGCATTCCAAGGACCAGGGCCTGGAGAGAGAAAAAGTCATGATGGGACATGATAGGACACGAAGGAAAGCAAGGCCAGGAGGGAAGAGACTGCTCCTCCCCTGTCCTCCCTATAAAGACCACTACTGCCTCTCGGAGCAGGGAAACCAGGACGTCTGAGTCAGGCCTCTTCCCAGCCTGCTGGCTCCCACCGTCCCCATGGGACACAACCCCTAAACCTTTCAGCCTCCGTGCCAGGATGTGCAGGTGCCTGGAACTGGCTGGAGGAAAGGCTCACCTGTCTGCTCCCTATGCCATCCCCAGAGCAGAGAGGCAGAGCCCACGGGGTCTCCACGACCGAGCGCCCAGTGTGGGTGTGCGGCGGGCAGGGCTCCGTGGACCCCTCTCCTCAAGCGGACGGGGAGGGTGAAGATGCCTCTCCCATTCAGGACCACGATGGCAAACCCTAAGCCTTCCCCAGCCCCTCCCTAGCAGGCAGGCGCCTAGTGGGGCCCAGATGTGACTCCAGGTTGCAGCATTTTTCTAAGTTGATAGGTTTTAAAAGGTCAGGCTCTTTGGTGTTAAAAGTTTTAGAGACCAGTAAACTTTACGAGAGAAGACACGAGACACAGCTGTATGAAAAGGCTGTAGCCAGGAGCCTAAAGGAGCTGTGGGATCTGAGGCAGGTGGTGGAGGCTCCCTGGGCTCCATGTTTTAACCTGGAAAATGGGAGCAAGCCACGTGGTAAGGGGTAGGGCAGTGTGCGCCCGCATGAGCCGGGGCTCGTCCCCGCCTGATGACACTGAGTGTCCCAGAGCTCTTTCCAGGATTTAGACCCGGGCCGATTGAATTCTGGAGAGCCCCCAGCACACGCGGGAGTCCAGTCCTCCCTGCCACGGCGTTGGGGAGCAGCTGAACACAACGGGAAGGCCCCGGCCTACGGTCCTGCACTCTCGGGGCTTTTCATGCCCCAGCCTGGCAGGCTGCGGTCGGCGCGGCGGCCTCCACTCCCTGGGCGGAGCCCGGCCGTCTGCAGGCTGAGCTCGGGAATCAAATTAGCCAGGCCTCTGCTCTTCCCTCGGCCCCACCGGCCAGGCAGAGTTCATCAAGGCCTTGCACTAATGTTTATCTTGTTTAAAAGGGACAAAAGTGACTCCGCAGTTTCATTGGAGGCAATTTACACCCCGCCACTGGCCACAGCTCCAAGTACCCCGTCTGTTGTGCCATCAAATCCATTAATAGGAAATTTCTTCAGGGGAAACTTGATTGCGGCTCCATCGGGGAGGCACACAAGCTATACATCTCCATTCGAGGCCGCGGCCTGCCCGGCTCGCTATAATCCTATTACCCAAGAAGCTAATTCTCTAATGCACACGCTGTACCGAGACATCCTCCCCCCCACCCCCCCCACCCCCGCACAGTCGGGCAGTCCCAGAGGATTCCAGGAGCTCAGTGCAGAAACGAAGGCTTGGGGCTCAGAGGACAGGGGCTCCAGGCTTTCTTGCGGCCCCTGCACAGGTCTCAGCACACACCACCCCATAGTGTCGGAGGGTCAGCCACATTCAGGCCGCCCCCCCACCCCTCCCACCCCCCCACCCCGCTTCCTGGCTCAGCCTCTCCTGCAGCCTTCTCTTTTCTTCCTCCCTCTGTGTCCCTCTTTGTGTCTCCCTTTCTCCTTGCCTTCTACTCCTAGCTTCCTTGTCTTTCTCAGTTTCCTGCTAATTTTCTCTTTTCTCATCTTTTGTTTTTTACTTCTCTCCCTTCTCCTTCTCCTTCTCCAGATCCCCCTTTTCCCGTAGTTTTACCTTCTGTTTCTTCGCACCCTGCCTGGGCTCCGTGCCTCGCTCAACACATTCCATGCCCGATGCTCCTTCCTGCTCTCTGTCTCCAGATTGCTTGAGTCTGTGGCAGGAGCGGGCTCCAGGCCACACTGGCCTCGGCTTGGAGCAAGAGAAGAGGGCGTGCCCCGTGGGTACATGCAGGGAGCCCCAGGGAGGACAAAATGAGGCACTTGGGGGCAGCAGTTAGGGCATGTGGAGGGGGGCAGGGGTTAGGGCATGCAGAGGGGAGCAGCTAAGTGTTGTTTGTTCTTGAATGATGAAACAACTGTAATGGAAACCCCAAGTGGGTTACTGCTACGCGCCAAACCTGGTAATGCCCACATGTAAGGGACCCCATCAGGGAACGGTATAATGCTATGTGCAGATTTTATAATGCACAACAAGAGGAAAAGTCCTAGAAATTTGCAGATTTCTAAGTGACAATGGCCAAAAATGGAGGTGAGCATGAGCCTAAGAATCTTTGTGTATCACTCCAGATGCTGGGCTCAAGGATGCATTTACGGATCCACAAGTACCCCTCCTGAGTTTGAGCCCCTTCAAGACCTCAACCTGGAGGCCTGGGGGCAGCCTGCTTCTTCTTGCCTTGCCTTGTCCTGTGGTCAAGCTTGGAGTCTGTATGCATTCATTCTGGGGTGGGGGTGTCTAGCTCTCTAAATTCCCTAGCAGTTTGGGGGTGCCTATTTTCTCCTATTCTACCACTTACCCCCATCTCCATTCCTCCAAAAGGAAATCCTGGAGATGATTTTCCTTGTTTTTCTAGATTGTGCAGTGAGGAAGCACGTGACTTAAGAGAAGGGTAGCCCAACCTCCTTGAGCTTGACTGAACATTCCAGGACAAGACTCTGGCTCATAGCCATATGAAGGGACTCCATCAGTGAAAGGTATAAATGCTAAATGCAGATTTCATCATGCACATGAATAAGGGGAAAAATCCAGACAAAACTGACAAGGACTCGTCCCTGCCCCAGGTGATTTTTTTTTTTAACTTAATTACAATTCAGAAAATTCTTCCTTCCTACAGTGTTCCCAGCCTATGCCACACTTAAATTCAATTGGAAAAGGAATGGAAAGGTATAAAAATGTTTGTGACTGAGGCTTGCCATGATCTGACACAGGTGCTTCTTGCTTTGAACACACTCGAGGTGGAAAAGTCCGCTTCTACTCCAAATGGTGACGTGGGATTCACTCAAATTCACAGCAATATTCTTCTCAGACAATTTTGTTGGCACGCAGTTGGGTATCTGAGGGATAGATCCTTTCCTATTCAATTTACAAAGGAAAGAGAAACACTTCTTCCAAGAAAACATTTAAAAGGAAAGTGTTAAGAATGCTCGTGAATTGATAATAAGCAAAGAAAGGAATGGGATGCAAAGTTAAGTGCGGATATATTTACTTCACTGTATACATATCACTGAAGAAAATTATAGAGGAATACACACCAAAATATTAACAGTGGCTGTCTCTGGGGAGTAAGTAAGCACACGGATGATTTTAATTTTTCTTCATATTTTTCTCTAACAAGCATGTATTTCTATTATAGTTTGATAACACATATTTATTATGTATATTAAAAATATATAAATATATTGGTATAGTTTATACTATATAGTTTATAGTATAAACTATAGATACATATATGTGTTGCTACTTAAATATTTAGATTTACATATTTAGATGAGAAAAATGAATAAATATGTAGATGAGGACAAACGAGCAGACATGTGGTAACCCTGGGTCCCCTTCTTCTGTCTGCCAAGGATGCCCGGTCACCTGCTTAGCTTGGGGCACGCATCACCCTGTGGTGTAAAGGAATGGCCTCCCTGCTCCCGCTGCCTCACCCCTCCCTGCCCCAGCCCCATGCTACCAAACCAGACTTGACATAAATGAGAGCAGCAACCCAGAGCACCTCCCAGCAGACAGGCCGCATCCTTGCTCCAGGGGCTCCTGCCGCCCCCCCCCCACCCCCGTTACTCCTTGGGGAATTTGGCCGGGCCACCTGGCTGGATGGGTGGACCGAGTCCTGCCGCATGACATCAGCTGGGCGGGCTCCTCTCTCACTGGCTCCCTCTCCTTCCCTCCCGCCCTGAAACCTGATCCAGCCGAGGGACTGATTGCAGGAAAACTTGGCGGCCGCCCACCCCCGGTGGCCCCGGGCTGTGTGAGGCTGCGGCCTCAGAAGGTGTGGAAAGCAGCCCGCCTGGAGGCAGGCTGGTGGGGACACGAGGCTGGCAGCGTGCGGGCAGGCTGCTCGTCAGCACGACTCACCCCGAGGCCCCGCCAAGGCACCCCACCCCGGGAGAGCTCACCATGCTGTTGTGGGTGCCACAAGCACTGCTGGCCTTGCTTCTACCCACGCTCCTGGCACAGGGAGAAGGTAAGGGGACCGGGGGCAAGCGCGTAGGAGTCGCTGGCCACCTGCCGACGGAGGGCAGGGGATGCTTGATTCCCCCAAGGGTCGCGGGAAGGAGGGTTTTGGGGCAGGTGCTGCTGTAGGAGAGTCAGGGATCTTGCCACAGGGGAGCATGAGAGAATTTTAAGGCACTGTGGTCCACCTCCAAAGTTGGGGTGGTTGAGTGCAGGTGGGGGCAGGGCTTGCCGAGAGGGGCCCACAGCAGCCTGGTACTTGGAAGTGTGTACGAAGATGCTAGAGAGGGGCTCCTCTCTTCTTTGCCCTGCCCCCAAACTCATGGAATGGCGGCTGCAAGGTACCTTGGAGCTCACTTGGTCTACCCCTTCTTGTTGTAAATGGGAATGCTGTGGTCCAGAGAGGGGGAGGAATTCACTCAAGGTCACACAGCGCCTTCGCAACAGAGTGGAGACCAGAACTAACAGAGCCATCTTTCCTCAACTTCCCTAGTCTTGTTGCACGGGTTCCCTGGGCCTCCTTTCCTAAAGTTCCCTTCCAAGGCTAAACTCCAGTGACACCAAACTTCTCCATATTCCCCCACCCACACTTTCCTGCCTTCCTGGGATACGAGGTGTTGGGGTCACAAAAGCATCTGTTTCCTTTTGCTACAAACAATATTGACTCCCCATTCCAGAAGGTTTTCTCCCCATCCAGAGCTAGGTTGGAGCTGGGGGCTGAAGCACAGTTAGGGTGCTGTCCCGGGGCTGGACGGATAGGAAGAGCTTAAGTGCACGATGGTTTTTCTCCCCTGAGCTGTCACTGGGGAAGCTCAGTGGGACAACAGACCCAGGCTGCATGTTAAGACTCTGGTCTGGGGGGCTTCCCTGGCTGAAGAGAAGTATCATCCCTCCCAGCCATAGCCTTTTGCTCTGAGGCCTGCAGGGCCCAGTCTGGTCAGATTCCCAGCAATGGGACCAGGGCTGCTGCTGGTGTAGTGAAGACACACAGAGATTTGGATTTGAATCTCATTTCCTCCACTTGCAGGGCGCAGGACCCACCTTTCTGAGCCTCGGGGACTCTTCTCTGTAAACGCTGTAGTCGTGACAGCCACCCCAGGGGGCTGCTCCAAAGCTGAAATGAATAATATGTTCACCAATGTTATTCCACAGGAGACGCTCAATAAATGGTCTCTCGTCTCCCGCCTCTTTCTGCTCTTCCCTGTCGTTCTGAGGGAAACGGAAAGTTTATCAGGGACAGGTGGGTGGGGAGGCAAAGGGGGGTCTGTAGGAGCTGTTGGCTGCATGGTGTGCACGCGCTACATAGACAAGGTGAGAGAAGAGGCACCTGCTGCGGGAAGGACCCAGGCAGCGCCCTGCCCGTCCTCTCACACCCCGTGCCCTGGCCCTCCAGGGCGTTCCCCTTCCCTACCCTATGCCTTTCACCTTCATACTTCTTGGCACCTCTCAGGAAGTGCTTCTACTATTTCCCAGAGGGATGACAGGTACACATGAAATCCCCATAGGATGGGGTTGGGTTTCCTCATCACTATTTGGTCCTTTACGCCTCCAGCTCTGGGGACAACTCGGTTTCTTCTCACCTCCCGTACACCCCACACCTAACCCTCTTCCTCCCTCTACCAGATCTGCCCACAGAGCAGCCCTCTGAAGGAGTCCTGGCCAACCCGCTCCCAGGAGTTTGTGTGTGTGCACGGCTGACTAGGGGGGTGGTTCTGCAGGAAGAAAAAGGAATGTCAGTGTTCACTGGATGGCTCCCCTCTTTCTTCATCAATAGCAGGCTGGGGTCAAGGAGCCAACGGGGATCCGGGCAGACGCTGAGGCAAACCCTCATGCAGACCTTGGTGCTTAGAGATTGTGCACTTGGGGCCACCTCTCCTTGCAGCCCCCTCTCCTTCCAGTACCACGTCCCGGGGCCACTCCTCCTTGGCTCCCCAGTGCCCCTCATCCGTCCCCCACAGGCCCACCTCCTCTGGCAGCCGCCTGCTCTCAACCTTTCTCAGCCCTCGCCCCCCTTAGACCTCACCTGTCTTGCAGCACCTGCCTTTGCAGCCCAGCTAGCGCCCTCCCTCACGTAAATGACGGTGTCGGTTACGCTTAGGAGACAACAGCCTCGGATCTGGGCAGGACTCTCTGCAGACAGAATGTTCCAATGATGGGAATTTCAGTCGGTGGGGGGATCTGGGAATCTGAGGTGGAAATAGTGGAGACGTTTTCCTTTTACTAGCTTTCAAACCAGGGCAAGAGAACTGAGGAAAGCCTCAGGCTCTGATGCCCACTTTGAACTGTTCTTCTCAGCCAGGCGCTGGAGGCATCACCAGGCCCAGAAGGCCGCCAGGCCGGCTCTGCTGAGGCTGTCAGATCACCTCCTGGCCAACTACGAGAAGGGCGTGCGGCCCGTGCGGGACTGGAGGAAGCCCACCACCGTGGCCATCGACGTCATTATCTATGCCATCCTCAGCGTGGTGAGCACTTGGCCCCAACCTGCCCTGCTCAGAGGTGGGCCTTTTGGGGTGGGAGACCATGGAAGGCCAGGTCACCCCCTGGGCAGTACAGCGGACCTTCAAGGACCCGGAGTCCCTGCGATCTGGCACCGACCCGTGTCAGGACAGATGACATCCCCCAACACCTGCACAGCGGCCCAAACCAGAAAGCGGGGTCACCTGTGCGGCGGCCTCTCCCAACCCTCACGGCTGGAGAACCACTTCCCACATGTGGTTCTTCACTCAGTGTATCGTGGTAACCACGTCTCCATGTGAGTTGTGTGCGGCTTCAAACTGTCCTGTTGCTCTCTAGGCCCTTGGTGTCTTACACAGGCCCCTGATACACGGCAGCTGTTGCCAAAGGGTTGTTGCAGAATTAATCCTAAACCAGTGATGAATCTTTCTCTCAGTGCTGTTTTGCACCTCTTGCCTGCACACTAGGGCAGGAGGGAGATACAGATCAGGTATATAGGCATACAAATACGTAAAAATATATAGACAGAGAGAGAGATGATATTTTCTGTATGTCTCCTCTTATCTCTATGTTATATATATTATATATGTAAAATACATGTAACGTAAGAGGCATATATATAATATGTATAACATAATAGAAAATAGTAGAATATATATATGTGTGTATTTATATATATGTGTATATATATATATATGAAATTTAAAAAAATTGGTTGTATTTCTTCCTAGGTGTCTCTAGTAAAAGACCAACTCTTCCTGGTTGGCCCCTTTTCCCCTTTTCGTCACTCTCTCTTCCCAAAGGAACAGGAACACAAAGCGGCAGCCCCTTTTGGGGGGTGTGTGCAAGGTGGACGCCCGCTCACAGGGCCCCTGAAGCTGAGCTCCCTTTCCCTTCACAGGATGAGAAGAACCAGGTTCTGACCACCTACATCTGGTACCGGCAGGTGAGCGCCCAGCCCTGCGCCCACCCTCATTTCCTGGGATCTGGGCCTCCCCTTCCAGGAAGGATTCCTCCATCTCAAAGGAATCAGGACCCTCAGAGGCCTTGGCGAGGGAAGGGGAAGGGAGAGGCTCAGAGGCAGACTCATGAGACAAGGAGTCTGGGCCCCTCTCATCTCAGGACTAGCAGTGGAAGGAAGCGTAACACTCAGTGGAGGAGAAATCCTCCAAACGCCTCTGGTTTCTGAGGGTTTCACAGCATCTCAAACAACGACTTGGGCAGCCTCTGTTGATGGAATACCTCCAGCGACCGGGAGCTCAATGGGCAGCAACTGCACTTTCAGACAACTCTTAATTGCTAGAAAGTTCTTCCTTCTATTAAGCCAGATATGATGACAACCAAACGGGGAGATTGACACGGGCTGATTCCATCCCCCGAGTCCTCACCCCCTCGGCCACCTCCCCACTCTCTCAGCTTCTGACCCGCGTCGCTCCGGCACTTGGTGGAAAGTCTCTGAGGCCTTTATGACGCATCTGGCGGGGAGCTGGTGGGGAGGGCAGGCAAACCGTGCAGGCTGCCGTCCACAGGCTGGTCTGCTCTGGCAGCCCCTGAGCTGTGGGGCAGGCATGAGAGCCAGAGGGAACCACAATGGCTGGGGAGAGCGGGCAGGAGGATGGGGCCGGTTCATAGCGCTCAAACCTGAGAGAGGCTCTGTCTGGGGACACGCCTGGCATATGCGGGTCTCAGTTAAATCCCTCCCGCTCCTCATGAGCATACTCCACTACCACCCGCTCAGGCAGAGAGTGGGGTGGAGGAAGATGCCAGAATGCTGATTCCTGCCGGACGGCTCTCTTCTGCCTCACCGAGAACTCTCACTACAGAGCACACCCTGCGTCACGGAAAGGGGCCCAGCAAGAACAGGCAGCCTGGAGCTCCTGTCCTGGGACATCTGGCTTAGGTCCCATCCCTGGACCTCAGGGTCACTTGTCTGCCCGGCAGTGAGGGGATGCCAACCTACGGGGCCAGAATCAGAGACGCAAACTAGACTCAGGCCCTGCCTGCACTGAGCTCACAGGCTATGGGGGCCACAGACACAGGGACAGACCAGTGAATGCAGCAAGAACGAGGTGCCAACCATGGGAGCACGGAGGAGGCACATAAACACCCAGCCTGGGAAGTGGGGGTCACGGATGGTTCCTGGAGAAGGGAGCAGACAGATGCTTTGGTTAAGTCTGGAGGGACGATTAAGACCTCCCTCAGGGGAGAAGACCGGGATTGCAGCGCGGGAGCGCGCGGATGTGCAGAGGTGTGGGGGCTTCACTGCACGCGGCTGGAGGCAAGAAGCCACAGAGCAGCAGAATTAATGAGGCTAGCGAGAATGCTGGAGGTCAGATGATGCAGGCCTTTGCTGGCCGTGAGGTCTGACTCTATCCCAAGTGCAAGGTTCGCCACGGGAGTTTTAAGCAAGGGAGTGACATGATTAAGGTGACATTTTAGATCAGTCATTCTGACAGGATGGTGAACAATGCATTGATCAAAACTTAACAACAACCATCTCTGCCCTGTGAGGCGCGTGCTATTATCTCAATTTACGTGTGAGCAGACCAAGACCCAAGAAGCTGTTTGTCCAAGATCCCACAGTTGGTGCATGGGATATTCAAGCAGGAGAAATGACCGCATGCCTTCCCCGGGCAAGGCTTCATCTGCCTGGGTCATGTTTGCATGCTGGGAGTGTGTGAGCACAGAGGTCGGGGGGACCCTCAGGTATTGCCGAGTGATTTGGAGGCCATCAATACCCAGATTCCCCCCGAGTGGTGAAGTCATCCCAAGTTGTTGATGCCCTGCCCCCCGCCCAAAATGGAGGGGGCTGCCTGTGACCATCCCCACTCCTCCCCTAGTACTGGACTGACGAGTTTCTCCAGTGGAACCCCGAGGACTTTGACAACATCACCAAGCTGTCCATCCCCACTGAGAGCATCTGGGTCCCGGACATTCTCATCAATGAGTTGTGAGTGCTGTCATGCAATGCTGGGTGGCCCAGTGGCTCCGGGGCTGGGGAAGGACAGGGCATGGGGACAAGACTCTGCTGTTGCATGAAAGGTCCCTCCCAGGCCTGCAGAACTGTAGGTAACTGTAGGGGTTAGCTTGGGACCCAATTCCCCCTTTGTGTTTTTTTTTTCTCCTTTCTTTTTAAAACTCCTCTTTTTTTCTATGCCTGATGTTGAAACCTTGCTTTTCTTGGTCCGAGGGCCCCCTTCCTGGGGAAGGGAAGCTGATGAATGAGTCCCCACTTTATAATAGCCCAATGAGGGACAGTTGCCTTTTTATTTATTTATTTTTATTATTTATTTATTTATTTAATAAAGATTTTATTTATTTATTCATGAGAGACAGAGAGAGAGAGAGGCAGAGGGAGAAGCAGGCTCCCAAGGAGCAGGGAGCCTGATGCGGGACTCGATCCCAGGACCCTGGGATCATGACCTGAGCCGAAGGCAGACGCTTAACCATCTGAGCCACCCAGGCACCCGGACGGTTGCCTTTTTAAAGGGGACAGTGAGGTTACCGAAAGAGATGAAGTTCCCCAGGGGTCACCACCTCTGGTCACAGGGTGATTTGGAGCTGGGAGATGCTCAGACCTCGCCAGTCACACAAGTGACTGGCTATCTCCAGCTTGTACCCCCGATGAGAAGTGGGTACCACCATCCTTTATGACCAGCAGCTGAACACTGTCTCATGGGGCCCCGGGTAACATCCCTTCCCCCCATCCTTCAGGCTCCTTCAGGCTCCTCTGCCTGGGCTTCTGAATGCAAGGGCACGGAAGATGGCTGTGGGAGACAGTTGGAAGGAGGAGGTGGCCCGGGGCCAGTAGCCTTCCGCCCAGCAGGCACTGCATTGTCTAAAGCCTGGGGTGCCACTCACACTGTTTTTCAGGGGAGGCAGCTGACCTAGAGCCCCATGATCTGCATAGCTCAGGCTGGAGGGATCCCAGTTCCTGGCTGGATCTCCACTTAAACCGTGAAGTAGCCTGAATCTTGGTTTCTCATCTCTCAGCCTGGTTCCACAGGAGGCTGCAGGCTCAGGACGCCCAGCTCAGGCCATTCTGTGCCGCGGCGGTCACTTGGGAGCGCCTCGGGGTTGGGGATCTTCCAAGAGAGTGGGGCTAAGTCTTGCAGAACTTTCCCACCTTGCCTCACTTCTTCTCAATGATTTCTCTAGTTCCTTCTCCTCCAGGCAAAATCATTCTCATGTCAACAGGATTTCTAGGGATGGGGAGCAAAGAGAAGCCTGAGTCAGGACGGAACCCAATGTCCTGCTTTCCCACTGAGCCTGCCCATTGTCACTGAGCCGCTACTCCCGGGAGCTGAGCTCTGCCCAGCTGGGTGGCTGGTGGCGTAGGGACAGCTAGGCATGCACGTTAGAGCCGGTGGCTGTGAGGTGCATGGAATCCCGGCCTGCCTTTTGTGGCTAGGTTCCCAGGGGAATAAAGGAGCAATGCCCTTTCCTGCTTGGAAAGTAGCCCCGACAAGGGCAGGTAAGAAAGCCTACCATAGATAAGAAGGAAACTGTGCAGGTTGTCCTGCTGCCCAGACCCTTCCTGAGTTTCTATCCCTGCTGCGTTGCTCAGAGACCTTCAGGCTCCCAGAGCTTGACCTGCTTCTTGAGCCCCCAAACTGACCCTCTTCCCTGGCCAGTGTGGACGTCGGGAAGTCTCCAAGCATCCCGTACGTGTACGTTGGGCATCACGGCGAGGTCCAGAACTACAAGCCCCTCCAGGTGATGACCGCCTGTAGCCTCGACATCTACAACTTTCCCTTCGATGTGCAAAACTGCTCCCTGACCTTCACCAGCTGGCTGCACACCAGTGAGTACAGCACAGGGCTCCGGGAGGGGGCGGGGCGCGGAGGGGGGTGGTCCCTGGAGCACCTGCAGGAGGAGCACCCCCAGGAGGCTCTCTCCTTCATCCAAGTCACTTCCTGCTTATTTCCTTAATGCCGCTGAGCCTGGGTCTCCTCCTCCAGACGGGCCTCTGTGCTTGCCCTTGTCGCCTCCCTCAGTTGTCGCCAGCGTCCAGTGAGACAATGTAAACTGGCGCAGGACATTCAGTAAGGCCAGGATGTGGCCCTAAGTGTCCCTCACTTGTCTTCAACACTGACGCACCCCTCCCTCCTCTCTCCCCCAGCTTTCGGCAGTAACCTCCTAGTCTGTCCCTTCCAATTCGTGCTCCTCATAGCAAAGGGGGAGCATTTATTAAAATGCAAATCGGATCACATCGTTCTCTGCTTAAAAACCTCCGAGGCTTCCTGGCACTCCTGAGACAGAGTCCAGATCCTTCACCTGGCCCACAGGGCCTGCCCTCAGCTCACCATTTCAGCCTCAACCCCGTGCATGCTCCCCTGAGCTCGGCTCCAGCCCCCCTGCCTTCCTTTCCAAGCCCCGAAGCCCCTTGTTCTCTCCCTTTATCCCAGGCTGCTTCCTCTCCTGGGCCCCCCAGCCCCCTCCCCCTCCCTCTCCTGTTCCCCTTCCCACCCCACTCCTGCCCCCAGCCCCTCCTAGTGTGGCCAAGCCTCCTGCTCACCTAATCCCCCGCATTGGCTCAGGGCCTCAAGGAAAGCCGTCTCCTCTCCAGACTAGGCCTCCCCATTGCGCAGTTCTATAGCAACCCGTTCTCCCCACTTCCGTTGCACGCTTAGGTGCTCGTTCAATGTCTGCTTCTCTAGCAGAGATAAGCCCAGAGAGGGCAGGACCACGATTTCTGACCCACCGGTAGGCCCCCAGGACAGTGGCTGGCACAAAAGAAGGTGCTCAGCAACTTTTATTTAGTGGATGAATGCCAGGTGCTCACTATAGCCTAGTGAGGTGAGCGTGATGCTCCTGCAAAAAGGCATCCTCCGCCTCTGTCTGATTATATCACACTAACTGTACATTACAAAGATAACGTATAACTTCCCTGGACAAAAACCAGAATTACAAATAATCTTTGACTTTTCACCTTTACCTTCAATCCCAAACTCCTCACCAAAAACTCGCCACACCAGGACTTCACAGCTTTTATCAGTATAAGCTTCATATGGCGCATTCTTCCAGATCCTTCTCTAGGCCTGGCATATACCTGTGCATACACACCTATGGAAAGCCCATGGAATTTATTTCATATGTTTTTATTTTACTAAATGTGTCATTTATGCTACTGCTACCTGATTCTTTTCGCTCAACGAGAGGTCTTGGACATTTTTCCGAGTAAGTGCATATTTAGATCTTTCTCATAAATGTTGCCTGCTGTAGGATAGCTTGGGGTTTGGATGCATCATAGTTTAGTAAGCTTTTTCCTGATTGGTGGAAAGACATGTAGATCTTTCCCTATATTTTGCTGTAATGGATACTCCTGGCATTCTAGTATATATCTGTTTTTCTAGTGGGGATGCGGAGAAGTAAAACTGCTATTCTGTAAGTGAAGATTTCACTTATTTCCCTAGTTCACCTTTATTCTTCCTTTCTTTCTCTTTTTCTTTCTTTCTTTCTTCTTTCTTTCTTCTTCAGAGAGAAAGTACACAGGCACTAGCAGTGGGGGGGGGGGTCAAGGGAGAGGGAGAGAGAGAATCTTAAGCAGGCTCCATGCCTAGCACGGAGCCTGATGTGGGGCTCAATCTCAGAACCCTGAGATCCTGACATGAGCTGAAATCAAGACCTGGACGTTAACCAACTGAGACCTTAGCTCACCTTTAAGGGCAGGGAGCCCTATCAGGGGAAAGGTAAAGAATGTTGACTTTTGTTCATTTCAAAAATCGGTAACCCTAATGGAAACACAGAAGGTTTGGAAGGGGTATGTGTCGGGGGGTGGGGGGGGGACAGAGACAGAGATAGAGAGAAGGAGAGAGGGGGCTTTCTAATAAGTCGTTTGTCTGGTTCTGGTTCTTTGCATTTCACTGTGTGTTTTCCTCCAGGCTGTCACTCCCCTTGCTACAGCCCCTCTACCCCAGATGGGTGGTGCCATGTGCACTGTTACCTCATTTGGTAGCTGAGGAGACTGAGGCTGCAGGCCAAAGGCGAGTGAGCTAAGCCCCATCCCAGGGTCTGCAGCCTCCAGAGCCGGCTTGCTTTCTTCCCTCTCAGTCCAGGACATCAACATCTCCCTGTGGCGCTTGCCGGAAAAGGTGAAGCTCGACAAGACCCTCTTCATGAACCAGGGCGAGTGGGAGCTTCTGGGGGTGCTGACCCAGTTCCGGGAGTTCAGTATGGAAGACAGCAACCATTATGCAGAAATGAAGTTCTACGTGAGTGGGACTGGGGCCGGCACAGGGGGACGACCACCGGAGCTGCAGGGACATGAGACCCACGTGGACTCCGGGAGGCATGGCAGGGGGGTGGTGGAGAACCTCCGCAGCCCTTTTCCCAGCTCCAGGGTCACACTTGTGCCTTGGAACTTCAGGGAAGTAGGTGGGGAAACTCAGTGGACTCGTCCCTTACTCCTCCTCGATCCAGAGGCAGAACATGAGGTCGGTCCAATTTCCTCTCTCGGCCTGGAAGCTCCACGAAGCAAGGGGGTCTGGGATGGGCTGGGGGTTCCTGGGCGCAGAGCCCGTCTGCCCCGGCTCTCCTCGCACAGCTCCCGTCCTGGTCTTAGGTGGTCATCCGCCGGCGGCCCCTGTTCTACGCGGTCAGCCTGCTCCTGCCCAGTATCTTCCTCATGCTCATGGACATCGTGGGCTTCTACCTGCCTCCAGACAGTGGCGAGAGGGTGTCCTTCAAGATCACGCTCCTCCTGGGTTACTCCGTCTTCCTGATCATCGTGTCGGACACGCTGCCGGCCACGGCCATCGGCACGCCCCTCATTGGTAAGCCCCCCCCCCCCCTCGGGCAAGCGCGCGCCGCGGCGGAGGAACCGAGACACCCGCCCCTCCCACCCGCGCTGCGCGGGCCCCAACCCCGCCCCGTGTGCACAGGGGTCTACTTCGTCGTGTGCATGGCGCTGCTGGTGATAAGCTTGGCCGAGACCATCTTCATCGTGCGGCTGGTACACAAGCAGGACTTGCAGCAGCCCGTGCCCGCCTGGCTGCGGCGCCTGCTTCTGGGGCGGGTGGCCCTGCTCCTTTGCCTGGGCGAGCAGCCGGCTCCTCGAAGGTCCCCAGCCACCTCCCCAGCCACCAAGACGGATGATTGCCCAGGTGAGAGAGGGAGAGGGGAGTCCCACACAGGGGGCCTGGGCGTGGGGACGTGGTGGAGAGCCTGGGGCTGGCACGACGGGACGGGCCAGGGTCTGGGCGGGCCCTGGGAAGTGGGTGCTGTCCTGCACACGGCACCCCAGGCCCGGCCTCACGGGGAGGCAGCAGAGTTCCCTGTGGCTGAGCATGTCGGGAGCTGAGACTTCTGGGCTGAGAGTAGCCTTTCTCTGAGACCGGCCCCCACAGCGAGCAAATGGATGCCCCTCAGGCGGTGATGGGACTTCTTCCCAACAGGGCTAGGTCTGCAGCCAGGATTTCCCGAACTCTTGCATTCCATCAGCTCAGAGACCAGGTCCCTTCGAATTTCAAACACCTATGAGCCGGAGAGCCGGGGTGCCGGGGACATGGAATGTGGGGCTTGTTTCCCCTGAGACATTGTAACAGCCACCATCTGGTGGCGGGGACGGACAGGGGGGTCGTTGTGCTTGCTGATATATTTGTCCAGGGCTTTGGGCCAGGCATGTGCATCTTCTGTGCATTATCACAGGTCGGCCTCAGGCCCCCAATAGCGTTCCCATCCTCATTTGTCAAATGAGGAAACAGAGGCATAAGGCCAAATAGCTGGCCCTTAAGTCACAGAGCCAGGAACTGGTGAAACTGGAACCCAGGCCCATCTGCTGCTAAGCTGGTATTTCTAACCACTCCACCCGCTTTCGTCCTCCCTTCTGGCAAGAGCTGGGCCTTCTATAGAAGGTGTATGGTTAACTTAAGACCACCTCATCTTGAACAGGTGAGCTAGTACTCCAGCCCAATGCCCAGTTTTACTGCTCACCTGCAAGGTAGCCACAGCTGAAGGTGTATTTCCAGGTGCAGAGGACTTGGGTTGGAGTCATGGAGAAGAGGACAGCAAGGCATAAGGGGGAGAGCAGTGGATTCACAGCCCAGATACCTTAGGCCTTGGTGGCCTCCCATTTAAATGATGCTCCAGGTGTGACCACAGGCTCATCACTTAACCTCTCCGAGCTTTAGCCCCTTTGTATAAAATGTGCGAGTAATAACTACTCCTACACGGCCTCTCTCACGGGCTATTGTGAGGCTCAAATGAAATAATAGGTGTCAAATTGCTGGAGGAAGCCCGTGTGTTTTAAAAAAATGCACAGGAAGAATTAAACACCAAATCCATGATCTCGGTGACCTGGGGAGCGAATGGAGGCTGTGACTAAGGAGGGGTACACAGGAATCTCCAACTGTGTTGCTTTCCTTATTTGCTTAAGTCACATGGTGGGTACACAAATAGGTAAGTTAACCTCTATAGTCTTTATGTCTGAAATTGTTCATAACAATATCTGCAAGCCGCTGCAGAAACAGAAGGGACGGTGTTCGGACCGTTCTGCTGAGCCTCCCTCCTTTGCCAACGCGCTACCCTTTTTCCAGACATGGGAAACCCCTGCAACCACTTGGGAGGCCCCCGGGACTTGGAGAAGACCCCGAGGGGCCCAGGCAGCCCGCCCCCACCCCCGCGGGAGGCCTCGCTGGCTGTGCGAGGGCTGTTGCAGGAGCTGGTCTCCATCAGGCGCTTCCTGGAGAAAAGAGACGAGAGCCGAGAGGTGGCCCGGGAGTGGCTGCGCGTGGGCTCAGTGCTGGACAGGTTGCTCTTCCGAATCTACCTGGTGGCGGTGCTGGCCTACAGCATCACCCTCATCGTTCTGTGGTCCGTCTGGCAGGACTCTTGAGTGGGCACGGCCCAGCGTGGGTGTGGGGGTGTCAGGCACTGTTTAGAACGGGGAGGGGAGAATTTCAGGGCCCAGAGGATGCCACCGATGTTTTCAAGACCCTGTCCAAAGCCAGTGTGTCTCAGAAACTCTGAACCAGGGCTGTGACTCTTCCCCAGAAAGCTCGGCGTTCAAGACCCGTTCGCCCCCCGCCCCCCACCAACTTATCATGGCTTTAAAACATGCTGTCTTAGATCAGGACAAACCGAGGCATTCCCTAACTTTATTCTATGGATCTGTGCATCAAGCCTTGGTTTCCCCCTTGTCACCTCCCTGCATACGGCACTTTGGACTTCTGCTCATCTCCCTCAACCTTGGTTTTAGATTCGAGGCAAACCAACTCTCTGCTACACAGGGCTGGTAACACCTCAGTAGGTTTATCCGGCCCTACTGTCTCCTTCTTCACCTCACCTGTGGCCACTTCCCTGAACACTCTTGTTCCGTGAGATGATGGGGTGGGGGCAGGTGGGGGCAATAAAATACAACGAAGCCCTAGACTCTCTTCTTAACCATTTGTTAGCAGCTGGGTGGGTGGAAGAAGTGCAAAGTTACTGGTAGAAATGAGGTAGAGGTATTATCTGTGGTTTCAGTTATTTGGTGCTTTCTGCCCTGGAGAATCAGGAGGTGACCAAACAGTGGCCGTTAAGACACACTAGGAGGTAGAATCCAAGGTGGGAGGGTAAGGACCACCAACACTTACCAATGGAAAGGTGAGGAGTGGGAAGGTTGGTTCTGTGAACCCCTAGGAAGATGCTGGAAGTGTCTGCACAGTCCTGTTACCATTCTGGCCTCATGGTCTCTGGGGGAAGCTGGCAGCAAGCTCTCCCCCTGCTAGAGGACCCCGCCGTGGAGGTAAGGACATCAGCACCAGGGCCAGCACTCGCTGGTTTGGTCTTTGGAAGACAGGAAACCCAAGGCTTGAGTTTAACTATCTCCTTTGGGAACTCTCCGCAGCCGGCTCCTGGCACATTCACCCAAGTGCAGGACCAGGAGAGAGGCAGAGTTGGGGGCATGGTCTTTGGTGTTACTTCTCATATCCTGGCCCGCTCTCCCAAACACCAGGGTTTATAAGACATGCTAAGGAGTGCCCCAACTCTATCACTCCCTCACTCCATCCATCTAACAAGTGTTCAGAGGAAAGAATGCCAGAACCCACCAGAGGGACCTTAGTGTCACAATGTTTGCTTGAGGCTTTCTCTGGCTCACCGTTCTCATTCCAGCCCTCGGGCTGCCTGTCACTCAGAGGAAGGCATGGGGGAGATGGACTGAACCTGCCAGTCTAAAGGGAAAGGACCCAAAAGGAATATCTGGGATGAACCATTCTGGGCTGGCCAATCATAAGGGTTTTGGTGTGAAACACCCGAAGTTATACCTTCTCGTGATCCCAAACTGCAGTTCTAGTGTGTAGACCATCCTGGGAGGCTGGGTGGGTGGCAGACCTTGGGCCCTTGGGAGCTTCAAGACTGGGAGAGCCTACAGACTGCAGGAGACTTACCTGTTTTAGCTTCTCTCAGCTTCTTCACATGTTCCCCAACATGCAAAGTGGACTCATTAAATATTGTCTAACTGGCTGCTGGTTCCTAAGGTGAATTGGGAATGAAGTTTCCCCTGCTATTTCCACCCCAGACATATGTGCTTTTGCTACTAATTAGGGATTTTATATTTGTTTTGTTGTTGGGTGGATATCAGGGTCCTCAAGCAAAAAGCAGGAGACTGTGCGGGGCTGGGGATTGGCTGCACTCACAGTTGTTGCCTCCCATTGAGCAGAGATTGGGCTAAAGGTGGGCTCTGTTCATCCAAACTCTCTCGGGATGGTTCTGAAAGCTCATACTTGGAGCCTGGTCTTGGGACCAGAAGCTGCCCCACTCCACTAGGATTTGCTGGGGCTGATTCTCATGCCTCGGGCCAGGGAGAGAGAAAGGGGGACAGTCCGGTACTATCAATGCACCACTGGTCAGTAAGTGGGTGGCTATTGACGAAGTGTCCGACCAGAGAGCTAGTAAGACACTAATCAACCTATTGATTCCTCATCTCCCCCCTCCCCACCCTTCACCCACAATCAATGGGGCAACAGAGCCGAGCACTGAGGCACCCAATTAACCACCTTGAGAATGAGCCACCCCGTGTAACATCTTCTGCTCCACTAGCCGCAGCCAATCAGCTCATCGATCCAGCACCCAGACTGTGCTGCTCAGGAACAGGAAACTGAGGCCCAGGGCCAGAGAACCCCCAGTGTACTACCTCTCATCCATCAATACTGATCTTGAGCTCCTCCCAAGGAGACCTTTACCCTGTCTGGGATATGAGAACGCCCAGAATTTCCTCCCCACCTGTTCTGTCTCCCAGAACCTGCTCCCTTCCTTCACTCTGCTGCTTCAGCTCATTGCCTCTCATGAGAAAACCAGAAACCACTTCTATCTTAGTGTTTCTGAGAAGCTTGCTGGTTCTCTGTCTTCTCTCCACTCCTCTCCTGCCGCCTTTCCTCGCCACCCACCATACTTCAGCTCTCGCCTTCTTTTCCTACTCACCCTGCTTTCCAGACCTGTCACGTGTGTGCAAAAGATCCCACTGAAGGTCTCGAAAGTGCCCAGCATGAACCCCTCCAGCCCTCTGGATTCATGGCTGGCGCTGCTCAAGGTGCAGAGCCCACCGCCACCATCCCACTGGGGAGGCTGCCTTTCCATAGGGACAGCAGTAGCCTGGGCGCAGTGACCTCAGGGGTCCTGACACAAGTGGACCTCCCCTGGCTTCCAGGACAGTCCAGGGAGAGGAGCTGAGCTCAGAGTCAGGATACGGGAGATTTCCCTAAGAGAACAGGAGAGAGGAAAAGTTGCCAGGTGGGGTGAAGGCGGGGAGGGAGAGCCTGGAGAGGGGTGGGGTTCAGCAATCACTAGCCAGCTTCTCCTCCCTCCCCCACCTCCCCCCAGCCTCTGAATCAATACATTTTGAATCTAATCTAATAACAGAGATTTAACGAGGGGATAATGCACGTGGAGCGGCCAGGCGCTTTGTCTCTGCTTTCATGCGGCAGCTGGGGCCCATTATCCGGGGACAATGCCCCATGCTAATCACTCCCTCTCTCCTCCGAGTGCTTGAGTGCTCGGGGAGGGGTGGTGGGCAAAGAGGGCACCTCCTCCCTGATTGGAGGGGAGTGGAGGGGTGGAAGCGGGGGGAAGAAGTCGAGAAGGGTCTGGATGGGCCCCACACAATTGTCTTGACCTGACACCAACTCCTCGGCCCTCTCCCCAGGCCCACACTGTCCGCCCTGACCAGTCAGGGTCAGGGAGCCCTTACTGCGCACAAACAGCAGATAATTACCTATCAGCTGCAAGTCCCAGTGGCTGGGAGTTGGGTGGGTTTTTTTTTTTTTTTTTTTCTTTTCTTTTCGCTAACTTGGTCCTCTATAATTTAAGCTCTCCCATTAATGCTTGTGATTGGCCAGCCCTGACTGTCATGGTTAGAGAATTAAACTGTGGTTTAGAGACCAAGAATACCCGTCTCTGAAACACAGCCACTTCTTCTCTCTCTTCTCTCTGGGACTTTATAAATGGACTTGACCTGCAGGAGGAGGTGTGAGGTTAGACTATAGCAAGGGCTTCCTGATAATCATCTTGACACGGATTAGATTGGGAGTCTGAAGGTGGAGGAATGGAATCTAATTTTCGAGAAGCCTTGAAAGACAGAGAGCCCTGTATCTAGGTTGGGAAGGGACAGACCAAGGAGGAGAGATCTGCCTCAGTTTCCACTGTCAGCACTCTAGTTGGAGGGAGCCCAATGCCTGCAGTGGCCAGTCCCATTCCTTTCTGCAACACAGTTATTGGGGGCCCTGTGGGTGCACAGGGTAGCTGCCACACACTCGCATCTTGGCCCCATCACACGCCCGCTGTGAAACCCTGGACAAGGACTTAACTCCTCTATGCATCCATATTCTCATTTGCAAAGTGAGGAGCATATTAGTCCCTGGCCTATCGGTATTGTGGGCACCATGCTCCCAACGTGGGGCAAAAGCCCAGGGAAGCATGAGGCTGGAGTTGAGAGATGGCTCGTGGCGTATCAGCCCTTCCTCCGTCTGCTCACATCACACTCTGAATGGGTGAGAACTCTCCCCAGGAAGACTGAAGATGAGGCCTTTGTCCTTCTCATCTGTCCCCACTGCAGAGATGGGCAGGGAGAGGTGAGCTGGTCACTCATCATAAGGCCCGTGGGAGCTCAAGTTCCTGTCCCCAGCAGCCTGGATTCAGACCTCTGTGCCCCATACCTTTGTGTCTCCTTTTCTCCCATTACCGCCCCCTTCCCTCACCCCACACATTCCCAGCTCCTTAAAACCACAGCGTTGAATTCCTGCTCTGGGAAGGTGTATGCATGCCTGCCCCGATCCTGGCTAGGTTTCTCCCATTCCATTCCACTGTGTCCCTGTCTGCAAAGAGAAGGAAACTATTGGCAGAGGGATGCACCATGTGTACGACTGTGGGAACCTAGGGTTCACATCCCCGTGTCTGGGAGAACCCCACCCTCACGACTTAGAAAGATCTAGCCTAAGGCCTGGAGTGAGATGTCAATCTTTGGCCAAGGGGAACCACGACCCTGTCTTTTTGAAGTCTGTCCACAAGGTGGCAGCAGAGTCCAGAAGGTCTATCGAGGGGTCTTGAAACACCACCCTCTTCCCTTCTCCCCCAGGGCCTCTGAAGCCCCCTTCCTTCTGGGCCAGCCCTTTTGTTCCAGGGTGCTTGGTGCCCTTTTGGTGCTCTGGGCAGAGACTGTCCCCCTCCCCTGTCACACACTTGTGGCCACACTGATCGCTGAGCACTGACCTTGCTTCTGAGCTCAGCCCGGACTCCAGGCTAAGCCACACACTTTGTTGTTCCTCTGCTTTCTGCTTATGCATGATATTAGTTCCTGGTAGCAAAGAAGCTGTTTTACCCAAAGCCATACACATACAGGCCCATGGAGGACTCTCAGCCTTTCTCTTCCGCCCGTGTCTCCAGGGCGCCAGCCCCAGCCCATCCCAAACTGGCTGAGATGGTTCTCAGTGGTCCTGGGAAAAGCAGGAGAGAAGGTGCTGCCCAGAGCGGGTGCTGGTTGGGGGTCAGTAGGCACACAGGGGCGGTGGGACATGGGGATACTTGTGTATCAGCTCTGGGGTCAGCGGCGAAGAGGTGAAGTTGGTCCCAAATGCGGGGGGGAGCCATCCCAGCACAAAGCTCGAATCTTTGCAGTTGCCACACGGGGGGAGGGGGGGCTGGTGGGCGGGAGCCGTCTCCTGCTACCGCTGTACTAAGTCACCACTCTAAAAACGCAAATGTCTTATCTTGCAGTTCTGGAGGTCAGAAGCCCCAAATCAGGGTTGTGTTCTTTGCAGAAGCTCTTGGGGAGATCTGTTTTCTTGCCTTTTTCAGATTCTAGAGGCCACCTGTACTCCTTGGCTCTCGGCCCCTTTCCCGTCTCCAGAGCCAGGACTGGAATAATAGCTCCAGACCGCTCTGCTTTGTCACGTCTCCTTCTCTGACTCTTGTGCTTCCTCCTCTTACAAAGACCTTTATGGGTACAGTGGGCCCACCTGGATAATCCAGAACCATCTCCCCATCTCCAGATCCTTAACTTCATCATAGAGGCAAAATTCCTTTTCCCGTGCAGTGCGGCATGATCACAGGCTCTGGGGACTAGAAAGAGGACATCTTTGGGGGAACCACACCGTTCTGTCTACCACTGTGTGAGATCTTGTGCAAACTGCTTAACTTACTTTCCTCATCTGTAAAATCCATTCAATTGCAGCACCTGCCTGACGGGATTGTCAATGAGGATTAAAAGAGCCAGCATAAGTAAAGGGTCCAGCACAAAGTAAATGCTTGATGAATTTTAACTACGTTTTTCTTATTGCTCTTATGCATAAACCTAGAAGCTTCCTGCCCAGCCCCCTGCACAGCAAAACAAGGTGTGGTGCCTCTCGGACCCATTTAGTTAATACTATGTAGAAAATATACTTCCTATTAGGCAATGTTCCTTCGTGCAATCATTTAGGGTGATGTTGACTGTGTTCCTTTATTACTTAGGAGAAGGGACTGTGAAAGCAGAACCTGAGAGGCCAGGAGCCCAGGAGCCCAGCCTGGCAAGAGATAATAGGATCAGGTTGAGGCAGGCTCTCTCTTTGCCCTCCTCCCCGACTCCCAGAGTCTGCTCATCTTCCCAGTGCGCAAAGCCTCTTGACAGTGGTAAGAGTTTCTCGGGGCAAGAGGCGTTAAATACGGGATGGGGTCTGAAATCACTTCCCTTCTCCTGATCCACCTTCTTTGAGAAAATACACAGAGGCAGGAGAATGGACAGGATGACCTCTAGAGGACCTTCGCAGCGTAGGGTCCAGGAAACACTGCCTGTCCATCGAGGTGACACTTAATCATGGCTTAGGCTCCAGTCTGTGCTCTGTCCTTTTCTCTTGGCTGACATATCCCACCCCACTGCCCCTTTCACCCAAGGACTCATTTTTCTGGTTCTCACTAATGAAACTCAAATCTATCGGCCATCTGGGTTTGTCCTTGGGCTTAACATTCCCAACCAAGTGCTCCCTCCTCAAAAGCCTCATGAAGGTGAGTAGGGCTGGTCCTACTACCTTAGCCTCAGCCCGCACATGCTTTTTCAACACCCCCGCCAATTTCTTTATAATAATTGTAGTGCACTTATTTATTGTAGAGGGATTTGCTTAGTGTTTGTCCAGGCTCCCAGCCTGTGAGTTTCCAAGGGCAGGTGTTTCCGGTCCTGCTGGCCA
Source organism: Halichoerus grypus (assembly GCF_964656455.1). Taxonomy (NCBI): domain Eukaryota; kingdom Metazoa; phylum Chordata; class Mammalia; order Carnivora; family Phocidae; genus Halichoerus; species Halichoerus grypus. The sequence continues at coordinate 101,255,930 of NC_135722.1, read as the reverse complement.
CTCCCACTGCCTGACACGCAGCCCATGCTTTGCGTCTGGTGAGCGGATCAATGAATGAGCTGCAGCAGATGGAGACCTTCTCTGAAATCCCAATTCTATGCGACCCTTCGGCTCTCACCGGCACTGCCGGTTTGGGTGGGGAGCAGGGAGTCCCATACAAGAGAAAGACCCCGGGCAGCTGAAAGGGCCCTGGGGACTGTGGGGGCGGGGAGTGGCCCTGAGGAGGCTGCGTGGGTGGCCATGAAGCTCCTGATGCTGCTGCTTCAGTGGATCTTCTCCGAGACCCTTAAGAGAACGAGGCATGTTTTGCTAGAACTTCCACGCTGCACCATAGCTGGTTTGGGGCTGTATCTGCTAAAATGGTGAGCTACCATAGCAGGGACTGACTGCTTCTTGCTCAGCTCTGGATCCCCAGGGCCAGATGCATGCCTGCCAGGAGTAAAGGCTTAACATTTGTGGAATGAATGAAAGGAGGTGGCGGTGTGGATTCTCGTTGAATCTGTTTCTGCTCGGATGGCCATATAATTTATCTTCCAGAGCGGTTTTGTCCTGGACATGGAAGCAGTATTCAGACAGCCTGCCTGAAAGTGGGGCTGTCCTGGGCAAGCAGGATGTATGGTCCCCCTGACCCCTTCCGTGGCTGAGAGCCTACCCAGGGCTGGCCAGCTAGGAGTCCTTCCATTCCCACAAATTCTAGAGACAAGAGATCTCGGGCTGGGGGAGGGGAGGAGAGGCCTCCACACTGCCCTTTGTCCACTCTGGGCTCATGGTTTTCCTCCCGAGGTTTGCCTCAGAGGTCGGAAGGATTTCCTGTGGGTCACAGGTCAAATGCCACATTCCTTAGCAGAGCTACATGGAGTCCTTGGCTGCCCTCTGCCCTCCCACCTCCAAGAAGAAGGATGGGCTGATTCTGGAGCAGGAAGCAGGGTAAGGCAGGCCCAGGCAGGCAGAAAGGGGCTCCAAGGGCCCTACCCCCACCATCCAAAGGGCTTGGTTCTGCCGACCCCTTTCCCCCCGCCTTAGCCGGAGATGCTGCCTTGTGCTGGTGTGTGGGGTGGGTGGGATGCAGTGTGGAGGGGGCGCTGCTGACAGAGGGGACGTGCCCCACAGGGTTGAGAGTTTGCTAAACGGGGCTGGACTGACAAGGACTCCTCAGATGAACCACTGCCCTGAAAGTCTACTTTTCATTAATAATCTGTTTTTATGAAGGAGGAAACCCCTATGCCCCCCTTCAGAGTAGAGAGGAAGTACGAGTGTGTTGCTAAAGGGAGAAATGGATTTGGTGTTCCCCAGAGTTTGGAAATGGAACAGAAATCTCCCTGGGGCCAGGCCATATCTAAGTGGGAGCTCCCCTGAAGGTCCTTATATTGGGGAGACGGTGGGAAATGGGGGTGGGGTGAGAGGTGCAACCCTGCAGGTCTACTGTGGTATGTGCTACGGTTGGGGGGTCAGCCTCATCATCCCTGGCATGCACCTGGGCCCCAGCTTCGTGGGGCTGCTATGTCAGGTTGCACAGGTTGTGCACTGTACAACCCTAGGGGCATCATTTCCATGGACCCCAATGTGAACGGAGCCCCTGGAGTTGTGCCACTCAAAAAGCTCTGTCATGAGCCTTTACACATGCTAGTTCCTCTACCTAGAATGTCATTCTGGCAAGATCCACCTTCGATCTTAGCTTGGGTCTCAGTGCCTCCTTCCTGCGTACACGGCGCACCCACACACGCCTCTCTTGTACATTTACAGGTGGAATTGCAGCAATCTGCTTCGGTGTCCGTCTTTTCCACTTGTCCTCCCTGCTGTCTTCTTAATGCAGTGCCTGCAGCGTCCGGGAGGGTCTTTGTAGCAGCGAACGGGAACGTGATGGCCAGGCCTGGGCAGCAAGCTGCCTCTCGGTCCTGGAGACAGGACGGGCTTCTAGGAGTGAAATGACAGTGGTCCCTGTCCTGATAACACCTGGGAACTGGGGCCCAGACCTCCTTTCTGGTTGGTCATTCCCTCCTGTCCTCTTCTTCCCTCTGACTCTCCAGCAATGGGGATTTTAAAGGCTCTTTTGACTCTCTCTGCTGTAATAAGAAACTAGCAATTAACTATTATAAGGCTGTTTTACAATCCTGTGGAAGCCCCTTTTATCCACTTTGCTTTAAACGGTTATATCTTTTATCCCTAGTTTTCAGGAATATAAAACTTAACAGCATTTGCTGCAAACCTTCATACTTTGCTTTACAGTTTATTGTTCCCTCTGCAGATATATCTTCCACATAAATAAGACTTTCATCTGTACAGTGCTGGGCTTGGGCCCCTATGGATCTCTGTGCTTTCATCGGTGGGACTCACCTTGGACACAAGGTCATTCACACGGAGGCCCTGGCCTGGTTGCCTGCCATTGGTCCCTTGCCCTGTGATCAGGGCTGGACCAGCAGTCCCGCCAGGAAGGAAGCCATGAACCCCCGGGAGACGGAGACATTATGGGGAATCCCGGAGGGGGTGCGCCCCCTCCATCTGTGCCTGATCTGAGGCTTGGGTCTCCACAGACCCCGGCCAAGAGTGTCCTGGCTTCTCCCATCCTTGCGTAGGGAAGTCCTCCCTGGAACATACCGAGGAAGAATCAGCAGCAAGCTTTGCCAGAGCATCCCCCACGGCATGCCTGAAGCACGACACAGACCAAGTTCACGGGTGACCACTGCCCTGGCCTTCCCGAGGCGTCAGCCTGAGGGACTCTGAGCAGAGGCTCCGTCGGGAACAGCCAAGGTGACAAGGAGGACCCCGCAGGCCATTCAAAGGCGAATTCCCCACCTTTGAACCGATTTTGTCTTTCAGTGTGGAGTGTTTGTATCAAATGCAAACATGGATGGCCCCTCATTTGGTGGCCCCAAGAATGCACCGCCCCTGGACCTCCAAGTACAGTGAGGCATCAGTCAGGGCGGGCGGCCACACTGACTTCCGTGGCAGCGTGTGCGCCCAGGCCACGCCTTCCGTGGGCGGCTCTGGGCCAGTGACTCAGTGTGGCAGGGGTGCTGGGAGACGGGGACTCGTCCCTCAGCCAGCTGGCTGGAGGACTCCTCAACAGCCTTGTCAGGTCTTTCTTCTACTGCGTGGCCGTCTGGGAAGATGCGCTTCCTCTCCCGCACTTGGACTTGCAGAGCAGACTGACGGCAACCCAGCCGGGTCCTGGCTCGCTCTCCACGGTCCCTCCCAGGCTTTTCCCCTAATAAAATCCTGCGCATTTAATCCCATATTGGCATCTGATTCTCATGGGACCTGGACCAGCATACCTCTCATCTGCATAAGGAGAGACAGTTGTATATGTCGGCATGGCACGCAGAGATTTTGTGCCTATGTGTTGTTCATGTAGACAGCTGCTGGAAAGACAGGTAGACTATGTTTATAAGCAATGCTAGAAGCACACGTATACGGATCTCTAGGTATCGGACATGTAGGTGGGTCTAAGTCGATAGATATAAATATACTTTTTTAAAAAGACTATTTTATTTTCTAAGATTTTATTTATTTATTTGACAGAGAGAGAGAGCACAAGCAGGGGGAGCAGCAGGCAGAGGGTGAAGCAGGTTCCCCGCCGAGCAAGGAGCCCGATGCAGGGCTCGATCCCAGGACCCTGGGATCATGACTTGAGCCGAAGGCAGACGCTTAACGACTGAGCCACCCAGGAAACCAAGACTCTTATTTTAGAGCAATTTTAGATTCATAGCAAAACTAAGTGGAAGGTACAGAGATTTCCCATCTACTCCCTAAAATCCCCCCATACATGTAGCCTCCTCCATTAGCAACATCTGCCGCCCACGTGGCATATTTGTTACCGTTGATGAACCTACACTGACACGTCATGATCACACAGAGCCCCTAGTCTTCGTTAGGGCTCACTCGTGGTGTTGAACATTCTGTGGGTTTGGGCAGATGTAGAATGACATGTACCCATCATTATAGTGTCCTACAGAGTAGTTTCACTGCCCTAAAAATCCTCCGTGCTCTGTCTATCCATCCCTCCCACACCCCCACCCCCACCTCCTAGCAACCACTGATCCTTGTAATGTCTCCATAGTTTTGCCTTTTCCAGGACGTCACATGGAATCAGACGGTATAAATATACTTTTAAAATTGTACTCATCCTACACTTAGGAACCAATTGCTAGTCAGCCAGTGATGTTCACGGGTGGAGAGAGAGACGGACGTGTAGCCATAACAACAATGATCTTACACACACACACACACACACACACATATTTATTCATATGCATGATCTCACTTAATTCTCACAATGCCATGAGAGAGATCATTATGATCTGCATTTCACCGATGTGACAATGGAGGCCAAGAGAGGTTTTCCAGCAGTAGGTGGTTGACCTTGGAGTTGTCTGACTGTAGTTGTGTGGGTATGTGAAGCGAGACGAGCATATGCGTGAAGGAGTCCGAGGTGGGACTAGACGGCTAAGTAGATGTAGCGGAACATATGTGGGGACAGATGTGCAAACCTTTCCCCCACAATCAAGACCTCTTGTCTTTAACTCAGGACTCAGGATGCAGCTGTGTTTAAACTTGAGCTCAGAACTTCTGTCCCAGTAGACGTCCTTCACTGCTCAGCAGTAGGTCACTGCCTCCTCCTACCACTCACCTCGTCACCTGGATACCAGGAAAGCCAGTCCCTGCTCCGGAAATCAGTCCTAGCACTTGGCATCCGTAGTGGATAATGAGAGGTATAGAACTTTGTGTTTTGTAGAACTGTCCCCATGGTTCCTTTTCAAAATAAAATTGCTCTTTCTATATCAATAAAGACCTCCTACTTGTCCAATCCAATGGCCACATCTCACCACTTGTCTTGACCACTCTCTCCCTGAATCTTCTCCAAGGCTCCCTTGATATATGCTGTTCTGCTGTCTGGACACCCTCCTTCCCAGTTTCTTCCAGGCTGTTCTTTGGCCCCTCCATAGCAGACACTACCAGTTGACCAGTTGACCACCAGCATCTCCCCCCGTGTTCTAGTCTTCTCCTAGACCCTGATGGGATCCTGATTTTGTTCAGGTATCCCCCCTCCTCTGAGTGGCAGTGTCTTTGCCAGGAGTTGAGCCCAGTCCTCTGAGGTGAATCCCGATTAGTCTGAGCCACTGGTTCTCCCAGGATGAGCACAGCATCAGCCTCACCTGGGAACTCATCCACAATTCATCCAAAATTCAAATCCTCATACTTCACTCTAGACCTACTGACCTGGAAGCTCTGAATGGCGCCCAGCAACGTGCATTTGAACGAGCCCTTTCCTTATAAGGACACCAGTCATACTGGATTAGGGCCCACCTTACTCTGATCTGACCTTATCTTAACTTGATTACATCTGCAAAGACTCTATTTGGAAATCGGTTTACATTCTGGGGTCCTGGAAGTTAGGATTTCTTTTTTTTTTTTTTAAGATTTTATTTATTTGACAGAGAGAGAGAGTACAATGGGGAAGCGGCAGGCAGAGGGAGAGGGAGAAGCAGACTCCCTGCTGAGCAGGGAGCCCGATGCGTGGCTCGATCCCAGGACCCCAGGATCATGACCCGAGCCAAAGGCAGTCGCTTAACCGACTGAGCCACCCATGTGCCCCGGAAGTTAGGATTTCAACATATCTTTTGGGGGCCACAATTCAATTTATAATAATCTTTTTAAAAAATATTTTATTTTAGGGGCACCTGGGTGGCTCAGTCTGTTAAGTGTCTGCCTTCAGTTTAGGTCATGATCCCGGGATCCTGGGATGGAGCCTCACATCCAGGCTCCCTGCTCAGTGGGGAGTCTGCTTCTCCCTCTACCCCTCCCTCCTGCTCATGCGCTCTCTCTCTCTCTCAAATAAAGTCTTAAAAAACTAGTTTATTGTAATGCATTTATATAAAAATTCTAAAAGCTGAGAAAATCTTGTAAGAATAACAGAACTGGAAGATTTACATATACCGGTTATCAAGACTTTGTACATCATTACGGTAATCAAGACAGATTGAAATAGGGGCAGGCATAAATATACCCATGGAACCAAACAGAAGGTCCAGAAACAAACGCAAGCATACACAGATACTTGGTTTATGGCAGAGACGACAGCCTCCACAGCGATGGTAAAAGGATAGCCTTTTTGACACGTTGGGTGTCTATACTTCACATCTATCACACACATCCATCCTAGGGGGATTGTAGATCTAAAAATGAAAGGTAAAACAATAAGGCTTTTAAAGGAAAACAGCATCTTTACGAACCTGTAGTAGTCATGATTTTTTAAGCTGGAACAGGAAGCATGAGCTGTTGTGATAGTCTGTGATGCTGGCGGCCCTCAGTGAACCACACCGGACTGTAGTCACACCTCTGTGAGGTCCCCTCCCCCTGCCTGCGGGGCGGGTTTGTGACTTCACATGATCAACAGAATCCTGTGGCAGGAGTGATGGGGTGCCAGTTCCCAGGTCTTCATCCAGAGCTCAGCTAAGGATTCAGGACCCCAGAGGGAACTCTTACCACTTTCCTCTGGGATCCCTCATGGTAGTGGTAGCATCCCAGCCTACCTCACATCCCTACTGACTTAGGAACCTCTAGAAGCCCAGGCCTCCTGGGTCGTCCATCATCAGTGCACCACCCCCCAAGCCTCTGGTCATTATCCTCTAAGCTGACCCATTTCCCAGAGCCCCCAAACCCTTTCATCTCTCCCCCGGGGCTTCCAATCCATAGCCAGTGCACTCCCTTATATCTCCCCATCTGTCTTCTGAGGACACAGCCTCCCTTACAGTGCTCTCATGTTGTTCTGCGGTGAGGCCCCCAAACTGCTGGTGTAACAAGTTCTCGGTGATGCTGATGCTGCTGGTCGGGGAATCACACCTTGAAAACCACTGCCATTGTCCTTCTTAAATCACCGCCCCATGCACATCCTCAGCTCTGGGCTCAGCTCCCTCACTGCTCCTCACCTGGTGAAGCCACCACCGGCTGAGCCCAACCACCCATATTCTCTGCTTCCCCCGGCTGAGGAGCTGAACGTCTTGGAGAAAATCAAACTGAGCTGATGGGATTTACCATAAATTCGTGGCCTCAAAATACAGGGGCACTTGATGCCCCTCGGGGCAAACCTACATTTCTCTTTTTGATTTCTCACTCTCCAAATAATTATTTTATTATTTCCTCTTGTTTTGCAAACCTCCCACACATCTTCCACTCTGCTTCTTGTTGAGACCTCATTCTTTCATTCACTAGGAAAATAGGAGCCATCAGAAAGAGACCCTTTCATCTCAAGAACACCAAGGCCGCAGATGAACTACACCTGTTCCCAAGTTCTCACAGGTTAGATTGGAGGGAGGAGAGATGCTTTCAAAGGCCACCCCCTCTCTTGTGCTCTGAGTCCTGCCCTCATCACCTTCTCAAGGACTTTGCTTCTGAAATTACCTTTCCTTTGCTCTGCTTCACCAAACAACCATGTCTACTGGAACATTCTCAGGAATGAACAGATTCTAGTGTCTTCTACTGTTAAGAAAACACAAAGGGCACCTGGGTGGCTCAGATGGTTAAGCGTCTGCCTTCGGCTCAGGTCATGATCCCACCGTCCTGGGATCGAGTCCCACATTGGGCTCCCTGCTCCTTGGGAGCCTGCTTCTCCCTCTGCTTCTCTCTCTCTCTCTGTCTCTCATGAATAAATAAATAAAATCTTAAAAAACAAAGAAAACACAAAAGCAAAGCAACTTTCCTTGAAACTGCTCCAAAGAGAAACCTCTCAAATAGTTTTCATATTTCCTTTTCCTACTTCCTTACCTTCAATTCTTTCTTTCTTTTTCTAAAGATTTATTTATTAATGAGAGAGAGAGAGCATGAACGGGGGGGGGGGGTTCGCAGAGGGGCAGAGGGGGAGGGAGAGAGAGAATCTTAAGGAGACTCCACGCTAAGTGCAGAGCCCGACCTGGGGCTCAATCCCACGACCCTGAGATCATGACCTGAGCCAAAATTAAGAGTCAGATGCTTAACCGACTGAGCCATCCAGGCGTCCCCCCTTCAATTCTTTCTTTAACTTAGTCTGGCTTCAACAGACATCACTCCCATGAGGCTGTCCTTGTCAAATTTACCAGTAGTCGAATACAAATGGCCAATAAGCATGTGAAATAGTCATCTGGGAAATGCAATTGAAACCACAATGAGATACCATTTCATACTCCTTAGCATGGCTAAAATTAAAAAGACAGGCAACAACCAGTGACCGTGAGGGCGTGGTGAAATCGAAACCCTCAGATATGGCTGCTGAGAATATAAAAGGGTGCAACCACTTTGGAAAACAGATTGGCAGTTTCTCAAAACATGAAACAGAGTTATCCTATGACCCAGCAATTCCACTCTAGGTGTGGACCCCAGAGAAATGGAAACAAATGTCCGAAGAAAAGCTGTGTACAGGTGTTCATCACAACATTGTTCATAAGAGCTAAAAAGTGGAAAAAACTCAAGTCTCCATCAGCTGACACATGATCATTAAAAGGCAGCATATCCAGACAATGGAATATGACTCAGTCCCAAAAAGGCACGACGTCGTGATACATGTTGCAAAATAGATGGAGCTTAGAGACATCATACTCCTCCATAGGAGCCAGACTGAAAAGGCCACAGACTGTAGGATTCTATTTACAGGAAATGTCTAGAATAGGCAAATCTATAGGCAGAGAAAGTACATTAGCGGCTGCCTGGAGCTGGGATTGGATCGGGGTGGGAAGGAGAAAGAGGAGCGACTGCTGGGAGGTATGAGGTTTCTTTCCAGAGCGATGAAAATGTTCTAAAATTAAATCCTGCTGATGGCTGCCCAATTCTGCGAATATACTAAAAATCGCTGTACTGTACACTTTACGTGAGCGAATATTGTGGCACGTGAATTGTATCGCAATAAATCTGGGGTTTTTGAAGTTATTAAAAAAAAAAATATTAGCAACCCTCACACTGCCTTTTCCCCATCTCCCACACTTCTTGGCTCCTCAGCCTCACTGGAGGGTTTTACCACGCCCGCCCTCCCTCCCCACCTTGCCTTCGGTGACTTCCTGCCCCCCTTCCCCCTCCCCCATTCTCCCACCTCCCTGGCCACTTCTTCAATATCTCCCCTTAGTGATCTCCAAGTTATGTCAGACTTACTATGGTGAAGTCTGAGCTTTCTATTCTCAATCACTGCAGCCTACCCCCAATCCTATTTCTTCCCTACATTTCCTGTCCCAGTAAATGGCCCACACAATTGTCTGAGCCAACCTTGATTTATATATTTTCCTCCTATCCTATACCTGACCATTCACCACGTCCCACCTTCTACTTGCAGAATGCATCCCTAACCCACCCACTCTTTTTCATGGTTTTGCCACTAAGCACAAGCCACCACCACCTTCTGTCTGTTACAGCCTCTTAATGATTCCCTCTATTTCTGCTTACCGTATTACTTTCCCAATAAAGATGCCTCCTTGACATCCCATGACACGCTAAGCCCTCATCTGTCTCAGGGCCTTTGAACGTGCTGTCCCTCTGCCTGAAAGGCTCTTCCCTCAACTTCCCATATACATGGCCCATTTTCTACCTGTCTCTTTCAGCTCATATCACCTCCTCAGAGAAGCCTTCCCTGCAGACCTATCTGTGTTCTTCTTTCATCTCAATTATTCTCTAACACATCATGCTGTCTTTTGCTTCATTGCACTTACCGTAATCTGTAATTATCCTCTATATTTTACTTTCACTGGCTAATGAATGCGATAAATATTTAGTATGTTTCCTCTGTACCAGGCACTGTGCTAGATGCTAGTGATAAAATCATAATCCAAAGGACAAGGTCCCTGGTCCAAGGGAGTGTATAATGTAATGGGAAGATACAGATATTAATCAAATAATCATACTAATAAAAATATAATGACAAACTCTAGTAAGTTCTTGAATGGACAGCTGTTAGAGAATAAATAACTAACATGTACTGTCTGCTTATCATGTTCTAGGTCCTGAATGAAGTGGCGGCTGAGCCGAGGTTCAACTCAGGTGCGTCTGACTTGGGAGCCAGCGTCCCGCAGCGCCACACAACCCTGGTTCATCCTGCTCTGGCCTTTCTTGGTTTTCCTCCTGCCTTTATAACCCTCAGTTTCCAGTCTCCACCATCATATCACTCCCTTCATCCTGTGCTTCCCCGGTTTCTGTTCTCAGCCTTCTCTTCCCAGGTGTCCCAGCTGGGCCGGAGCTGAAATTTATACATTACTTGCAAAGAGGCAAATTTTGGAGAGCAATCTGGCAATCTGGCTTCCTTAAGTGACAACCTGGCAATTCTGCTCCTAAGACCCCAAAGCCGTTCTTACAGTGGCCCTTGAGGCTCCCTGCACAAGGAGAATCACTGTGGGGGTTCCTGTGACGGGGCGAGGCTGAGGGGCTGGGCACCTGTCACCGGGTGATGTGGAAAAGTCACACCATCGAGTACCATGCAGCCATTAGAAGCAACGGAATCTATGTCAACATGAACAATGTTTCGTGGAAAAGGTAAGAAACAGAAAAAGCTATAATGAATATCATCTACAGAAACTGAAGATGCATGCACATAAAACAAAAATACACATTTTGTAAGTATATATGAAAACAAAAAGGGTACCTGGCTGGCTCAGTTGGTGGAGCATGTGACCCTTGATCTTGGGTTTGTGAGTTCAAGCCCCACGTTAGGTGTAGAGGTTACTCTAAAAAATAAAATCTTAAAAAACACACACACACAAATTAAACAACATAGAATGGTTGCTTAGAGGGACACAGGAATGGACGTAAAGGACAGGCAGGGTGACCCTATGTCCTGGTTTGCCCTCCGCAGTCCTGGTTTATACCTGGGGTCCCAGCATAGTAGTTATTCACAAGCTTTTTTCTCTTCTCAAAAGTGTTTTTGCGTGTATGATAAAACATATGGTCACTCTAGGTATGGAAATAAGAGGAATACATAATAAGAGGTAGACTTCGCACAGATCTTGCAGAAGTAACACAAAATGAGGACTATGGTTCACTCAACACTGCACCTGAGATCCAAAACAAGGAAAAACAGAGTGAACAACCACCATAAAACTTAGCAAACAAAAACACAAAATCCAGCCCCCCCCCCAAAATTTTAAACTACTCCAAGATGTGAACAATACTCACATCTTCATGAATCTGTTCACATGTCCTGATACGCTTGGCCTGAGGATCGTTTGTGTGTGGGACTCCCCAGTGTCTACATTTGGGTTCCAGGCACATAGAGCCACATCAGGTGCACCGGGAGGGCGGACTGGGAGCCTGGGGGCAGCGGCAGAGGTCGGATTTTAAGGACTTCCCGGCATCTGGGAGAGAATCCACCACAATGAGAGACGACTGCTATGACATGGTACATCTGCCGAAGGTGCCCGATTGTCCAAGGAGGCCAGGGAGCTAGGTGCCGACCCGGGTACCGCAGGGCAGCTGGCCTGGAGGAGCCCTCGGAACTCGGTTGATGGCAGGTGTGCACCCTGGAAGCAAGGGCTCTGAGGGTGGAGCTAAGGGACCTCACGGAAGCAGCTGCGTAGTCTACATAGCCTCATAGCTGGAGGCGAGGGATGGCGCTCCTCCAGCCTCCCAGCAGGGGGCCTCGGGCACGTGCACTACGGGCCGCTTCCGCACACCCGGGCGGAGCTCCACTTGGCGGTTGATGGCAATGAGGGGGCGGCTCGGTGGATCTCTGGCTTGGCAGAATCTCCTTTCTGCAAAGATGGTGTCCGCGAATAATGACTCAGAATAATTCATGAATGTTGGTAAGACTTTTAAGATGCTAGGAGTTCTCACTCTCTTTTTTTTTTTAAAGAGAGAGCACGCCTGCACCGAGGGAGAGGGAGAGAGAGAATCCCAAACAGGCTCCACACCCAGCACTGAGCCCGATGCCGGGCTCGATCTCATGACCCTGAGATCATCACCTGAGCTGAAATCAAGAGTCGGACGCTTAACCGACTGAGCCACCCGGGCGCCCCAACATGCTAGGTGTTCTTTAAGAAAAGTTGGCAAGGATCTGTAGATGGAGCTTTGAGCTAGTAAAATTGATATTTAACTGCTAATGTGATAACATTTGTCCCCATGAACTGATGAAGCTAAAGGACAACCAGTCATTATCAAAGTGAAAAAAATCATCTTTTACTTCATCTCCCCAAACCAAACCCTAGTGTTCTTCTTTTTTTTTTTTTAATTTATTTATTCATTTGACAGAGAGAGAGAGAGAGCAGGAACACAAGCAGGGGGAGCGGGGGAAGAAGCAGGCTTCCTGCTGAGCAGGGTGCCCGATGTGGGGCTCAATCCCAGGACCCTGAGCTCATGACCTGAGCCGAAGGCAGTCGCTTAACTACTGAGCCACCCAGGCGCCCCAAACCCTAGTGTTCTCATAGACTCTCTCTCCCTCATCTTTCAAAACTAATTGGTCACCAGACCCTGTTCAACCTTTTGGGAGTTTGCTAATCTATAACTTCCTCTGCATTTCTCTGGTCACTTTTCTTGTTCAAGCCACGATCATTCTCCCTTGTGTGATGGTTCATTTTATGTGTCAGCTTGTGATGCCCAGATATTTGGTCACACATTATTCTGAGTGTGTCTGGAAGCATGTTTCTGGATGAGATTAACATTTTAATTGTAGACTGAGTAAAGCAGATTGCTTCCCTAGTGTGGGTGGGCCTCACCCAATGAGTCGAAGGTTTGCCTAGAACAAAATGCGAACTCTTCCTGCCTGATTATTTCAGCTGAGACATTGTTTTTTGTTTGTTTGTTTGTTTTGTTTTGTTTTGTTTTCTGGCTTTGGACTCAAACCGAAACATCAGCTCTTCCTGGGTCTTGAGCCTGCTGGCTTTCCAACTAGAACTATACCTTTGTTTTCCTGGGTCTCCAGCTTAGCAACTGCAAATCTTGGGAATTTTCAGCCTCCAAAATCCCACACGCCTATTTCTTATAGTAAATCTCTATATAGAGAGGATTCTCTGGCGAACCCTGATTAATGCGCTTGGATTACTAAGTGGCAGTAGCCTCGGGAATGGTGCCCCTGCATTACTAAGCCACTTTGACCTTGCACACTTTCAGGGAGATTTTCCCAAAACATAATCTGCCTATTCCTCTTACATGTTTAGCTTTCTTCAATGATTTCACATGGCTTTCAGGATAGAATTAAAACTCTCTAGCACCTATACAAAATTCTTCATGAGTAGCCTCTTCCCTTCTTCTCCATATCCTTCTCTTACCTCCTTGCCCACATGCAGAACCTCCAGGGTCACTGAGCCACCAGCCTTCCCGCAAGATGGCCTTGCCACCCCTTCCCTGGGTCCTTGCACGAGCTGTCCCTCCTGACCATGTGCCCATGCAGGACAGGCCCCACTGCTGCTCTGAGGACTTGACAGCCTGACTCAGAATCCGCTGGGGGTCTGACCATTTTCCGGTTCCACACACGGGGTTCAGGAACGCGCATGACCAGGCTCTGCTGTGGGGTCTGAATCGGGTCCTGATTATGCCTTCAGCCACTGCATACACACTGCCACCAACATGCTCCCAGACGGCCACGCACCTGGCCCAGGTGAGCGGGTCTCTGGCAGGAAGGCTGTGAGGTCCCGGGCAGGTTGCTCTAGGCTTGTGTCTCGATGTGGGTGTGTGTCTATGTGTGTAAACGGAAGCTTCAGGACCCCTCACCTATACACGGTCCTAGAAAAATGAACGTTTGCTATATGTATTAGCTTTTTGAAATGTGCAGCTCACCCTGATTTCTTTTTTTTCTAAATATTCACTTTTTACCTGTGTTTTCATAATTTTTCATGTTTCCTAAAGAGAGCCTTTTCAAATTGTTTATGCTTCATGCTCACAAAACCTAGGAATATGTTCTTACCTAGGAGGAGATAGGCTTCCAGAAAATCTAATGTGACCCTCATTTACTCAGCAGTCCTCACCTGCGACTGTGGCCCCTTTACTAGGAGAGGTTGGTGGTGCCATGTGTCCTGACTTCCTTCCTAGTCAGCAAAGAAGGAAACCCTGGTCTTTCTCTTGAGTCCACACCCAACATGGACACACCATTGTCACCTGCTTCTTTCACCTGGCTTACTCCTTCTCATCCTTTAGAATTCAGCTCAGGGGTTGCCATCCCCAGGAAGCCTTCCTTGCTGCCCCAGTCCACGCCGGGTGCCCACACATAACAGACGTCCCATAACTGTTGGCTGAATGAATAAGGCTGACCCCTCGAATTAGTTCCCCTGCTCCTGGAAAGATGTATCCTTTTTGGTTGGTTCCAGTGGATTCCTGAGTTCCATCTAAAGCAACTCCTCTTCTCCCTTGATTCCTGGGCTGTCCCTTTCACAGGATCCCAGATCGCCCACCTCTTATGCCTTCAGACAAAAGTCTGCATTTCTGTGCAGGGGCTGCATGAGCGTTCTAGCGCCGCCATGACGAGGTACCCCAGGCTCGGGGGCCCAGACAACCGATCTCTTCCCTCACAGTCCTGGAGGCTAGGAGCCCAAGATCCGGGTGGAGAGAGACACCGTGCCTCTCCTGTCTGTTTGTTTATAGGAACACTAATCCCATTCAGGGGGGCTCCACCCTCATGACCTAATCACCTCCTAGAGGCCCCACCTCTGATACCATCATAGCCGGAAGTAGGTTTCAACATAAGAATTGGGGGGGGGGAGGGGGACACAAGCGTTCAGTCTAAAGCACTTGCCCAGGTCACTCAGGTAGCAGGTTGGGGAGCGAGGTCTTCTGACTCCAACTCCTGGGGCTTTCTGCGATATCCCACAGTCTCCTGGGCATAGCCCTGTTCCCTACTCCTAAGAGCTCTCTGTCCCCACTGTCATCTTCCTGCCATTTCATTTCCTGCAAAATAACGCATCTCTACATAATTGGAGGGTATGGGGTTGGGAGTTCTTAAAACAGCATAGGTAGCTGTGGTGGTAAGCGGGGGCTGGGGGTGGGCTGCAGTATAAAAGAGGTCACATGTTTTGAAACCAGACCACCCAGGTTCAAATCCTGGCTCACGCATTCTCTAGCTCTATGATCTTAGCTAAGTTGTTCAGCCCCTCAGTGCCTCCGTTTTGCATCTGTAAAATGGGAATGATAACAGCACCTGTCATGGTTCATTGAGCTGATTAAATGAAATCAGTACGTGAACGGTGGCCAGCACTCAGTAGGCCCTGAACGAGTGACAGCAATAATTAGTATTACTCTCAATTTCTAGGGATGGGATTTCTTCAGCCCCATGTTCTCACTGCTCATTTGGGTTAAAATTCTCTGAAGCAGGAGTAGTCTGTGATTCCCACTGAGGGGCTCATAGGAAGGGAAGAGCAGGCAAAGATGGATGGGTGTCTAAACAGTCTCAAGGGCAATGATAACTGCCTTCACCTTTGGACCCATGAAGTTCAAGGTGACAGGATCCTCGGGGCTTCAGGCTGGCAGTGCCCCGGAAAGATCTCTGCAGCTGTTCGTCTCTGGCCCTTTTGCGTATCCTCTGCTAGTACGAGGCCCTGAAGAGCTGGGTGACGGTGTGTGGCTGCCAAGAAGCTTTATGGTACTCCATACTAGCTCTGACTTCTATTTCGGGACCCACAAAGGTCAAAGTCAGTCCCTGCTGCAGGAATGGGGAGACGCACGCCAGGAGCAGCTGGGTTCCCCAGCCCCCTGGGTCCCACTAACCGGGAGGCATGAACCTCGAACCCATCAAGCACAGAGGTTGACATAAGCTCCGGGGCTGAGCCCCGAGGGGCTGCTCTGTACAGAATCCCCAGTGAGCCAAAAGCGCAGAGAAATACACCTTCTCACGGTTCATCCTGGAGCTTGCCTGCCTTTCCCCTCTCGCATTCCTTCCACCAATGAAGTAGCTCGGGTAACAATTAAATACAGTAGCGATCTAAAACTGCCCTGCGGTCTGGGTCCCCACCAGCTGAACCTCTCCCTGCCTGCCCAGACTGCTGTTTATTTTGGCAGGGCTGAGCTCCTCACCCCACCCTAATGCTGGCACTGAGAACCTGCCCATAAAACACCCTGTAAAAGGAGCCCTAGGGGCCAGTGAGCAAGATTCGTGCCTGGGGCCTCCCTCCTCAGACCTTTTCTTCTTGCGTTGAGCCCAGAGTGTATGCTGCTTGCTTTTGCTTTCCCCCCTTTCCCAGAGGCCTTGTCTATGTACAGGTGAGCCCATTTTCACGACCTCCAGGTGGAGGGATTTCCAGGCATTGATAAAGATCCCACCTGATAAAGATCTGCACAGGGAAGCCCCTGAGGTGGACAGGAGGAACGCTAGATTGGGGATGGAAGCCGTGGGGGCCAATCGTAGCCCTGACCCCGGAAGCTGGGGTCCCGGAAGTCTGGACCCTGAGCAGCGGCCTCCACGTCCTGAGATGCCCCACCCCCAACCGACGGAGTCAGGAAGCAAGCAGGAGCCCAGAAACCTGCGATCAGACCAGCCGTCCAGGTGATCCTGGTACAGGTGCCACGAGTGGTCTCACCAAGCCGCGGGCTGGAAAGGACGAAAGGCAAGAGAGGAAACACAGGGAGTGGGAGAGCCCACGAAGACGTGCGCGCGGTGAGTGTGAAACGCCACAATCCTTTGGTTGGCTTTGGTGCTAATGGTCACCTGCTCGTGAAACATTGCGGCGTGGTAGCCGGGGAGAAACGCCTCTCATCCACGGGCCACGTCACTGCCTGCAAGCTGTGCCGAACCCACCCTGCAGCCTCCCATCTTGCCTGCCCTTGGGGTGAAACGCCTTGTTCCTCATCTTTCTCATCAGCAGCAAGGGCTTATTAGGCACCTCTTATGTACAGGGTGCCAGCTAGATATATATTTTTTATATATATTTGTGTATATATATATATTTTTTTTTTTTTTGAGGGAGGGGACATATTCTCTGCCCTCCATGCTATTACTGTCCAGTAACTTGGGAAGAAAAGTGTGTCCTGGCACCTGAGACAACCCATTTCTCTTACAGGGAGCTTTACTGGCTGCCGAGTGTCCGTGGGGTATGGGTTGGTCCAGTGGGCTTGTCTTTACATGTTTGTGGGAGAGAGAATGAGGGAGAGGAAGGGAGAAGCAGGTGCACACGGGTGGGCTGCACACACCACAGCCAGAAGGCTTTGACAAGTCTGCTTATTTTTTTTTTAAGATTTTATTTATTGGGGCGCCTGGGTGGCTCAGTCGTTAAGCGTCTGCCTTCGGCTCAGGTCATGATCCCGGGGTCCTGGGATCGAGCCCCGCACCGGGCTCCCTGCTCCGCGGGAAGCCTGCTTCTCCCTCTCCCACTCCCCCTGCTTGTGTTCCCTCTCTAGCTGTGTCTCTCTCTGTCAAATAAATAAAAAATCTTAAAAAAAGAAGATTTTATTTATTTATTTGACAGAGAGAGATAAAGAGAGAGGGAACACAAGCAGGGAGAGTGGGAGAGGGAGAGGCAGGCTGGAGAGGGAGAAGCAGGCTTCTCGCTGAGCAGGGAGCCCGATGCAGAGTTCGATCCCAGGACCCCGGGATCATGACCTGAGCCGAAGGCAGACGCTTAACGACTGAGCCACCCAGGCGCCCCCAAGCCTGCTTATTTTAGACTTCAGTCCCAGGCATTAGGAAACAACCACATCTCCCAGACAATGGGAATCCAGAATCTTAGAATCCCCGGGCAGGCTTGGGCCTAAAGTCCAATCCTATCCATCCTTCTGCCTCTGGGCAGGACTGTCCCCAAATAACCCTAAGTAAGAGTTACCTGCCCTTTGTCTTTGCTACGGTTCTCCATAACTTCTGAGTTTGAGTGGTTCAGATTACTAGAAACAATCCTAAAAGTAGCCACCGTTTATGGTCCGTTTCCTGCCAGGCACGGTGCTGTCCACACTGTCTGGCACCATTATTTGTTTTTCACCATAGCACTGGAGATGTTCATCTTTGTTTTCACTAGTGAGAAAAGCAGAGGCTGAATGAGGTCACGTGACTCGGCCATGGGCACAGGGAAGGAGCGGATGGAGAGTTTGAACCCGGTTCTCTCCAACTCTAATGGTCTTGTCACAGTATCTCCCAGCTACTAAAGTGTCCCCTGTTTCTACCACTCATTCAGTCATTCAGCTAACACGTATTTTTGAGCACCTGCTATGTGCCAAGCACCATGCTGGACACAGTAGCTAAACAGAGTTCCTTCTGTTTTCCATATAAATCAGCTCTTTCTTGTCCTTGTTATTTGGGAGAAAAGAGGCAAGTTGGCCAATATGTGATTATTGGGGGGATTGAGACAAATATGGGCACGTGAAAAATCTGAAAAAAAGTTGCTTCAGTTCCTCAATTCCCTCTGGTTTGTTACTCTCTTGCATCTCCCTGCCAGGTTGGGAGAAAGGTCGGAGATATTCATGAGCAGATGGGGGAACCAAGGGAAGGCCTTCAAGGTCCTCGGTGCAGGGGACAGGTGACGGCTTTGCCCTGCTAGCTGCTGTTCATCCAAGTTTTACGCTCCTTTTCCTCTGGCGGTACCCCCCAAGGGCTGCCACTGGCCTTCAGAATACTCTAAGGTTTTCCCAACCACACGGGGTAAATAATAAGGAAGTCAATAGGACACAAAATGGCAGATTTGTCCCCCTCAATACAACAAAGAACTATAAAAAAAATGGGCCCTGCAGAAGGAAGGCTCTGAATATGTCATTGTTATGGAAGCAGGCTGGTTTGCCGTGGGGCTGTTTTATGGACCTTTGGAGTTGGCCTGAGAAGGGGGCACTGGGAGCCCCAGTTGGGTTGCTATTTTACACACCTGCTTTCTGCTGGGGCTAGATGAGCCCAGGAGGGGAGAAGTTATTGAACCTTCTAGTGACTGACAGTCCACCAACCCTACGCTGCCTGGCTCCCGAATTAAAGGGACAAGGTTGCTCAGGGCCCCAGTTATGATTGATGGTACGTATCAGGAATACACGTCCCCTAAACGTCTAGATTATAAATTCAAAGGGAGCTGGATTGAGATACTGGCTGGCATGACTATGCCGAAGGGGGAAGCATTTAAGGAGAAAGGCATTACCAGAGGCACTACTAGAGGTCCCTCTCTCTGGAGGATGAAGCTCAGAACCCAACATTGGAAGCAGCCCTTGGTATTAGGCCCCTTGAAAATGTCTTGGTGTGAGTGGCAGATTCCAAACACCCTGGAAGCTTAGAAAAGATCAAGGACTGTGGTTGGTGGTATGCGGACACTGGTTGTAATGTCTTTGGTCTGTGCCTGGGTCACTTGAATGCATTCATTTATTCAATAGCCTCTTAGGAGGCCCCTAATTCACGTCCCTAAGATAGTCCTGGCCTCAGGCCCTGCTGAGACACGTCTAAACTTGCTCCAGGAAGGGGACGTGGGCACCTGTGTCTAAGCCCGTTCTCCCTCCGGCTCTGTGTGCTTGTGCTCGTCCCTCTCCAGATCTCTAGGAAACTGGTGAGATTTGAATCAAGTCCGTAGTTTAGTTAATAGCCCGGGTTTTGGTAACTGTGCCCCGGTTATGGAAAATGGTAACCGCAGGGGAAGCTGGGTGAGCTGTTTGTGGGGATTCTCTGTACTATTTTTTCAGCTTTTTCTGTGAGTCTAAAATTAGTTCAAAATAAGAAGTCAGAAGAAAGGAAGGCTCACTAGGAGTTTCATTGACTCTCTCTGGGCTGCTTTTCCACCTCTTAGCCTCTATCATTCTGTGTCTTTCTATAATCCTTTTACTACCTCCTGGCCCCCTCCGTCCCCTGTCCGTCCCCCTCTCTCAGGCTCTGTCCTTCATTTCTCCTTCCACAGGAACCTGCTCTCCTCAAGGATTTTTCCTCCCCCCACCAGCCACCACATTCTGTTGATTAAACTTCCCGAATATCCATCCACAATTCCCTCCTCCCCAATGCTACTTCCAAAGCTCCTGGGTCGTCACCCATATGCCATACGATCGGCACATTACTCCAAGGGCCCCCTCGTTGGGCTCCAAGGCTGCAGCTCCCACCAGGTCTGGCCTCTGGTTAACACCATGGCCATATCTGCACTGCCTAGTGGGAAAAGCCCTGCCGAGCTGCCTCCTACTCTGGTCCCTGTTTCCCCAGCGGGCTGCCCCCACCAGTGGCACAACTATTTCAACAGAGTCTTACAGCCAAGTCTGACAGGATGATGCACAGAACAGAGGGAACAGTGCTTCTTTCCCCTCAAGGCAGCGAAGGTGGATTTTTATATGTAAGCTTGAGGTTCCTGGGCTGGGTATGCAGGTGGGAGGAGGGGAAGGCAAAGGGAGAAGAGAGAAGTTTTCATCTTGGTATTGGCAAAGGAGCCCGGAGAAAAAGAAGGGGGGGGGAGGGAGTCTCAAGGCTTCTAACTGTCTCCATGGGCTTGGTTGCTGTTGTGCCAAGACTATAAGAGCTGCCGGGGCAGCCGGGTGGATGGGAGAACGGCCGGGTGCGGGCAGAGACTGTGGCCCCACCTGTCCCTCGTCCAGCCCAGCCTCCAGCTGTTAGCAATGTCTCCCCAGCCCGTCATTAGAACGAGCTCAGTCAGACCCGGAGCAAAGCATCAGTTGCATATCCCCCAGTTTTATAACCACCTACCCTCTCCTCAATATTTTATGTTTCAGCAATACCAAAATATCACAGTGTGGTACGTAGCCACTGGGGGCAAGGGAGACGGAGCATTTATAGGTCTGTATCCATCCATCACTGGTTAAGGGCTACCCCCGCGGGCGTGGGAGTCGGGTGATACATTCTCAGGCACTTCCAGCAAAGCAGGTTCCAGCAGCCGGAAGGCAGTTCTCCCAAAAAGAGACCCAGGTGCTATAGTTGCTGGACTGAACACACACTGGGAGTCCCTGCGCACGAAAAATGGCAAAGGGACCTGAGAGGATATTGGCAGAGCGGGCCAGCATCTGCTACAAAAAGGGGGCTGCGGCGAGTTTAGACGCGGGGGGGGGGGGGGGGGGGGGGCACGGGGAAGGCCTCGTCGGGAAGATGACATGTGAATAAAAACCTGCAGGACGTGCAAGCGAGCCATGCAGGTCCCCCTAGTGTCCACGCCAGCGCCTGGCACATGGCAGCGCTCCGTGCGGTCCGTTGAGTGGATGGGCGGTGGGTGACGCCCCGTGTCCCTCTTCCCCTGCGTGCAGGTGTCCCCGTGGGGGGAGGGGAGGGGGCGGCTCAGGCCCCCAGCAGGCCCAGCGGGGCGCATCTTCCAGCCTCTCCTGCTGAGCACCCCGAGCCAGAAAGGGAGTCGCCACCCCAAGTCCCGCAGCCCCCCGGTGAAGAAAACCCTCCAAGCGCTGGAGACTTGCGAACTTGCCGCGTGCGTGTGGGCTGCCTCGGGAGCGACAAACGAGCGTGTGCAGATGGCGCGGAGATAAACGGCGCCGTCTTTCTTCCCGCAGCCGCACGGCCGTAAGTTTCCCGAGACACGGAGCAGGCGGCAGCTTCCTCTGCAGGACGGCGGGTGGCGGGCGCGCTGGGCCGCGGCAGGCGAGCCAGGGGGGCGCCCAGACCGCCGCGCCCCTTCTCGCTTCCGACAGCGGATAGGTGAGCCTGACGCTCTGCAGGGCTCCGTATTCTTCCTAAGTACTCCCCGGCGCGGCGGGCGTAGCCGGGGAGAAGTCCATCAAGTAATTATGCTCCCTTTTATTTATTCCCCTTCTTTCCACTTGAGCTGCATCACTATAAAATATTCCATGGTCTTTGAGTAGAAAGGCTTCTCCGTGACTGTAAAGTGCATTTATGTACCGGATTAAATCCACACCCGCTAGCTAGCTCTTCGGCTCGGCACTTGCCGGGTCCGACAGGGCCCTGGGCCGGCCGTGGGTTCCCAGCACCTTCTGGTGGGAAAGGGGAGCTGGCGTCATTGAGGCCACGGGCTCAGCCCCCAGGCCCCCCAGGGCATGGAGAAGCCAGCTCAAGAGCCCCTGCCCAGCTGCACCTGGACACCCGCCTGACCTTGACCTCTCTGCCCAGGATCCCCAGTGAGCCCCCTCTGCCACAAGGAGTCTTGATCCAACTTGGTTAAACTTTCCCCACTTCTCAGAATCTGGAAAATGTGAGGGATCACTAGGAGCCCACAGCCCTGGGTGTCTGGGTCCCACAGCTGGGATCAGGGCCCACTTGCTTGGGCCTCCCCGGGCCTTCCATGGGCACACGGCTCCTTCCGCTAGACCGGAAGCTCCATGCAGGCAGGCACAATGTCTTTCCCCTCCTTGATTTTCCCAAAGCCTTCAGCACAGAGCTGGGTGATCAACTCACAAGGAATTTTAAGTACTTATCACTTTGCGTCCCCTACCAGGAAGCATGCTCTGATTAGGTCCTTCACTCGATGACCCTTGTGCTCATGTCACCTTGCATACGTAATACAGGGCGTTATAATCCTTCTAAGAATCTATGTAGATGACCACCTCTTGCAGCATCTTATGTTCTCAAACCTCTTCAGGGGTCCCTCCATCCCTCTCATATCCGATGAACAAACAGGAATCCTGGATTTTCTTTTGCTCTTGTTTTATCTTCCCAGTGCCTAGACTGCATAACTGGAAGGGACAAAAGCAGACCGTTCTACAAAGAGCACATACTTAGGGGCACCTGGGTGACTCAGTCCGTTAAGCATCCAACTCTTGATTTCAGCTCAGGTCATGATCTCAGGGTCCTGAGATGAGCTCCACATCTCACTCTGCACTCCACGTTGGTGGGGGGGCAGTCTGCTTGAGATTCTCTTTCTTCTGCCCCCACCCCTCTCCCCCCTCATGGATGCACACTCCCTCTCTCTCAAATAAATAAATAAATAACTCTTAACCCCCCCCCCCGAAAAAAAGAGCACATACTTAGAATCAAGATACCTGGGTTCTGATCATTCCTAACGTACTGCCCATCTGAGACTCATAGACCCTTCTGGCCTCCAGTTTCCTCATCTATAAAATACTTATAAGGCTACAAAAGCTGAAGATCTAAAGGTCATTTGGCTCATCCCTCTGCATCCAGGTGTGTATCTCTCTAATCTGGAAAGGCTGCCAGAGGTGGAAATTCAATGACCTTGTCTGTGCCCTTGACCCAAGAGTTAAAACCTGGAGTTAAAAATGCCTTCTTTTTGCCTCTTCATCTTGCTTGTAGTGTAAGCAAGAATCTCAGCGTTCTCTCAACTGTTTCCTGGGGAGAGGGTAGGTGTGTCTCCTCCCACAGTCGGGAGCTGAACAGGGAGAACCAGGGGGTGTAACTCCCCAGGGAACTAGTTCTCCATCAGGTTCCCCATCAGATCACCTGTGCAACTTTATATATATATATTTTTAAGAATTTATTTATTTGACAGAGAGAGAGAGCACAAGCAGGGGGAGTGGCAGGCAGAGGGAGAAACAGGCTCCCCTCTGAGCAGGGAGCCCAAGCGGAGCTCAGTCCTGGGACCCTGGGATCATGACCTGAGCCGAAAGCAGACGCTTAACAGACTGAGCCACCCAGGCGCCCCTACCTATGCAACTTTATATAAACTACACGGACCGGGGCATGCCTTGGATGTGCTGGATCAGAGTCTCTGGGCTTTGGGCCTCTGCCTCTGTGGTTTTTAAAAGCTCCCCAGTTGATCCTGAAGCACCATCAGATTTAGAGAGGGCCTGGGGGGTCCTGTGGCCCTTCCTCCTCTCCCAGAGGCTGGAAAAACCGCCGGGGTCTCAGCCTCTCCTGTCACCGGGGCTATGGAGACAGGAATTACAGACGAGGCGACTGATAGCATCCGACGCAGGACCACAGCCGTGCATGAGCATCGCCACCTGGAGACAAGCGTGGGGCAGCAGGGACAACAGCAAGAATGGGGCTGAGCGTGAGACGGGCCCCGTGCCCCCTCCCGCAGTGATCTTGCACCCCGCCTGGGGGAACTGTCACCCGCACCGACTGACTGGTGGGTTGGACTGACACAGGGGCTGGCGTGCTTCCTCTCCTGGTCATCTGTGCAGTTTACTCTACTGATATCCACCTCGTTCACGTTCCTGCGTGTGTGCAGGCTGGCGGCTAAGATCAGACAGGTTTCCTGCCTTCCAGAAGCTTCACACCTACAACAATACCTCATCCTCCATCCTTCCCCTAGGCCTCGGACTTTGCAAGGTGCACAGAACTTCCCGCTGCCTGGCCTCCTGAGGCCTCGCCTCTAAACCCTGCGGCTGGGACCTCAGAATCTACCTAGAATCCCAGATGAGGCTGAACGGGCCCTAGTGCACAGCGGGGAATGGGCTTTGTCCTGAGCTCTCCGGGAAGGAGCCGCATGGCCACACGCGGTCCCCCCCTTGCAGGGTCTCACATCTTGGGTCAGAGCCTTCCTCTATACCTTCCTCTGCCTCCTGCCTGGTCTCTGTTCTTCCGCACGTTTTTGCCTTTGCTGGATTCTCAGGCCTGAGCTTCTCCCTGCGTCTTCTCAAGTTATGGGAAGAGTCCTTATTTCCAACACTCACCGGCACCTCTCAGTCTGCCCTACTCACCCCTCTCTGATGCGGGGGGCGGTGAGCTCAGGGAGCGACACGTGAGGTTTCCCATCTCCTTCAGAGTGCTCTCCTGGGAAGGACCTTTCTGAGCTCTCCAAGCCACAGCCTGGACATCACCGTGGGATGAGAGGTGCTCTGGGGTCTGAGTCTGCTTGGAGAGCACCCCCCTCCAGAGCATTCCCTCCTCCCGGGAGACTCTTTCCACGGCCCCCCTGTCTCTTCCGTCTTGGCCAGGACTAGAGGATGAGTGAAGCCCCTGCAAGCTCCAGAAAGAGGTGGGAAGAAACGCTTTCCCCCAGCTCCGCTCCCCCTGTCGCGGTGTGCCTCTCTCGCCCAGGGAACCTTCCAGACACCACTGATGGTTCAGCGGCAGCTGTTCGACATTTCCATTTTACACAGTGCAAGGTTATTTGACTGCCACGATCTGATCTTCTCTAGTTAATAACCTTGACTTATGGAATAATAGCAGCAATGGCTCAGTTTCTTTGCCTGCCGGGGACGCCTGCTGCTGGGGGGGGGGGGTGGTTAGCACAGACCCCTCTCTCCAAGCCCCTCTGTCTTCTTGTCCCACAGGGAAGAGGACCCTGCAGGACCAGGGAAGTCTAGTGGGCTATACTTATGCTCAGATTCTTCTTCCCCAACTTCCTGTCTTTGCAGAGCAAGACCCCTGGCTCTGGGTCCTTTCTGGGCCCCACCCCTTTCCTGCCTTCCGCCACCCTTCGCAGTCCCGAGCCACAGGTAGGACGGGCTGTAGTCTTGCTCCCTCTCCTCTCCGGGAGTCCTACCTAGCAAGGGTTAACTGTGTGTATAAAATTGATTGCGATTTTAGTAATTCGGTATAATCACAGTCTACCAGCAGGTTGCTTTTCCAGCAGGAGGGTTTGGAATTATTTTCTGGAGTTTGCAATATAGAACTTAAATTAAGCCTCAGAAGTCAGGGGAGCTCCGCAGCATCCCTAATGTGGTGCTAAATTCTCAGCCGCACAGTCTCTGTATTAAAGCCTTTGCTGGCAATTAGGTTCATTAACTATCACAATACCTTATTTATTACTCGTCGTGCCATATGGTTTCCCAGCTAAAGAATGGCGCCCGTTCTCCTACAGACCATTTGGCATCATAAAAATGTTAACAAATAATATTATGGCTCTCGGGGGCACAAGGCCTTGCTGGGTTCTGGGTCTGAGCGGCGGGAGAGAATATGAAAACATTTTTCTTCTATGGCAAAATAAAAAATTCCTCAAGACAGAAGTATTCAAAGAATATAGCACTTGCATAACATAAATGGGAGTTTTATTTACTCTCGTAATGGTTATGTCAATATTTGCATCAGCTAGGACTTTCACTCATCTTCCTCTCCGCTCTCTTTGGGTTGTTTTCACGTTCATCTTTCCCCCTCTTGTCTACCTCTGTGACGTGAGGCCCGGCCAGCCAGCAGCATGCAAGGCCCTGGGGCACGGCCGCACGGTCCCCTGTGCCCCGGGTCCATCACAGCTCGGCCACCTGAGCGCGACCTCCTCCTCTGCTCGAATCCCGCCTCGGGCTTCACGTCCCACTTCTGTCCTCTGCTAGCGTTCTTCACAGAAGCTGGCAAGCCAGGCCTGTGCTGGTGACACCCTGTGGTGAGGAGACACTCCGCTGCCCGGGCTTTGCCGGTCCTCCTGCTGCGGAGGGTGGGCACGGGGGTGGGGGGGCTTTGCGGGAGCAGGAAATGGACCCTCAGGAGGATGGGAGAGATGCATTTCAAAGGGCCAGTTGGACAAGGCACCTCCCTGCTCCTTATCCCCTGGATGTGGAAGTGCAAGCCAAATGCCGGGGGGTCCACAAGCAAATATGAAATAGATGACAGATTCTCTGCCAATTTTCAGGGTGCCAGAAGCAGATCCTCCAGCTTCGAGGGCTCCCCTCACTGCCTGGCCACGGCCTTCCTCTGAACGGGAGGGTCTGCCTGGGCAGTGTTCCCAATGCAGGTTCCAGAGAGGACCTTGTGATCTACCTTCTCCCAAATGACTCTGGACCTGGATGGGGACACTCCTTGGGAAGCAATGTGATGTAATGATTAAAACAGTGAGCACTGGAGCTAGACCCCCTAGTTTCAAATTCTAGTGTTGCCAACTACCAGCTGTGTGACCTTGTCATGGCTCTGTGTCTTCATCTGTAAAATGGGGATAACGGTATCCACCCCTGTAGGGTTGTTCCAAGGCCTAAATGAGTTCATGTCTCTAAGGTCCTCAGACAGTAGCCGGCGCCAAGCATGTGGGGGGGACAGCTGTACCCGCGGTGGCCCTCCTGGGCTCTCCCTTTTCTTTGCTCTGGTGTTTCCTTGTATCCCTTTGAGGCATTGGACTGCTCCCAACTTCACAGCCACACTGCACTAGCCCCAAACCCCGATCCTGACCCTGAACTCGAGCCACGTGCACAGCGGCAGTGCCCTCGCTCACACGTTTCCTCTGCTGCGAGGACACATGGTCACCTGGGGCTCTCCAGTGCAATGACCACCCCGCCCCCCGCACCCACCGTGGCGGGCCGCGGCTGATGGAGACCACACAGAGACTGTCAGGCCGGATGAGACCTCAGAGATGACGAGGCAAGGTGGTGACCCGGCCACGGCCACACAGCCAGGAAAGGCAGGTGCGGGGCCCTGTCATCGTTGGCAGGTGAAGCTTTGGGATGAGCTGACAGCACCCCAAGAGCGGCCCCTCATGCTCCGAGTGCCGGGTCCTGGGGGCCCCAGAAAGAAATGGGCTAATCCAGGAGAGGGCAGTGTCCAAGGAAGCCTGTTCGCTTTCCTACAAGCCTCGTAGGAAAGGTTTGAGGTGTGGGTGACTCACTGTCCTGTCGGCCCACCTGCTTCCCTGGGAATCACTCCCTTTGTCCAAAGGCAACTAGCTTGCCTTCCTGCTAGTTTTCTCTTACTAAGTTCCAGAGACTAGTTTGTTCCTCTTTCGCTTCTCTAAGGGGTGGCCCTGTTGGGGAAACTCTTCCAGGAGAAAGCACGCAGGGCCTGGGATCATGCAGCGACCGTGTGCAAAGACGTGTGTGTGTGTGTGTGTGTGTGTGTGTGTGTGTGTGTGCACGCGCGCGCCCGCATCCCAGGTACAAGCAAACACTATGCCTGGGGCAGGCGCAGCCCAGTGATACCTTCTCCGAGGACACGGCATCCGATCTTTCCAGGGGTCTTTGGACACATTTCCTGATATCTGTCCACCTCACGTTCCCATTTGTAAATGGGGATGATAAAAAGATTCACCTCAGAGCATTGGCGTGATGGTGAAATAGTACATGTAAGAAGCTTAAAAACCTCATCCTGTAACGTGCACTGAGTAAATGCTAGCTATTACTATAACCCCTAATATTATATATGATCATCTACCATGGGGCAGGTTCTAGCCATCATCTCTATGTTGTGTGTATATTTTTTCTATCATCTCATTTGGTGTTTACAACAACCTGTGTGGTAGATAATCTCTTCCCCATTTTACAGAGGATGCAAGCCTGCATCCTTGGCCCTAAGTGCGGCGCTCACTCTAACCTCTCGAAGTGCCCCGTGAAAGGACCCGCGTGGGGAGTGCAAGGCTCCAGGTCACCTGGGAACCCTGCGAGGGCTGAAGCTCCCCAACAGCTCCACTGCTCAGGGTCATGCTTCTCCCTGAGGTTGGCCCTGCCCAGCTCCCTCGGCAAGTCTGGAAAGGGGAGGGTCAGGCTGCTCCGACGTGGGGTCGAGTCCGTCTCACCAGGGCGAGGCCCTCCAGCCAAACCGATGGCGAGCGAAGGCAGAACGATCAGGAGTAAATTTACCAAAAACGGTGACCATGAGGACGAGAGACAAGTAGAAGGAGAGGATCAGGAGACTGTTTTCAGGAACATTAGACAGAGACCAGGGAGAAGTGGGTAATTTTAATCCCACGCAGCTGCTGGAAATTAATTTAATTGTGCTGGCGCTGGCTTTTCTCCCTTCCAACCCACTTAGTGGATGCCTGGTGGAGTGCTGAGCCTGAAGAAAACGGCCCAGCCCCTCCAGGGAGCCTTGGGTGCTGCAGCCCCCAGGCCCCGTTACCAATCCTACCTGCTACCAGAGCTCATGGGCAAGCTGGCCTTTTTTCAGCCTAGACTCTTCTCGGGGTGCCTGGCTGGCTCAGTTGGAAGAGCACGCGACTCCTGATCTTGAGGTTGTGAATTTGAGCACCACGTTGGGTGCAGAGATTACTTAAATGAGTCAATAAAAACTAAAAAAAAAAAAAAAAAATCTAGACTTAAGAGGGACTGAGGTGAGATAGCAGGAAGAACTTCCCAGGAGCAAAGAATGTGACCCGTGGGGATGGGGGAAAGACGCTGTAAGCTAGCTGCTTGGACTTAGAAGGACAGGAGATGCTGACAGGGTCCTTTGCTTCTTGAGTCTGTGCCAAGGGTGTGAGCGCCACCCCAGCTCAGTCACCCACTCGGGGACAGGACCCTGGCTCTGCCACAGCTCAGATCCTCCACTCAGGCACATATGAGGACATCTCAGCCACATTCAGACGCTGACAGCACAGCCACGTCCTCTCCCACGCCCACGTTGTGGGTGGGCAAATGTCTGCTTTTGAGACCACCGGCGCTCACTCCTGGCTGCACAGAATTACCTGGGGAGCTTAAAACAAACACACACGGGGGTGCCTGGGTGGCTCAGTCGTTAGGCGTCTGCCTTCGGCTCGGGTCGTGATCCCAGAGTCCTGGGATCGAGTCCCACATCGGGCTCCCTGCTCGGCGGGAGGCCTGCTTCTCCCTCTCCCACTCCCCCTGCTTGTGTTCCTGCTCTCGCTCGCTCTCTGTCAAATAAATAAATAAAATCTTTAAAAAAAAAAAAAAAAAAAAACACACACCGACGCCAAGGTCCCACTGCGACATTTTGACCTAACTGGCCTGCAGTGGGATCTGGACAGGGCTGTTTCCAAAGCTCCGGGTGATTCCGATGTGCAAACGTGGGGGGAGAAGCGCGCAGGTGTGAGACAGACCTTGCTTTCTCCACGCTGGCCCGGCGTCCTGGTCAGTTCTACCTTGTGACCACTAGAGGTCAGCAGGGCTTGGAGGAAGCGGCCGCGGGCGGCCGGGCCAGAGCCGAGCCCGGCCGTGGGGTGGGCGGCTGCGGGTCAGGCGCGGACGCGGCCCTGGGCGCAGAACCGACACCGCGAGGGGGCGGAGGCGGCCCGCTAGCAGGATCAAGGCCTGTGAGCCACACCAAGTCAACTTCACTTAATCAGACTTAAAAAAACTATCCCTGGTTGAAACCTCCCGCTGCAAGGCCCCCCCGCAGCGAGCGCCTCTCTGCACGAGGATGGGCCCACCCGGTCACCGCCCGGCCCTGTGCGCAGGTGGGCGCGCGCTGAAGGTGCGCTTACAGCCGCGCCCCGCACACTGCGGGCCTCCATCAGCACAGAGAAGTATTTTGCCTTTCCGTAGGAGGAGCCAGCGTTTGGATTCCAAGGGTTGTTTATTTTGACTCACTGCTGTTTTTGCTGGAGAAGGGTAAAGCAGAAAGTTCCTTTACTTTGGCTAAGATGAGGCACGCAGAGCCACACGGAGCCCAAATTTCAGATGAGCAAATAGAAGTGAACCAGTGCTCAACCTCCTTTCATCCTCTCCAGGAATGATAATGCCAAAGAGAGGCGGCTTCTCTACATTTTGGTTTCAGAGAAATGAAAGCAAGGGTAGTCTATCTTCTATTGACAATACGTGACCTGAAAAATGAAAAATGCGTAGACCGCCCTGGTCTACTCCCGGTTCCTCCTTCCAGGTCCCAGGTCCCAGCTCCTGGACCCCTCCTTGGCACACTGCACACACGTGCTCCTAGTGCTGCCCACAACGCGGTGTCCTGATTGCTCTTTACAAAGTCCCTTTCCCTCTAAACGGCCAGGCAGCTTGGCGGCTGAATAAGTTCCTAGCACATAGTACGTGTAGGATACACCTTTGTCAAACCGAAATGTTTGTTGCCAATCTTGTCCTGAATCTAACTTGCATGATATTTAAAATCAACTCACAGAGAGCTGTTTTGTTTGTTTTTTTTTCTAGATCTATCTTTTCTGTTCAGCCCCCAAGACCCTTCCATTCTTAACCTTCAAACATCTGGGGAGATTCTGTTTAGGTTCCTGAGCCTCACACTCCTAGAGTCGTGACTGGGTAGCTTTTAGGGTGGAGATCAGGAACATGCATTTTCTACCAATGACTCAGGTGATTCTGAAATTATGGGGTGGGGGCGGTTGAGGGGATGGAGGATGAGCCATCCTCTTGCCACTACCCCACAGCTCCCGGCTGGGCTCTTTACGCAGCCTGAGCTTCAGCCTGGTCCAGGGAGATAGGCCAGGGTGGTTTCTGATGCTCCCCTGGGCCTCAGGCTTTTCCTGGGCGGGTGGGAGTGCTGTGAATGCTCTCTTTGCCCCCAGCAGGGAGGGAGTGGTGTTCTCTTCTCTTGCTCCACCTGGTCTGGCTCACTCCCCACCCCGCAGCTCCTTTCTTTTCTCCTCCTGTTCTGCTGCCCCTTTCCTTGGTTTCCCTTAGCAATGCCATCATCTATGGCAGGACAAACATGGCAGGCCCCCATCCCAGTAGGGGACAATTTTGAGAGGCCCTGAAATACACTTGGGGGCTGAACACGGGGCCCTTGTGGATGTGGTTCTGGGTTTCAGCCTCGCCCTTAGCGGAATGAAGGGACTCAGGGTAGCTGGAGGAGAGAGGGGTCTGAGGGCCTGGAGTGTAACCAGCAGCCTGGTCCCCTCCTGCCCACTCCTTGGATTTCCATCAAAACCCTCTTCCTAACCACTCAAGGCACATGATTACAGCCCATTCTCCCTTCTCACAAAGACACTGTCCATGCGTCTAACTAGGTTGGGGGCGGGGGGAGAAACTATAATAAAAATAGCTACAGGCACCTGGGTGGCTCAGTCGGTTAAGCGTCTGCCTTCGGCTCAGGTCGTGATCCCAGGGTCCTGGGATCAAGTCCCGCATCGGACTCTCCCGGCTCAGTGGGAGTCTGCTTCTCCCTCTCCCTCTGCCTGCCACTCCCCTTGCTTGTGCTCTCTCTCTTTGTCAAATAAATAAATAAAATATTTAAAAAAAGCTACAATTATTGAGCACTTACTACATTGCAGACATGGACTAGGCACCTTATACATCATATTAAAACTCCTACCAATGTTGAAATGTAGCCACGCATATGCATTACTCTCTCCATCTTACAGATGACACAAGGCTTAAACAATTTGCCCCAGACACAGCTAGTAAGTGGCAGAGACAGGATTTGACCCCAGATCTGCCTGGCCAAAGCTCCAAAGTCCAACCTCAAAGACTGAAGAAAGAGTAAAGCCTTGAATACCCTGCCTGGGGCTGTTGTGTGTGGAGGCAAAGCGCGAAGGGCCAGCGAAGGTCCTCGAAACTGCGGCCCTGAAAACGACCTGGACTCTAAAATACAGAAAGGAAGTGACCAGAACCTTCTCCCTGCTACCTACCTATCACCTCCGTCACCAGCCCAGGCTCCTACAAGAGAATCCTGAAGAATGCAAAGAGGACCAGATGTCAGGAGATCCGCTCTGAGTGGTCTCCTGACAGCCGCCCCTCGTTTCACTTTTCCTGCCTGCAGAATGGGGATAATATATTTGTCCTCCCTAACTCCCGAATAGCAAGAAGGCTCAGATAAAACCATCTTTTGAAAAACATCAAGTCCCACAGTCTATCCAAAGAGCCTGGATTATAAAGGATGAGGATCTCTCAGAATAAAAGATACAGGTTCAAATCAAAACATGAAACATATAAATAATTCCCAGTGTCTTGTGTTAATTCTCTTCTATCCCAGATCTCATGGGGTTTCAGATTCCATAAGGATAATTACTAATGCTTACACAGCTCGTCACATTCTATATCCCATTCAGCCATGCTATCTTGTAAAGTAGGTGGGAGTATCTTTCCTTATTTCTCTGTCACAGATGCAATTTAACTGAGACTCAGAGAGGTAAAGTGATTTATTCAGGGTCTCCCAAATAGTAAGAGCTTAAGTCTGTAAGACCAACCTGAACACCAGCCCTCTTTACTGGCTCTTTGAACTTAGCCCACTTTTGTAACTCTCTGAGCCTAAATTTCCTATTTGAAAATAGGAAAATTGGGTGCAATAAGAACCATCTTGGGGCACCTGGGTGGCTCAGTCGCTTGAGTGTCAGGCTCCAGTTTCAGCTCAGGTCACAATCTCATGGGTCGTGAGATCGAGCCTCTAATCGGGCTTTGAGCTCAGTGGGAAGTCTGTTGAGATTCTCTCCCTCTGCCCCTTCCCCCACTTTCTCTCTCAAATAAACAAATAAATCTTTTTTTTTTTTAAAAGAACCATATTTAAAATAGATATGTAACAGTCATGCCCAGAAGATTAGATGATAGAAAGGATGAAAAATCACTCAGCACAGTTACTATATGGTGCTTAGCAAATATAGATATTTATTATTGTATTTATTTAGTATTACTATAGTTGTTATCACAGCATACATACCTATTCTTTCTTCTCTAAGCCTCTCCCAAACCAACACATGCACGCATACATTAGCTTTCTTTCCAGGAATAAAGACTTCACATCTGAGCTCCTTGGGGAGACCAGGCCAAAATGTCAGCCTGACTTTGGCTTGATTCTCAAGATCGTGCAAAGACAGAAAAGTTAGAACAGAGGAGGAAGAGGAGAGCTTAGACAAAAAGCAGGAAAGAGGAGATCCAGGCAGAAGACTGGGCTCTGCAGAGCCTGCATTTTCGAGCTACAAACCAGTTACACGTCCCTGACCCTGGTGGCTTGGGAAGCCAGATGCCAAAGGGCAAACTCTACAAATAGGCCCTGAGTGGGTAGGGACGACCCAGGATAGTTGGGAACCTGATTCCATTTCATTATCAACAACTTGGATCCACACTGCAACAGGAAAATATAAGCACGTTCGTTCAAAGGCTGGGGTCACACTCAGCGTGGCTGTGAAGTTAGCATTAAGTACTAAAGGTAGCCTGCCCCACATATGCCCCATTAGTGAGAGAAGGTCGGGAGGGAGCCCTGGGAGGCCCTGGCTAGCTGGCTTCTTAGGTCCCAACCCTCTGCCTAGCAGTGACCTCCTAGATCTGGCTACCCTTCTGGGGCACCAGTGATGAGCTGGTTCATAGCAGCTTTGCTCCAACTCTTGAGCGGTCCTGAGCATGGGTGACCTTGCAGTTAGACTCTAAAGGGTACATGATTCTGGCCCAGACAGATAGGCAAGGATACGTTGGACAGAAGGCACAGCCTGTCCAAAGCCATGGAAGCATGACAAGGTTCATGAGGCAGAATGGTGCCAATTTGTAAAGGTCTTAAAGGCCATGCCAAGGAGTTCAGGTCTCTCTTTTTTTTTTTTAATGTATACCATGAGAAGAGCCACAGAAGGGTTTTCAGTTAGAAGAGTGATGGATCTGTCCTTTTGAAAAATAATTTCAGTTGCCTTTGGGAGGAGAGGTTGCCAAGAAGCGGAAGGAAGGAAGAAATGAAGGGAAAGAAGGAAGGAAGGAAGCAAGCAAGCAAGCAAAGTGAGCTAAATCCTCCCCAAGGTAAGTCTACCCTGTAATTGTTTTGATGATATTTCTAGACAAAGAAGTATCCTATGACACAATAGAAAAGAACAGAAAACTTGCAGAAAGCTCCAATGAGCCGGGCCAGGACTAGGCTGAGCAAGCATGGTGCGTAGGGTGTAGAATTTTCAAGGCATCACTCTTAGAATCATGCACATGCCCCGAGGGTGAGGCCTCCTTCAGCTTGGCCCCACTGACCAGCTCGTGGGGGCAGTCAGCTGTGATCTCTCACAGGGGAGGCAGCAAACCTGGGCTCATTCGTGCAACGTTTAAATGCAAAAGCAAGTGGGCCAGCTGCGGGGCGGATCTGGGCCCAAGTCCCGACTCTACCCTTGATGATCTCAGTCAAGGTGGTTTCCTCGTTCCTAAAATGGAGAAATGGTAGTGGGTACAGCGCTGTACAAATTCCAGGCATTGTCACCCATGGCTGGCACACTCTTACAGATCTCGTGCCGGAGGGGGACATTCCTTTTAGAAGCAAGAGCCTGTGGAAGGACAGACTCCTCTCACCTCCTTAGTTGTTAACAATTTGGGCCTAAATCCTTCATTCTCAGGAACATGCTGCCCTGTTTGTTAAAAAAGTCTTCCTGGAGAGAGAGAGGGGGGAAAAAACAGCCTATTTCTTGTTTTGTTCTTTCAACTCTTGGAACAAATATTTATTAGGAGGCTATAGGAGGGGAGCAAGCGTTGTCCCGGTGCTTTTGGTACACCAACCTGCAGGGAAGAGCCCAGCCCTCTCTACCCTCAGGAAGCTTACTTTAAGTAAAGGGAGCTCTGGGGAGGCTCCAGGGAGGGGAGCCAGGAAATAAACGAGCAGTCACATAAACAAAGGAAACAATTTCCGCTGGGCTGGTAAGAAGTGCTACGAAAACAATAAAGCAGGGCAGAGGGCCTGAGGGGGTAGGAGGCAGCTCCAGATCAGGCCCGGCTGTAGTACGGAGGATTTCTCTAGGAAAGTGCTGTTTGTTAAGATCTTAACATGGAAACAAGTGTATTGGGTGATAGGAGGAGAGATTGGCATGGGGGGGAGGGGGCAGACATCAAGTGCAAAGGTCCTGAGGTGGGAAGTAGCAAACTTTAGTTAGAGTATCTGCTTCGAGTGGGGTGTACAGAGTTTGGGCATGATTTCTTTAAACAAGGGAGGAATAAATATGTCTCTGGCCCTGATTCAAAGTAGCATATCTCTATTTGTATCTGCATCTAATTCTCCATCCCCCTCTCTGTACCAAGGATGCCTTATTTGGGTCACAGCTAAACACTCCTGCAACTACAGCTACCCTGCCCCCCCCACCCCTTCCTCTATGACCTAGCCATGGCTTCACCACTGATATTTCCTTTCCTTTCTAGAACCACTGAGAGCCATCACTGACAGAAGCACCTTACCATTTCCTGCCCAGGCCAAAGCCCAGCTTGCCCTTCCCCCGCCTTGCCTGCTCCTGTGTGGAGGTAGGAGGCTCCCCAACACCTGGCTCCCCTCGTCCTGGGACTCCAAGCTATGATAAAGAGGGATCTCTTCCCACATTATACCTTCCCTCAATCAGAAGGTGCTGGTACCTAATTTCAGTGTATCTGATAGAGCTCACAGAGTAGTACAGAATTTCATAACTAGAGTTGCCTTGGCGAGAACCAGCGTACCACAAGGCGCCTGAGGCCCCAAGGAGGGGAAGTACCTTGCTCAAGGTCAGAGAGTAAATTAGGGAGGGGTCTTAGGGCTCTTCTCAAAGAACAGGGCAAACACTTTAAGATGGTCGGAGACATTTCCCATATAATATTTCCATTTTTACAGAGGAGAACACTGAAGCACAGAGAGGTTAAGTGACTCACCCAGGATTGCACAGGAAGTGTTTGGCAGAGGTGGCCTTGGATCCAAGTCTTCTAACTGAAATTCCAGTGTTCTTACAATTTCACCATGCGCTCTCCAATCTGCCTAACAACAACAACAACAACAACAAAAAGTAAACATTCCAGAACATTCCAAAGAGACGTGGAGGGAGAAATGAAATTACCATCCTCCATGATCACTTTTTTTCTTGTTACTGAAGGCACTCAATACACAGTAAATGCAATAGAAGGAAAATTCTCTTTCTGGGAAAATGGGATATTAAGTCTTTGAAGAGACTTTCCACACAGTCAAACACTGGTGCAGTTTATTTGAGTGCTTTCCCTTGCAAGAAAATCCCCTCGGAAGACTGGGAGCTCCTACAGAACGGAGCTTTCATAAACCAGAGACATCCATGTCTTGCAGTAGACTCTGCAGTCACTGTGTAGACTTTCCTGCTCTTCACCAAATTTCTCTTCCCGGTAATATTTTTGGTGTTTTAATTTTAGACATGGGTGAGGGAGTGGGAGAGAACTTTGTTTTAAAACTTGAAGTCTGACATACATAGCACTAGAATCATATTTGATCTTAACTTATTTGTTCCTTTGACACAGAGTAGAAGAGATGGCTTTACAAAGAAAAGGATGGGCAAGGTATGGACCTCCACTCTGATCCCGATGACCACCTTCCTCAGAGGGAATAGCTCTCTGCTTCTGTAAGCATGGGGTACAAGCAGGGGGTGCCCAGAAAAGGGGCAGCTTGGGGAATCCGATAGACCTAAGTTTGTGTCCCAGCTCTGCTCCTAACAAGTGGGATCATGGCCAAGTCCATTAACTTCTTTGAGCTTACAGAGATCTCAAGCTCAAGTTAAGAAATCTGCCAAATTTTATATCACTATTACATGACAGATCTGGGTTTGACACCCATGTTTGTCTAACTCCAAAGCCAAGATGGCAGGGTACCCGGCTTCTTCATAGGATTATCACGGTTACTAACCCCCGGAGGAACACACTCAGGGATTGTGCCTGTAGGAATCAGGCCTATGAAGTACCAGGATCAATTTCAAACCAGTATGTCAGAATGGAGACAGGCACGTGTGTGCACGCACGTGTGTAAGTATATATATATATATGTATACCCATGCACATGTATGTAAAGAGGGATAACACATCTCCAAATGTATAGGACATGCTTCAAACTGGCCACAAGGGGAAAGCTGATAGACTTGTTACAACTCTGTTGCTATTATTGCTAGCTTATGAGCCACAGGAGAATCTCAGCCTCATGTTCTCCAATCCTACCAGTTTTGACCTCAAATTTTATTATCCAGCTTCATCACCCCCTTGAGCTTGTTTTGAAAATCAAATCTTTCCCCTATGGGCAAAATAGGCCTTGACTGAAGACTTTGCAAACATTCACGCTATGTGCTTTGCAGGTAGTTTCACAAGATTTCCAAGAATGACTGAAATACATCAACAACACCCTCAGGATGGCCCCCAGAGGGCTCTGGCCCCAAGTCCTGGCTCCAAGGGGCCTCTGGATTTGGGAGCATTGTACTGCCCCTCTGTTCTGCTTCCTGCCTTGTAAAATGGTGAGATCGGATTAGATGATGTTTAAAAGTCCCTTTCGGTTTTGAGTCTATCAGGCACTTTGAAGCAGGCAACCCTTTTTGGTTGTCTCAGCTCTAGTATGCTTACCAGAAAGTTAACCACCCTGCTTTGTCGTCTAACGTATGCGAGTGGCCACAGTGCCTGGGGTCTTCGTTTGGCAATGAATGCAGCATCTCCTCCAGCCTATCTATCCACTTGTCATTATTAACCCACTGCCTACATTCTTCCCTTCAACTTGGAGGCCACGGGCATGAAAGGAAGACATTGGAATGCACCATCCATCTCCTTACAACCAACGTGTTCAAGGGCCTTTACTTCTTTCCAGGACTCAGGCTCACTTCTCATGATTCCTGCCGTGTGACTCGAGCTCTGTCAATATCTTTCCCTAAATTCTGTCACTATGAAGGGTGTCCCTTGGTAAAGCTTTTCCCCACCTTTTTCTCTACTGCTTCCCCAGTGGGTTAAGCTGAAAAATCACTTTTTCCTCCTCGTTTGTGGGAGATTGTGAAGAAACTCAAGCCACAGGGGAAGTCTGTTCCAGACTTACACTCTTGCCCCCAAGCAAGTTGGGAAGGGGGTCTCAGTGTTCAATCCCCAAGAAATAGAACCCCACCCCTGGGACTTCTAACAGCCTGGTGGTTAGATTTGAGAGTGTGGGCATTGGCTGCCCCCTCTTCTTCAGTGCGTGGTCAAAGGAAGGTTGCTTTATCTCTCTGTCTCAGTTTCTCCAGCTGTAAAATGGGAATAACATCAGTACCCACTTCGTGGAGTTATCTGGAAGAGCAAATGGCCAGTGCCCTCGAGTATGTCCTCAATACCTGTCCATGGTGGGATTGCCCCATAAGCAGGATCAGTGCAGGGCATGGCAAAAATAAATTGGAGGGCATGACTGAAACTTTAAGCCTATCAAATCAATATTCATTCTACATATACTACAGAGTTTCTCATCCTGTTGGCAGGGGCCTTTCTAAGAGACTGGGAGAAGGAGCGTAACAAGATCAGAGGAAATGGGGAGGTCAGATTTGGGCTTCTTTGATTACTTTGTTATCTTTGATCCCAAGCAGGTTCTGTGTGTGTTCTCTGGGAGGGGGGGGGCGGGGGGTGTGTGCCTGTCAGCTCAAGAGCCTTCCCCCTTGTCTCCCCACTTTTATTTTGGAAAATAAGGAAGTAATAACACAATACCCCCCCCACCACCACCACTACCACCTGCACTTCCTGATTCCAGCCTTGCTTATTAGACTCACCTTCTGAGGGCAGAATTCGTTTTGCTTTGTCTGCCTACTTCAGCCAGTGTTAGACTACAGGTACCCTTGGATTGTGGAGTTTTAACAAAGAAGCAATATAAACACCCCAAGGCGGGGGATGGGGGCTCTTTTCTTCCCAGAGATTTTGCAGAAACCAAAGTGTGGAGCAAAGCGAAACAAGCTGCCCACATTCAGGGAATACTATCTCTGCCAATTTGGATGAATCCACAAGGGAGAGGTTTCTTTAAGGAAAGGGAAAGAAATATGAGATGGAAGCGAGAAAGCAGGGAGAGCTGTGGATCTGGGATAGAGTGAACTTACTGAACACTTTCTCGGAGCCCCGCAGCTCTCTGTGACTCGTGGTCCCCAGTATAATTATGATCCTCGTGAACCAGCTAGCAACTAGGAGGTAGCCGCTGTCCCTGCAACTTGCAGCTGGATAGCTTAGCATCTGCCTAATAAATATTTGGCAAAGGGGAAAAAAATCATAGGCAAATTACTTCTGAGTATCAAGGCACCCAGCTTTCTGCAACTTTTCCAGGTTTTGCATAAACCCCCTTCCGGTCCCCAGCCTGACGGAGCAGAGGACACCCAACACTTCCCACGCGGTCCCCAGCACGAGGGATCCCTCACCCAGGTGGGGGCGCTGGAGCCTCCTTGCAGGGCCAGAGTGAACACACGCGTGTGGACTGGGCAGAGGCGGGTGGGTGGGAGTTTGCAGTTGCCCACCCGCCTCACCCCGGGCTTCTCCGCAGACCCCGTGGTCTTGTGCGCGTCATCCTAAAGGTTAATAATAATCACAACAGGCAGCCCATCATTGCCTCCCTGTCTGGCTGAGAGGTTTACAACTTAAACTCATGGCAGAGGGAGAAATTGGCTCAATCACTTGGAGTAATGGTACATGGAGAGCCAGTTGGGCATGACTGCTATTTAACTCAGGGAAAACAGGCCGCCGTGTCTAAGGTATGTACACACTAATAAACACGTCATGCTACAGGGGGAAATTAACACCACCCCCCCTGCACTCCCCACCTTGCTCCCTGTTGGCCTGTTTGCCTCACCCCTACCCAAGAAACAGGGCAAGACCAAGAGAAGAGGGCCATGGACAGATGCACACAGCTACGGTTATGTCAATACTCACAGGTCACTGCTCCGTCTTTAAAGTGATTTAAAGTTTATCTATCACAGACTTTACCCCAGATATTTCTCAGAAGGCATTTTGGAGGGGGAGGGTGGAAAGAAAGATGACCTGACATCATCACTAGGAATAGCCAGCATTTTCAGATCTTCCTTTCGTGGTGGGCCAGGCACCCCTTGGGCATCTTCCTGGCTGCTCTGGTGAGGTGGGGACCCCTATCATCCCCGTTTACAAGTGAGGACACTGCAACTCAAGGAGTCTAAGTGACTGACCCAAGATCACCCGGGACCCGAGAGGTGGGAGGTGGTATTTGAACACAGACTCAGGAGAGTAAATCAGAGCCCACACTCTCAGCCTTTATGCTGCCCTGGGTATTTACGGGACGGAGGGGGACGTTGAGGGTGACCTCCTTGGCCTGCCCGTTGTCTCTACACTCCTGCTTTTATTCCTCAAGGTCCCGGGTAGGTGCACATTACGATGCCTTCCTATCAGCCCTTGCCCAGCAGTCATGCTGCTTTCCACCACAAACAAGAACTTTCACCATGTGCCAAGTGTGGCAGACACAGAAATAAACCCACAACCACCCTCGCTCCCACAGAGCACACATAGTACGTCTAGTGGACGAGGCAGTTAAAGAAAAATAGGTTCATGGCGGAAAAGGATGAACTGTAAACTGTCAGGATCTTTCCTAGTTTTCCCCTTGGCCCTGTCCACACAAGATGCTCCAGTCTCCAGATGTACCTGCCTTCGGGGTTAGCCTTAGGGCTCTTCTTCTCCCAGGCCCGAATCCCAGCTCAGGTGCTGTGGCCCCTGCTGCTTCTGACAGATGGAACAAGGGGTATTAATTAAGGTCATGCTGGCTACTGTCATAAACAAACTCCGAAAGAGCTGAAGACTAGGGCTGCCTGATGGAGAAAAAAAAGATACTAAGTTTGAAGTTCAGATAATTTTCTTAGTATAACTATGTGCTGAACGATATTTGGGATATACATATACTAAGAATTATTCCTCATTTATCTGAAATTCACATGTTAACTGGGGGCCTGTTTTTTATTTGGCAACCCTGCTCAAGGCATGGAAGGTTTATTTCTTGTTTCTGTAAGTTCACAGTGGGTGTGAACTTATAGAACTTATAGAACCTCTTAGGAGACAGGTGGTTCCCCTACAAGTTGTGATTCAGGGACCCAGGCTCCTTCCAGCTTGGTTCTGCCACTTTCCTCACTCAGCTTCCCAGGTGTCTATATCCTCATGGGGTCAGGTGGCAGGAAGGGACAGGGCGCAGAGGATTCTGTGCGGGAGAGTTTTATGGGCCACTCCTGGAAGTGGCACTTCTCCCAATCCATTCGTTGGCTAGAACTCAATCGCATGGCCTGGACCTACCAGCAAGGTAAGAAGAAACAGGTAAGCCGGTGTGTGCTCAGACCGATATTTGGAGCACAGCTAGCTACTCTCTGCTAACTATCCGTACTTGCGCCTCATGCGTGTCTCATATACTCATGCTGGCTTCAGTAAGCAGCCTTCCAGTCGCCGGTGTCCCTAGCTGGAGACTGGACGCTGTCCTCTCAGCCCTGGGGACTGGCTAGCTAACGGCTCTCCAGGACTGGGAGATGGAGGCCATTGTGGGAGTAACAAGAAGTGTGATTCAAATCAATTCATTTTAATCCAATGCAATTTAATACATATTTACTAATGCTCCTAGAATATTGAGACAAGCTTGGTTCTAGGCCCCTGAAGGAGATAGAAATTGAAACAGAACCCAGGGGAGGGGGGTGGGAGGATGGGTTAGCCTGGTGATGGGTATTGAGGAGGGCACGTTCTGCATGGAGCACTGGGTGTTATGCACAAACAATGAATCATGGAACACTATATCTAAAACTAATGATATAATGTATGGGGATTAACATAACAATAAAAAAATTAAAAAAAAAAAAAAGAAAAAAGAAACAGAACCCAGTGATGCCCTCAAGGAGCTGCATGCAATTACATTCAACAGCTATCTTCAACTCTTATCTATATCCCATTGATTTTTTTCAAAGGTTGGTGAAAAACCCATAGCTACAAAGAATTCTGCCCTAGATGCTAGGATACAGGATGGTCCCTCCTCTCCCAAATTCCTAAAACACTTGGTGTCTCTATCCACTCATTCATTCCTGCATGCATGCACGTACGCATTCATTCAATTAGTTCATTCACGGAAATTCAACAAGCAGAGGTCTGTTCTGTTTGACAGTGCACTGGGCTCTGTAGGTTGGGAGTGGGAGCACCAAGTTGAACAAGATTGAGACCTTGCCTTCTGGAAACTCACAGTGCAGGGAGTGGTCAGAATGCACATAACTCGGCTACAAGGCAGACGGTGGTAAATACTACGATAAATATTCCAACAGCGCTATGGGACTTGGTGAGGAGGGAGAAATTAATTCTGACTGGGGGTGGGGTGGGGTGGACAAGGTGACATCAAGATCCAACAGTGACTTCCCAAAGAGACACAGGAACCTGTCCTAGCAAGGGAGGCTGAGTCAAAGCATCTGGCTCCCAACTCACAACAGCCTTTGCCCCCAGGGCACCCCCAGTCTCCCACCCACTCAGCCCTCAGAGAACAAGGCAATGAGCTTTCCTCAAAGAAGAACTCCAAGGCGGTCTTTCATTTTATCTTCAAGATTCATATGAATTTTGAATTCCACTCCACAGGATACCAACATTTGTTTTGCTATAATAATTTTCATATAATTGGCTTAAATGACCTGTCATTGAGTAAAACCATTTCATCTCGTGGCCCGTGCACCCCTGACACACCACTTGTATTTGCAGAGTACCTTCTCCAGAAATTCAGCTTCTGAGACAGCAAGTTCAGGTGTCCCGTGTCTTTTCTCCTTGTCAGGATTAATGAAATATTCCACTTCCAGATCTCCGAGACTGGTCATAGTGAACAGACAACACAGAGGAATCACAGAGGCCGGCATCAGCTGAACGCGGGACGTTTCATGCACTTCTCTCACATCGGGGGAGAAAGAGAAAGAATAACGCACCTTGGACAGGAGCTGTGTTTCTGGACCATGATGCTTCCAAGGAGCGTGACCCTCTCTCCCTGCACGCCCTGAGCAGAACTAGAGCCTTCTGTTAGAGAACAGCTCCCTCAGATTGAAATCTATACCATTAAACACTGCGAAAATTTAAACAGTTGGCTACTTCACGTTAAACAGCATAAGAAAATGTGGCATGCTTCCCCTCTCCCTGGCCTCCCCACGATGAAACACCAAAGTGTTAAAAAAAAAAAGGCCCAGTGTGTGATGAGGACTTGGGGGTTAATTTTCAGCACGGTGCCAGGGCATTTAGCTGTGGGACTCTCATTACTTGTACTGGGAACCCTGCTGCTTCATTTCGCGCAATACTGTATGGAAACCGCACCCTTGCATGGCTGCACAATTTTAGTTTTGAAATTGAGGCTGTCTTTCTCAGAGCAAAGCAGATTTTTAAAAACACCAAACTGCTCAGTGTTAGCCTGGGGCCTGTGTGTTTGTGCTTATGTGTATGGGGTGGGGGATGTCTTTCTCCCAAGTGCAGGTGC
Source organism: Halichoerus grypus (assembly GCF_964656455.1). Classification (NCBI taxonomy): domain Eukaryota; kingdom Metazoa; phylum Chordata; class Mammalia; order Carnivora; family Phocidae; genus Halichoerus; species Halichoerus grypus. Next base: position 101,212,588 of record NC_135722.1, on the reverse strand, counting down.
CCCTTTCAAAGACAGCAACATTAAAACGTGATGCCCAATGGCTAATAGCAGTGGTTACTATGCCTCATCTTAAAGCTTCGTCAGGAACCCCATAAAACTAGCACATGGTTGGTGACACCCAGTGAAACCTTGTGCTTCTGCCTTAGTAACCTGAACCCTGCTGCCTGTCATTAAGGGACCTCTCTTATTAGACATCTCTTTTTTAAATAGCTGCCATCATCTGGTCCCAGTGTACATTAAATCCCATTATAATTATAAACACACTTCCCCATAACATCCGTTGCAGATTTCATCCACCCTGCCTACCCCCTCAGGGCATCTTTGCGCTAATAACAACTCAGATTTGCTATTTGAGTTGACAACATTAAGGTCCCAACACCATTTGCAATATGCTGGGGGAAGAGAGAGAAGAGAAAAAGCTTTCTCTTTCTCAATCATGAAGATCTTGGGGTCACAGTGACCCAAGACCCCAGGAGCTAAAAAAAAAAAAATAACCCCTCTTCTTTCCCCTTTGAGAAGTCACTCTCTGCCCAACAGACAGGAAGGGTGTGCTTAGCACCTGGAGGCCAAGGCTGCTAGCCAGGACTCCACTAGGAAAACAGATGACAATTATTAATCAGAGAGGCCATCTTCTTATTTGGTTTTCTGCCCTTCAACTAACCGGAATCCACATGTCACCTGATTATTCCCTCTTCTGTTCTTTTTGGAGGGGGCATCTAAAAAAGTGACATGAAAGGATTAAAATAATTAAGAAAAAAAGAAGAAAAAGACGGCAGAGAAAGCCATCCACCTATGCAGGGAGGAGAAATTTGATTTTGGTTAGTTTTTGACGTCATTTGCATCTACCTAGTAAATATCCGCAATTATGACCTTGAAGCCTTGTAAGGTCCTTTGCCTCCAGGAAAGGCCAGAGTAGGTCTGCAGTATCTTCCCCCAAGAGTCCCCAGAGGGGCAGAGAGCTGAGGGTGACTGTGACAGCCTGGTATGTCTTCCAGTGGCAACTTGGAGTTCTCAATTGCTGAGGAGACTTTTTCCATTCAGGGGCTTCACTGTCTGCATCCCTCTGTGAAAAGGCTTTATTCCCGACTCATCTCAAGGTTTTAGTATGCAAAGTAGCTGCTTCTCCCCCAGAGGTAGGAGTCCTTGATTTATTTATCATGATAGGAAAGTCTACCTTAAAATTTTACAACTATTTTCCAGCTGAGGAGTCGGAACAAAATGAGTTGCAACATTTCATTAACACTCAATCAGAATACAGAATACTCAAAACACCACTGCAGCCTTCTTCCTGGGCATCTGTTTGGTTGAAGTTTTATTGTAATTCAAAACTCCCTCCTCAACTTGTGCCTGTGATTTTGAAGAAGGAGGGAAGGTGACCTAAGCCTGTTTACCTGGTGGCCCCATTCAGTGGGGACCGGCTTGGTCCTCAGCTTGCCTGGCTGCTGGTAGCTCTCCCCCTCAGTGGAGTAAGAGGAGGAGGAAAATCAAAAGCCCTTGTTTTCCTTGTTCTATCTTGCTAGAGGCTGTCCCATCTAGAAGTGAAGATCATGAGCTCTGCAGCCCGAATGGTCTGATTTAAAGCCTCAGCTCTGTGGCCTTGGGTAAGGCGCTTAACCTCTCAGTTTTCTCATCTGAGAAATGGGGGAAATGATAGCATCTGCCTGACTGGGTTGTAACAAGGATTAAATAACACAAGATAGGTAATGTGTTGAGACTCATGGTCAGTGCTCAGAATGAGTTCTTATTCCCACTGTCTCCTGCCTGTAAGATCCCTTAGACCTGACATAGCCCCCTCCTCCACAAACTCTGAAAGGCTGCTACCCGTGGAAAGGATGTGAATAAAGGAGGAGATGAGGGAATAAGAAGATTTACCGTGGAATTCTATTCAAAGGTCAATTCATCTATTCCCGTCTTTAGCATGATCTGGTAAGACTGAGGTCTCTCCTATTTTTAGACCTGTCTGAACTGATGTCCCAGTTTCCCTTACCATATCCTTCAAGTAAAAAAACAAAACAAAACAACAAACTACAAATACATGAAATCAGAGAGAGAGCGTTTTCTCCTGTAATTTTCCATCCTGCTTGTCTTTAGGTGCCGCCATATGAAATCTCTGAACTGGGGATTCTCATCAGCCTTCAGGGGACCCAAGGACATAGCTCTGGCTATAAACGGTGCCAGTTTTGGTGGGGGAGCTGCTGCTGCTTTATCTGGGCCCAATAAACCTTATCAAACTGCTGTGCAGCCCGCCTTCAGCGCTAAGTGGAAATGCTTGGAGCCCAATTCTGGCTCTCAGCCCACAGCCTCGCCTGCCTTCCTCCTTTTTGTTACCTTCTCCACCTCTTAAATTCAGGCATTAATCTCTCTTTAACACTTACTAACAAGGGCTGGGCTTTTTTAATGGGCAGAGTTTATGAAGCAGGGGAGATTTTCACATCGAGTGAATATGGCATGGAGTGGGTGGGGGGAGTCTAGGGCCATGGAGGGATTGTTCTTGCTCTCCCATTGTTTCCAAGGCTTCTCTCTTTCTCTGATTTGAGGATTAATAGGAGATTAGGATCAAGGGTTAACTGTGTGCTTCTCCTGCCACTGCACTTAGGAGGGGCTGGTAGGTGGATGTGGATGGCAAGGCGGCAACCTTCCTTAGGCACCGTCTCTGGGCAGAGGCTCAACAAGTTCAATGATCGTTCCTTCTCCTTCCCTGGTGAGGCACTAGGAAGGTCTTTCTTCTCTTCTTACATCCCTCTCCTCATGCTCTCCTTGCAGACCAGTGCTTTCTGAACTTCCTTTAAATGCTTTTCCTCTTGCAGATAGTGTAGACCTTAGCTAGAAAAACAGCCCATAACCGGGATCGCTCTTTATTGTTAATCAAAATGAATACCTAGGGACCAGGCTTTTCTGGGGATCGGTTAGGTGCTGTTGTATTCAGGACAATCCGAGGGTAATTGACTTGCTTCCCTTCCAAGTGTGTTTCTCTGCTCTCTTCTCCTCTCCTCTGACTCCTGCAGGGCTGAGCTCTTTTTCCCTGCTAGGAGACCGGAGCATGCTTACGAGGACGGAATTGCCTGTCCTTGGGACTGTTCCCCCTTAGCCGTTCTTCGGAGCCTGAGCACTTTGCACTGCGGCCTTCAGTGGCCCAGAGGCAGATTTTTGCATCTAGTTGGTGTCTGCCACCTTCCATGACCCTACAGTTCTTGGGGCCTGACTCTAGGTCTGGGGCAGCACTGGAGACAAGCATCGGAATGTGATTGTATGTGAGTCCTGTGCAAACCTTTGACCCGCCAGTGTGTCAGGGACAGAGTGTGGGGACTCAGGTCTCCCTGACTGAACAGCCCTGCGATGCTAAGACTGTAGGACTTCCCGGGCTGACTGTCCAGAGACCCAGGGAGGGCGCTCTCCACCACCGACCTCACCCCAGCGATCCCGGACCTTAGCCAGCCGCCAAGGCCGGTGCTCATCAGAGAGCTTCCTACCTCTGGCCCCCCTACCTTCGCTAAGCTCCGGGGAAAGGGGGGAGAAGGGGACTCTCCGCCGCCAGCGGAAGGGTAGGTTTCTTCTGGTTACTCTACCCCGAGGTTAGTGATCTCAGCTCCACTCTCTACAGAGGAGCGGCCAGCGGAGAAAAGGAGGCTCTTTGGGGGGCTCTGGAGCTTTTTCAAGCGTTCACTCGCTCCCTGAAGGCTTTGCGCTGAGCAGGACGAGGTTCTCAGAAACTGTCTCCAACCAGGTTCCCTGGCCGGGGTGGGGGAGGGGGGGCGGGGTGTGTGTGTGGTGTCAAAGCCCAGGGGATGCTCCAGACTGAGAGGAATAAAAGTTCCTCTCTCGACCTCGCCTCCGGGGATCCCCACAGCTAAAATGAGGAAGGGATCTCCCTTCGACGACTCATCCCCGCGGATCCTCTGGCACTAGGCTCCCCAGGGCCTGCGAAATGCGCGCCCCTGGAGACTTCTCGCAATCCGGATGCCCAACACCTGGAGGCATTAGAAGGCCTGGGCTTGGGCTAAGAAAGGGACCTTCTGCAACCGATGTCGGGGTACAGGGGATGCAGCCCCGAGCCCGGAGAAAAGTGAAAGGCGAGATGACACACACAGAATCGGGGCAAACACTGGAGCCGGGGACGAAACTCCGCGCCCGGGGCAGCAGGGAAAAAGAAAACCCGTGTCCAAAGGAAATAAAAAACCTGGGGTTGAAGGTAGGGGCTGCTCCTCGCCCCTCACCTCCATTGCCCCCACTGAGGGTTCCGAGTCCCTGGCCCCGCTCTCCGCGAGCTCCTTCTCCTTTCCCCTCCGCTGGGCGGGTGAGCGGCGGCCGCCGGCGCCCCAGCAGCAGCTAGATGTCAGGCGAAGCCCGGAGCGCGGCGCGCGGGGAAGGGAGGGGAGGGGAGGGGAGGCGGCGGAGGGGAGGGGTGGGGCGGGGAGCGCGCGCGGGCTCGGCCAGTACGGGGGTGGGGGTGGGCGGGCTGAGCCTGGGGACGGCGCGGGAGGGGGGGGAGGAAGGGGGGCAGCTGTGGGCAGCGAGCCGGGCTCGGCCGCCAGCACTAAAGATGGAGAGGCGCCGGGGCCTCGCAGGGGAGGGGGCTCGGCGTTGACGTGGGACGCGGCGGAGGCGCCGCAGCCGGTGGTGATTTGCTAACCTCGCAGCAGAGAGGAGTTGAGGGCGATGAGAGCGGGTACTGCGAACTGCCGGGCGATGCCGCCGCTGCCGCCGTGATACCGAGAGCAACAGTTCCCAGCCAACACCCCTCCCCGACACAGGCACACACCCCCAAGAGGCACGCACACCCACCCCCAGCGCCCGGCTCGGCAGCGGTGAGTAGGGGGCCGGGGAGGGGCGCACCGCTCAGCCGCAGGCGCGCGCCGGGGCGCCGGGGGGCTGGAGAGGTCCGAGGGGCGCGCTCCCTTCGGCCACTCGGCCGCCGGGCTTGTGCCTTATTTTATTCGGCGTGTTCCCTTCCTGCTGCGGCAGCCGTCGCCACCGCCGGTTGGGGTCGGCTAGAAGGGGAGCCCCGGCTGTCAGCTTGGGCGCAGCTGCCTCCCCAAGCTTTCCGCTCTAGGGCACGGTCGGGGTGAGAGGTGGGGGGCAGAGCGGTGTGCGGGGGCTGCAGGCGCGAGCGGAGGGTCGGGGAACCGGAGGCTTTGTACCACCAGGGGCCGGCGGAGGAGCCGGGAGTCGGTGGGTGCTCATATGTATGCGGACCGGTGCGCGGGCGCGATAGGGTTGTGGTTTATTTGTGTTTATTCGCCGGCCGGCGGGGAAGCCAGAATCCGAGGATCCGAGGAGTGAGGATCTGGGGGCGGAGGGGAGCAGGACTCGGATTCACTTGGGTTTGCTTTCTCTTTGAAAAACGTGGTGGGCTCTTTTTTTCCTGATTGGACTTGACCCCCCACCCGTTTTGGGGGGAAGGGCGGCCGTGGCGGAGCTCCGGAGGGTCTCCCGGGCTCCGGGCCCTCCTCGGCTCTCGGCGGGACCGGCCGTGGCGCGGGAGCTCGCTGTGCGCTCCGGGCCGCGCTCGGTGGGTGCCCCGGCTCTGCACCTGATGCGTTCGGGATGCGTTTCCCAACCTGGCGCGCCGGCAGCTCGCTCGCACAGCCCCTCGAACGCTCCCGCACGCGCTCGAAATGCGCACCATCTCGCCGGCCCGCGGACCCACCGGAACGCACAGACGCGCGGTGCGGCGATTCACCCGCCCGCTCCCCGGGACGCTCGCAACGCGCCCCGGCCCGGCACCCTGCCCGTCGCTGCCGGGGGTCACGGCCCCGGGTCGGGGAGGGAGGGCCGGCAGCTCCCTTCTCGCTTTTCCTTCCACAACTCGCTGTCGGGCTTTTGTGCTGCCCCTGCGCCGCGGGGCGGGTCCGCCTCCTCGCGCTCTCGCCCAGGCGTCCAGCCTGCCCCGACTCTCGTCTTTCGGCCGGGTCTCTTTCGCTTTCCCTCTTCCTTGACCCGGCTCCTCTTCTCTCTGCCGTCTGGCTCCCCGGGAAAAGTTGCTTCCCTAAGTTTGCTGAAGTCGCTTCCAAGTCTCCGTGGGGGTGGCTTGGACTGGGGGCGAGTGAGAGCAAGATCGATCCCCGGAGCTCGAGCGGGTGAGCGCCGGCGTCCCCCCCACCCCCCCACCGGATCCCGGGCGCGGAGCCGTGGGTGGAGGTCGGCTGCCCGAGAGCACCCTGATTTCCCGCAGGACCCAGGGCGCTTGCTTTTGGGAAGGAATTCGAGTGGCCCAGCTTCCATTCTCTCGATGGCCCCTCCTCGTTCTCCGAAGCCCCTGGGTCTGAAGGAAAGCGCACCCACGGTGGCAAGGCGCGGATGAGTGGCAGTTCCACTCTTGACAGCCTTAGTCCCCACCCCAGGGTGGGCAGCAAAAGTGTCTTGACTAGTCGTCCTGTTAACCCTTCCTGCGTGAGATCTGTGGCTCTGGAGCCAATAGGGCTCCTTTTGGGGGCGGAGGCAAGCGGTGTTCCCAGACCAGGGAGAGCCTGTGTTCTGCTGTGTTTCCAGTTCATTTCACTGCAGCGTTGGCCACAGCAAGGCAGAGGCGAGGCGGGCGGGGGGGGGGGGGGGGCGGCGGCGGCTGGGGCTGGGTGATGTCTTCCTAACACTTTAAACCGGTTAGGGAGTCCCAGAGCCCTCAAACAGCGCTTTGGGAGAGGCCTTTGTCTCCCAGCCTGTTCTCTCTTCATACTGGTTTTAACACACACACTAGATGCCGGTGCCAGGACCACATCCGGTGCCTCCAAGCCATGTCCGGCACCAGTTGCTGCTGGTGGGCACAGGACCTCGGAGCCTCCGGGGCACGCTTAGAGTTCATGTACTTAGCATGGGCACTGCTGGCCAGAGGGGTGCATATTTCCTATGATCTCTTTCTCTCTAGGTCTTTTGTGACTTATTCTGCATCTTACAGATCCTCTTGCCCACTGGGCACTTGTGGGCAGGAGGCAGGTGTGGCATCTCTGAGAAGTATTTGCACACGTGTTAACTCTCCTTCTGGCTGCTGCGTGCACACACACGTCCATGCACACGCAGTCCAGATTTCCGATTGCATGTGCAATAGCTCTGAGGCACCTAGCGTGGAAGTAAGCCAAACTAGTGTGAGGGTTATGTGTGTGTGTTTCCGTTGGTGCCTAAGGCGGGGGGGGGGGGGGGGGGGGGGGGGGGGGGGGGAGGGAGGATCAGGGTGTGGGTGGGTCAGTCCCTTGCAGCCCTGAGAAGAGGGGAAGGGCAGAGGCCTGGGAGGGCCAGAGAAGGAGAGCCCTTGCTCGTAGACTCCTGTGGGCCCCGCCTGGAGGCTGCGAGCCTCAGTAGGCTTACCTGTGCTCCTCATGAGGCTGCAGTGAGGCAGAACGTCGAAGAACTTTGTTTAGAAGATGAGGTTTACTGCACAGGGGTTGAGAGTGAGATCCAGGGCTTTAACTGACTAAAGGAAGGGGTTAAACTCTTATTTAAAGTGCGGGCCGACACTTCTTCATAACGCACGTTGGCCTTGTTGCACGTATCGGAGCCCCCACTCTGAGACTTCCAGAAAGCCTGGGACTCACAGGCTTCACTGTAATTCCCATTTCGCTTCATCTAACAGCCATCACAGAGCAGTGAATGAAGCGTGTGTGGTGGCAGAAACTTCTCTTTACCCTCCTCATTCCTGGGCTCGTAAAGGCAGGTGTGCAGGGTTCTAGGAAACTTCCTTCTCCCCCCCCCCCCCCCCCCGCATTAAAACCACCAAGACTGTCTCACTGGGGGGCTATACGGGTGCTGTGTTGTTTGACTCCTTACTTTTAGGGACACTAATCTACCTTTTGTCCTCTCATCTCTTTTCCCGCCCCTCCCTTATCCCCTGTAGCTCCCTCGGTTGGTCCAGGACACCCACCCAGCCCCGCCACGCAGAGCCAGGAAGGAAAGAGAGCCTCATGCCTAAGCCGAGGGGAGCATCATGGATCTGACAAAGATGGGCATGATCCAGCTGCAGAACCCCAGCCACCCCACGGGGCTCCTGTGCAAGGCCAACCAGATGCGGCTGGCCGGCACGCTGTGTGATGTGGTCATCATGGTGGACAGCCAGGAGTTCCATGCCCACCGGACCGTGCTGGCCTGCACCAGCAAGATGTTCGAGATCCTATTCCACCGCAACAGCCAGCACTATACCCTGGACTTCCTCTCGCCAAAGACCTTCCAGCAGATTCTGGAGTACGCATACACGGCCACACTGCAAGCCAAGGCGGAGGACCTGGATGACCTGCTGTATGCAGCCGAGATCTTAGAGATTGAGTACCTGGAGGAGCAGTGCCTGAAGATCCTGGAGACCATCCAGGCCTCGGATGACAATGACACGGAGGCCACCATGGCAGATGGCGCGGCCGAGGAGGAAGAGGACCGCAAGGCTCGGTACCTCAAGAACATCTTCATCTCGAAGCATTCCAGCGAGGAGAGTGGGTATGCCGGCGTGGCCGCACAGAGCCTCCCGGGACCCGTGGTGGACCAGAGCCCTTCCGTCTCCACCTCATTCGGTCATTCAGCCATGAGTCCCACCAAAGCTGCGGTGGACAGTTTGATGACCATAGGACAGTCTCTCCTCCAGGGAACTCTTCAGCCTCCTGCGGGGCCCGAGGAGCCCACTCTGGCTGGAGGCGGGAGGCACGCTGGGGTGGCTGAGGGGAAGACGGAGATGATGCAGGTGGACGAGGTGCCCGGCCAGGACAGCCCTGGGGCCACCGAGTCCAGTACGGCGGGCGCCGTGGGGGACAAAGTTGAGGAAAGGGGCAAAGAGGGGCCCGGGACCCCAACTCGGAGCAGCGTCATCACCAGCGCTCGGGAGCTGCATTATGGGCGTGAGGAGAGCGCGGAGCCCCTGCTGCCTCCCGCCGAGGCTGGCCAGGGCCCCCCGGGCCGCCCCGAGCACCCCGCGCCCCCAGCTGAGAAACACCTGGGCATCTATTCCGTGTTGCCTAACCACAAGGCTGACGCCGTGTTGAGCATGCCATCCTCAGTGACTTCGGGCCTCCACGTGCAGCCTGCCCTGGCTGTGTCCATGGACTTCAGCACCTACGGGGGGCTGCTGCCCCAGGGCTTCATCCAGCGGGAGCTGTTCAGCAAGCTGGGGGAGCTGGCTGTGGGCATGAAGTCCGAGAGCCGGACCATCGGGGAGCAGTGCAGCGTGTGTGGGGTGGAGCTTCCCGACAACGAGGCTGTGGAGCAGCACAGGTAGGGTCCTCTCCGGCCCCGCACCCCACACCCCGGCCCCGGCCCTCTGGCTCGGACACCTTGCCTTCATACCCAGCTACCCCCACGCCCTGGGGCCTGGCTCCCCAGTCCTCCCTGCTCTTTGTGAAGAAACCCCCGCTTTTTCTAACTCCTGGCTGGGGGGTGAGGGACATACTCTTCACATGTGGCAAGAGGGCCTGGGGTCTTTCCTAAGCATTGGGGAACTCACGGGGGCCCAGCTCTTTTCTCTCTTACTGCTTTTGGGTTCCCATTTAGTTTTTCTGCTGTTGGGTCTGATCGCCTTTGCCTGGAGAACTAATAAACTGGAGGGAGGGAGACGAGGAGGTGGGATTGGGGAAGAGGGTCTCCCCTGGTCTGGCCGTGGCTATGTTGCTGGGTTTCAGGGACACAGGTGCCCAGGTCCCCAGGTCCCCAGGGAGTGCTCCCCACCAAGGCTGGAAGTGGGCAGCTCCGGAGCCCGGGAGGGGCTGATGCTGCTTCGGCCACGTGAGGAGCTGCGGGTTCCGCGCGTCATTCCTGGGGAACGTTTCTCACCAGGAATGTTGCTTTCTCTCCCTCCTCGTTCTCTGCCCCTGCAAACACATTTAGAGGGAGTTGATTTACATTCAAGGGGGAAGGACGGGTATGAGAGTCTCGATTTTGCAGCCTGCAGCCTTATTCTTATCCCATCTCTACTCACGTTGAATTAAATGCGACTTGGGGCCAGCACTGACTCCCCTCTAGCTTCTGTTTCTTTCTCTGTGAGATGAGCATTCGTTGAGCTCTTTTGGCATGCCTGGTTCGATACTGAGTGCTTTACGTGGAGTCACGTTTTTGTTAGAGCAGTCAGCTGGGCGGGGTGGGGGGTGTTCTTCTTTCACATAGGAAGATGCTAAGACCCTTTCCCAGGGTCACATAGAAGGTAAGAGACCGGGTTGGATTCAAATTCAGGTCTTAGCCTCCTGGCACTTTGCCACCTCTTGGAGTCGCTTCGTGCTGAAGAGGATCACGTCTACACAACAGAGGGTTTTGAGCATCGCTCATCCTAAGTGGAGTGAATACGGACAGACTCTGTAGTGGGTTTGGCTTTTACTTGGATCTGTTGTAACGATGTGCCCATCATCTTACCCTCTGGTCCCCGGGTCAGGTGAACGGTGTCAGGAAGGCCACTTCCGTTGTCGTCCACGATAATACCTCCTGCACGCCCTCTCGCCTGCTGTTTTGCCGATCTTGGGGGGAGTCTGCCCTTCAGCAACCCTCTTCCTCCACCCTCTCCTCCGTTCTTGCTTCAGGTACAGGAGAGGGGGCGTGAGTGAGTGGGTGTGGGGGCCGGAGAGGCATCTGGCGGTCGGCTGATCACCCCAAGCCCAGCCGGAACCTGCGCCGGCACTGGCTGATCGGCGGCTCGTGAGACTGACTTTGTGGAAAGTGCCGCTGAGCTGAAAGTAGCCGAATTTTTCCGGCGGGTGCGAAAAATAACCGCCAGGCAGGTGCGTCTTCTTGATGTTTGTGCCACTCAGAAATAGACCGAGGGTGTGTGTGTTTTTGCTCAAACTTTCCTAAAGAGGAAACCCCCCTCCCCAAACTTGACCAGATAGATCTGTCATCTTCTCCGGATGTGAATTCTTTCAGATACGTGCTGTGAGAAATGGGGTACAGTGGAAAGTAATTTTATTTCTGCCTCTGTAGTTGCCTCTCTAGCTGGGTGGGCTGCAGAAGATACGACCCTCCCAGGAGGTCCAGGCTCCCATTCTGTGGGACCCTCTGTCCTCTGGGGAGAGGCGGAGGCCTGGCTGTGTTACCTTCCCCGGAGAACGGGCCGTGGGACTAGCCATGTCTCTCCATGGGAGCTTGGGATCGTTATGTAACCTTTCTGAGCTTTGTTTTACTCTTTTTAAAATGGAGATGGGCCCCCTGCGTGGTTCAGTGGGTTAAGCATCCGACTCTTGCTCTCAGCTCAGGTCTTGATCTCAGGGTTGTGAGTTCAAGTCCCGTGTTGGGCTCCATGCTGGGTGTGGAGCCTACTTAAAAAAAATTTAAAATGGAGATGGTCTGTGGAGCGTGGTGCTGAATTGGTGCGGTAACATCCAGAAACCCCTAGAGCAGCAAGTGAGTGGCACGTAGTAAGCATGCAGGGGACGACAGACCCTTCGGTCCCCCATTCTGTTCAGGTCTCCGCGTTGCCTCCTTTGACGCTGAATTCTAGAGTGTAGGGCCCACAGCGCTGCCTTCCCCCCGGGCCCTGCTGGTCGTAAGGTGATGTGGAGAATGTCCCTGTCGCTGTGAGCTTATGACGGGCAGGCGCTGGTCCAGGGATCCTTGGCTGTGGGCTGCTGACCTGGCAAATGTGCTTTTGACTGAGGGTGGGAAGTAAGCTGCTGCAGCCCAAGAGACTAGAGCTGAGGGCAGGGCCTCAGGTGGGAAGCTGCGGGGACTGAAGAAGTCAAGGAAGGGAGAAGATGTTCCTGTGGCTGCCCCCTGGTCAGATGCACTTTGTGGGAGGCTTTTTCTCTCTCCCTCAAAACTCCCCGATTAAGGTGCCACTTGCCTAATTCCTGCTCTTCTCTGTACCTCCCCACACATCACAACCACCAGTACAAACAATAGGGCAAGACCAAACAGTCAGAGGGGGGATTTTGGCATCAGGATGTTGTGCAATTGGGTGTAAACATAGCAGCGATGAACGTGAGAAAACAACAAGCTACAGGTTTCGTTTTATTTTACTTTTAAGCCACAGACTAAAGTGTTGCTGAGTTAAGTCCCCCACGGTTCTTGTTGCCCGGATCCTTGAGGAATAGAAGGGCATGGAGAGGAGAGAGGGGGAGAGGGCAGGGAAGCGGCTCGGGAGGGAGGGTTCGGTCTGGATCCCGTCACTAGGTCGCCTCAGTCCCAGGCTGGCGAGGGAGAGCCGGAGCTGCGGACAGAATGGAAGAGCGAGGTGGTGGTCCCCGCGGTGCTGGGCGAGAACATACAGGCAGCAGCACCTGGAGTCAGGGACCCATGGAAAGACAGGGCAGGGCTCCTTGGGCAAATTAAATGGGGCTCACTTACCTGAAGGACCCAGAAGGTCAGCAGACCCGAAAGACCAGCAGCATTCTCTAGGCAGATGAGGAGCAAGCTCTGGGCGCCACAACCTTTTCTAGGACAGTATCTGAGGGAGGGAGGGTCCCAGCAGGTTTCTGGAGGATTGGACTCTCCTTCTCTAGGTTCATCTCTCTTTTCTCTCTCTGTCTCTGGAAGGCTGGAGCTGTTCTGCATGTAGGCTTATCTGGATCTGATAAGCTAGGGATGAGCTGGGTCCAGCTCACCTGAGCCCGCTGCAACTTCTCCTTCTCAGAATTACACACAGGTTGCTAAGATTACAGCTGACGTGTGGTTGACTTAGGTGTGAACACAGCCCTCATTCCTAGCCCTCAGTCTCCCCAGGCTCACGCAGCCTGGTAGGAATGTGTTTCTGAATTGCGTGCTGCAGAATCAGAGCCGGGTCTTGTTTCCCCGGGGGCCTCTGGATCTTCTCCAGCAGACCCTTGGACTGGCTACAGTGTGAATCCTGTGTGCACACAGTAGGAACTCTTGCTGGGCTCCTGAAGGGATGCTCGGGAAACAAGGAATGATCTCAGCCAGCTCCCCGGACCCACGTGTGCAGCCCTTCCCAGAGGCTTCTTGGGGCCAGCTCTAGGGTGCGTGAACCACATAGCTGAGATGACAGATTTCTGCCTGGCTCTTCGCCTTGGTCTCTCAGGTGGCCAGCTGCTCTGTTTTCAGTGGTTGACCATGTAGAGGGCCAGCAGCTGTTGACCTTGGTTTCGGCCACTTTGGGGAGCTTAGCTGTTGCCCTTACTCTCAGTCGCCTTTCATCGTTCTGCCGGCTTTAGGCACCTCCGAGGTCAAACCCAGCTCTGTTGGGAAAGAGTGTAGTAAGGACAGCCAACAGCAGTAATATTAACAGTGCCTTTGATCAGTGGTAGCACTTGTTTCTTTGCCGGGCTCTTTTCAGGACTTTGTCTCTCTCCGCCCCGCAGCCTTCCCTACGCGGGTTCGGCTCCATCATCCCCTATCTGTGAATATGAAGTCTGAGAAGCTCTGAAAGCGAAAAGGTTCTGTGCAACTCGTTTAGTGGCAAAACCTGATCTGAACTGATGGGAGGCTATATTTATCCCACCTATTTTGAATATTCATATGTTTTGCTGCAAAAATATTAATGTGTTTGATTACAGAGTGCTTTTCTAGACTCCTTCGGGACTGGCAAACACTTGTGGGCCCCGTAGTAGCTTTCTAAAATCCGGACAGTTTGGCTTTCTGAAGTACCGGCAGGTTTTGGATCAGGGATCGTGGACCTTTTTCAGCCCCACCTTGCCGACGAGGAAAAGGAGCTCTGGAGCCCGTAAGTGACTTGTCCAAGGTCACATAACTATAAATGGATAGGGTCAGGAGCTCAGCTTCCCTTCCGATGCCCAGTCCTGAGTACCCTGCGCCAGGCCATATAAGCACATGGACACTGCCGTTCTGGGGCGGGTCCATCTGACCTAGTCTTTGGGTGCCAACACCATCCCTCAGATACCACCGTTGGAGGCCACAGCTATCTTCCTTGACGTCAATCCTAAAGGTCAGGTGGAGCTCGACTTCTCCGAGTAGCTATTTGTGGCTGTTCTGTCATTCACAGATTTGCCCAAATCCTTTCTGAATCCATTTCTATTTCCAGGAAGTGTGCTTTTGGGGGTGATGAATGACTTACGTTTATCACCTCCCGGACTCCTGGAAATCTGGCTTTTGGAGAGGTCGTTAGTTGGGTAGTTGGGAAGATGGCAGGAGGCTTGGTGGTGTATGCTGTGCCCAGCTGGGGTGGAGGCCAGGCCTCTAGACTCCGCTGCGTGGTTTTTAGCCCCATGACCTTTGTTGGGCTCTTTTCCCTTCTGAGCTTAATTCCTTCGTTTGTAAAACGAGGTGCTCGGATGAGCTGTTTCTGGGTTGAGTTCTTTAAGAAGTTCCCTTAACCCCTTGTGCACGTACTTACATCTTCATGAGGTCCTTTTGGCTACTTGCGTTTTGCTCTGTCTTGGATTGGCAGTCAGCCAGCTGGAATAGGGGTCCCTCTGATTTGTTCCTGTCTGCTCCCACTTCATTTTTTAATACTCACGAAGTCAGCTGGGCTCTAGGCTGAACTCTGGGACATTTTGAAGATGATTTCTTTTATTTTCTTTCCAGTGGAGGGAAGTGGCCTGTTCTTTTATCTCAGTGAGAAAAGTCCCATTTTAATTTGCTGTCACTATCGGATGGAGCTGCTAATTGCTGGAGGGGAGAGGAAGCAAGAACGCCTCAGCTCAGCGACACGTTCGCCTCCTGCTTGTTCTAGGAACTCTATTTATGAATCTTTAAAATAGTGATTATCCTAAACTGTTAAAATCAAACTCCATTCACAACTCTTTCATTTCTTGCTAATTCAGGGGAAAAACATTTCCAATCACTTTAATTTTTTTTAAATTAATGACTTTAAAACAAGTCCAGCTGAGAGACTTAAGAATCTTGCTAAATGAACACAGGCGTGCCTCAGTGTGCCCCTTGGAGGGTTCCTGAATTTTCCTTGGTAACAGAAGATTTTTTTTTAGAGATTGTATTTATTTATTTGGCAGAGAGAGAGAGAGCATAAGCAGGGGGAGCAGCAGAGGGAGAGGGAGAAGCAGGCTCCCCGCTGAGCAGGGAGCCCGATGTGGGGCTCAACCCCAGGACCCTGGGATCATGACCTGAGCCGAAGGCAGACGCTTAACGACTGAGCCACCCAGGTGCCCCAACAGAAGGTTTTCTTTTTTTCTTTTTTTTTTTTTTTAAGATTTTATTTATTTATTTGACAGAGAGAGACACAGAGCAGGATCACAAGCAGGAGAAGAGGGAGAGGGAGAAACAGGCTTCCCGCGGAGCAGGGAGCCCGATGCGGGGCTCGATCCCAGGACCCTGGGATCATGACCTGAGCCGAAGGCAGACGCTTAGCCGACTGAGCCACCCAGGCACCCCAACAGAAGGTTTTCTTAAAGGTTCTGTTTTGGTGGCGTTAGGTGAAAGCCCTGGCTTGATGGCAGTTATTTTGGTAGAAAGAAAAATTCACCGAGGCATCCCCACAGCCCCACCTCTGATGTTTTCCGTGTAGTAAACGTGCATTTCGAGCAAATTCGACTCTCTGGGCCAGAATCCTGATTTTACCACTTACCAGCTGTGTGACTGTGTTTCTTAACCTCTCTGTGCCTGTTTGCTCGTTGGTAAAATGGGCATAATAACAGTACCTACCCACCGGGTTGTTACAAGGGTTCATTAGCAAATGTTTGTCAAGTGCAAGGAATGGTGGCATCGAGTAAATGCTCCGTGTGTATTCGCTATTGTATTTTTATGGCTCTTGTGAAATGGCCCACTGGCTGTGCACGGTAAGAAATGCATTCCTGTTGGTCTGGGGGGGCCTGCTTTCCCCCAGAGGTGTTAGTTCATATGGGCGGCATGTGGGGCCGATACACCCTGAGCACCTGCATTTTCCCTCCCAAGAAGCTGATCTCTTGTACCCTGGTGGCCAGGGTACTCTTTGTCCCATTGACCCGCAGCCTGATGAGTCATTCCAGTTCTCATTTAAATTTAGCTGGGCAGCGCTCCACCATCATCAGTTCCAAATGCCGAGCAGGCTCACCCAGTGTCCAATAGCCCGCGCCTGTGGCCAGGCGAGCAAATCACTGTGGTCGACGCAGATTTGAGGAGCACAAAGCCCAGCTTACGGAGGGAAGTCTGGGCTTGAGGTGGGTGGGCATTCCAGGGCTCCTTCCCTGTCCTGCCTCCCCGCTGCTAATGGTGGATTTGCAAACAGCATTCTCAGTGCTTGGTACATTATGGGTTCTGTGCTAAGTGCGTTCAGAGTCGGGCTGTCCTCACACGCTCTGGCCACCCTGTAAGGGGGATACTAGTCGCAAATTCCCTGATGGGCAGAGGGAAGCATGAGAGGTTAACAGACTTGTCCACAGTAAGACTGTGAAGGGGGGTGCTGGGGTTCGTGCTCAGGTCTTCCGGCCCCATGTTCACTGTGTTTTCCATAACGCCCTGTTTGGACCTTCGGGCCCGGATAGAATCATAAGGGAAGGGGACATACAGGAAGGACCAGCTCTGTGTTCCCTGCAGCTGGTGGCCGGGAGGCTCACGCTTGGTCACCTCTGGCCTTCGGATCTCCTCCGGGGGCTCGAGAGGAGGAGAGTAGGGGAGAGGGCTGCTTACTTCAGAGGGTTCAGGTTTTTGGGGGTCAGGGTCACAGAAATCCCGGGAGCACAGCATCATCCCGCATCATCTCTTACCGGCTCAGAGAGACCAGCTTCTAGCGATAGGGGCCTTTTATGCTGACTCAAAAAAGAAAAACAAACAAACAAAAAACAGAAAAAGAGAGAAGAAGAAACCCACTTACAAAAATAAAAATCTCTTGCTGTTAATTTCATGCCAGCATAATCAGAAATCCCCCTTTCTACTGTTTCCCCTTAAAAGCCCCGGTGTCCTTATTATGCTGGTTCAGTCTGGAAAAACCATGGTTGGGTTTTGCCTACGTGAGGCTTATCTCTGCAGCTGCAAGCAGGGGATCCAGTACTTTATTGTCAGGATGGAAACTTTGGCTGAAAACTCGCCGAAACCTGCTCATTTCTAAGTTCCCAGCTCACGTTCGACTCTGTCCTCAAGCCCTGATTTCCTTCAGCAGGAACGGATTGCGTTCAGCTTTGCAGTAGGAAGAAGCCGAGTTAGACAGCATGAAGAACTTCCTGAGACTGTGGGGACCTCCCTGGCAAAGTGATCAGGAGACTCGGTCACAGAACTTTTGATGAAGAGGAGAAATTGCAGGGCCGGTTGGAAGTGGTTTTTAGCGTTCTCCCCTCTTTGGGGCCATTTTTATTTACGTCCTGTAAAAGTTTATTTATTTATTTATTTAAGTCATCTCTGCACCCAACGTGGGGCTTGAACTCAAGACCCCGAGATCAAGAGTCGCACGCACTTCTGACTGAGCCAGCCGGGCGCCCCCTTGGGCCATTTGGACTCCCCAGAAATGTTAAGTAAGGATTTGGACACGGACACAAACCACCACCACCAGGCGTGTCAGGAGCAAGACAGACCGCCAGACCGTTGTTTTTGTAGGGGCGAGGTGTGCAGGGCAGGGGCGCAAAGCCTGACGTCAGACAGACGTGGGTGTGACTGTTGGCGCCACGTTGTGAATCTGGGCAGATGACTCCGCCTGTCCGACTCGTCGGGCGCCTCTCCTGTGAAGGGAGCTTAGCCCCTCACCTCTCCATGTGGTTTCAAACAAGTTAAATGAGGTAGCAGGTCACCTAAAGCCCACAGCAGGGACTCACACGTGAGGCCGCCTCCCTGCTTCCCGCTTCTTTTGCGACCCCAGCCTGACAAGGGGGCCGCTCGCTCGCTCGCTGAGCCCCCTGCCACCCTTGCCCGGTGTCGGTCTCTAAGTGGATTAGCCGAGCGTTGTGATCTTAATGCCATTAGGCCTGTTGGCACAACGCTCTTTGCCATAGTGAGAAGCAGATGTGGCCGGCCGTAATGGCCCTCGGTGATCCATCGGGCCTGCAGTGCTGGGGGAGACATTCTTAGTGTGATTTGGGGGAGTCTTTTATGGTAGTTGGGGGAAATGCAGAGGGATTGTTTGAAATGTATTTATTTAAGCCGTTCGGCGGGTTAGATGCTCTCGGGGTCTACCGTGGCTACCTCCCCCCCCAGCGCCCCCCATCCTCTCTTTAAATAAGGTCCCCTCCCCAACCCCGAAGCCCAGGCCTGATTACTTCCAGAGTCGGAGAGACAACTTAGCAGGCTCTTGTTTCTTGCCGATGTACCTTATTAGTAGCACCTGGCATCATAACCCGCTAATGGGAACCAGCGCCCTCCTCCTGCGTGGCCCGGGACAAGTAGCCTTGTCAGCCTGAGCTCGCCGTGCGAGGAAGTTCCCATTAGCTTTATGGTCAGGAGAACTTGTCCTGTTCAGGAAATGAATGTTGCCTCTAAAGGTCCGCGGCCCTGACCCTGGCGGGGTAACCTGTGCGGGCTGCTCAGGATGCTTGGGATTTCAGCCCCTCTCTGGTTCTTGTCATATGTAAAGAGGGAATCATTGTGGTATGTTGCAGCCTTGAACTTTTGATTTATTCAGTGAGGATGACTTAACCGTTTCTGTGCCTGGATGGCTGGCGGGTGGTGGCAGAGCTGAGCCTGTGTGTGCCTAGATGTGTGTGTGTGTGTGTGTGTGTGTGTGTGTAGTCTGGGGGTGGGGGGAGCAGAGACCCCCACATACCAACAGGGGCTGTCTGTCTCCGGGAGGGGGGGGGTGGGTTTTGAGGATGATTATTTGCTGGGCTGTTTGCATTCTTGCAATGTCAGAAGTTTCTGGAATCCTTGGCCGCAGAATGGTGGGCAGCTGGGAACCCGGGTTTGAATTCATCCTCGGCCTCTTAGAAGCTCCGTGGCTCGGGCAAGATACCTAACCGCCGGCTTCCTCCTCTCTGGGAGGAAGTTCTAACGTGCTGCGGTGATATTAGCCATAGGAGGATGCATTTGGAATATAGAGCCCGGGGCAGGCACGTGGCGTGGTCTGCGGCCCTCACTGACAGGAGGTGTCTCTTTCTTTCTTTCTCATCGTAATATTATTCTAAGAAATTTTGGAAAGAATGGCCTAGTCCTTTTTCTCCGTTTAATGTATCAAGACTTTCTTCCTCATCAGAGCCTTGGAATCAAAGAAAAGCTACTTAGTTTTCCCTGCTTCTTCTTCTGCCTGCGAGTCATGTTTGTAAATGTGATTTTTTTGCGGAGAAGAGCAGCGTTTGACCTCGTTCTGGGGGGAAGCTTTGGCCCGACTCTTTGAGAAGCGAGGTTTGTGAGCTGTCTGCCTGCTGCCGAGCGAAAGGCCCCTGGTGACAAAGGAGCGAACTACACTGGGAGGCGTGGCCCGGGGAGTCTGGCCCCCAGAAGATGATGGGCCTGGGGGGGGGGTGCAGGGAAGGGGCTTGGAGATGATGCCTCCTTCCGGAACTTTAAAATGAATTGGTCCATCTGTCTCTGACATCAGTGACAACAGTTCAAGGAAAAATAAAAATAAGTTCTTGTCCAGTCGGCGGGCCGGGTGCAGAGAGAAGGGACAGGAGTGGTCAGTGCGTCGAGGCAGCTGACCTGGAGTTTTGGAGATGGGACAGTGGCCCGTTTCCTCGTGCCCACAAGTTCTCCCCTCCACCCTCTCCGTGAGAAACTGTGCCCGTGTCAAATGAATCGTGGTCTCTAACCCCTCCTGAAGCAGGTGGAAGCCACTTCGGAAGCGTTCGTGGAGTAGGGATGGGAAGCGTTCGGTGCAGAAGTTAAATCGTGACAGTTGTCCCCTAAATGCTCTGCTAAATTAAGGATCTGCTAACATTTGCGAGTCTACCTCCCTACATACCCCCACCCCCGTCCCCTTGGCAGAAGGGATGAAGATGGGACCTAAAAACAATGTGAAGCGCTGCTAAATCGAGTGACTCTAAAAACATTTTTCTTCCCTTGATGTTGAGCGTGGAAAACCAGGGCTGGACTTGTAAAACGCCGCAGACCCATTTGGGTCCCGCGTGCCTGGCCCCTTTCCTCAATTTCTAGCACAATGGTTTTTACTGCCACCTCTCCCCCTCCTTCCCCCCTTCATAATTATCCACTATTTTACTTTTTGTGTCCTGACAGCCACAAGAGTGGTTTTTGTTTTTTGAGCTGGATAGCTGCTAAGTATTCCCCAGCAGCCAGATTCAATGGCTCGGGGGCTAGCGGGGATAGGCCAAACCTTGGCATCCCCCGTTGCAAAAGTGAAAAATATTTCTGTTTGCAGTTAATTTTAGTGGCAAGCAGATCATGTTAACTGGATGTAATTGCTTCCAGATATGGCCGAGGGTTTTGTGTGTTGAGATGAAGGGTCTGGTAAGTGCTCACTTCCTGTGTAAATTAGGCTCTTCCATTCAGTCTTTCATTCTGGCCAGCCCTGGATTCTGTCATTCTCCCGTTTCCACCCCCCTCCCCTCCCCAGCCTGCAGCCTGGTGTGAGAAGCCGCTAGCTCTGTCCCTCTGAATGCAAGGCTTTTGTCACTTGGAGCCACTCACCTCTTGGTTCTTGATGTGAGTTTGCCCTTCAAATAATGAGAAAGGTTTGAAAAGATGCCACCTGGCCCCGCTTCTTGCCATGCAGAGACAGATCTGCAGAGCCCAGGGGGAGGGATCCTCTCCTGGTCATGCGGCTTGTGTCTTGGGACCCGGAACTCTTGGTTTTCTGTGGATTTTTTTTTTCCTCCACCCTCTGACCCCCCTCCCACCTTGGAGAATACCATTCTCTCCCTTTCTGAACAGAGCTCATTCCGATGGAACTGAAATCCTAGAAAAATGAAGTGTCTGTGGCAAGGAGGCGAAGGCCATGGTCACAGAAAGTTCTGTTAGAAAGACAGGAAGCCACCGCCTTCTTGGCCAAGCAGGTTGGACCCCCCCCCCCACACACACACCTGCCCCTCCCTGCAAGAAAGCGAGAGGAGAATCCATGCAGAGAACCTTCTCCAAGCTCCTGCGGTTTCCAGGGTTGGAACCTAGGTAAAGCCTTAAGATTCATGTTCTCCTAAATTCCGATTTTGTCCTGTGGCCAGTCCCACATTCTTAGTGCTATTTGCATAAGAGGTTGCTGTTTATCTCCCTGTATCAACTCCACTGATAACCCCTGTGGTCTGTTTAACAATATATGAGGAGTAGATTACTTGATAAATGCCAGTTTTCCCAATAGGCAAAGATAAAGTGTCGGGGTCAGGGTGAGGGGTGGTGTGTGAGGGAGGGACCAGGTGGGGAGCCAAGACCCTCTTTCAGATCGGGATGGAGATGTGTAAAAGCACCTGATGGAAGGCAGCT
Organism: Halichoerus grypus; assembly: GCF_964656455.1. Taxonomy (NCBI): domain Eukaryota; kingdom Metazoa; phylum Chordata; class Mammalia; order Carnivora; family Phocidae; genus Halichoerus; species Halichoerus grypus. Next base: position 101,191,501 of record NC_135722.1, on the reverse strand, counting down.
GCTTGTATCACACGGTCTGCCGACTTCCTGCCCTCACCTGCTTTCCTCCTCCTTCATGTGGACGCACAGAGTCTCTGAGAACATTCCATCGAGTGTGTTGCTGATGCCCGTGTTAATGCAAGAGGGAAAATGGTGTAGGTAATTTTTGCTTCTGTGGTTCGTAGCCTTTCCTCCCTTAACCCTTTCTCCTTTCCACATGTTGTTGGCTGGTGAGTACTTTTTGCTCGCTGACAATGTAAATCTGAAATCTTCAATGGGATTTTTCCCACCTGCCCTGCGTTTGCTTCTTCAAGCCAGGTGCTCGGTTCTGGAAGAGGCTGGGTGAAAAGCAAACTTCTGACCCCATCACCTAGTCAATAAGCTGTCTGAGAATCAAACAAAAGAGTTTGGACTGGCTGGTAAAGCTAGGAACCCTACTGATAGCTTTGTTTTGATGTCCTTGCGATGTTTGCAGATCGAGGAGGGGGCTGTTCAGAGCAGGGGGTGTCTGCTGGGACAGACATACCGGGAAGTTGAAACGCCTAGCACAAAGTCCGTGAGGGGCTGAAGATAGTGAACTAGAGCCCAGGAATTAGGGGGCACGGGGTGGGGGGGTTTCCTTACTCAGGGAAGAAGCTTTCTGGGAGGTGGCTGGAGGTGGTGTTTTCTCGGGACATTGTGGAAGGACGGGAAGATAGAGGCTTTAGAGTGAGGTATCCTGGATGAGAACCCAGGCTCCAGAATTTGCTGTGTGCCTTGACCAAGTTACTTAGCCTTATGAGTCCCCTTTTCCGCGTTCTGTAAAAAAGCGAGACCAACACCTTTAAGGTGGTTATGTGGATAAAATGTGTCAAGTGCGTAGCACTGTGCAGGTGCTTTGTAAATGGGCACTATTGTGCTGTAGAACTTGGCCCTTCGCAGCCTGCTGTTTTGGTCCAGACGAGAAACTCTGGAAGGAACCAGTGAAATCTTTTGTTTGGGTCACTGCTGCACTGATGATCGTACTAACCCCATGCCAGCAGCCTACAGACCAAATAATGGGTGAATGATGCAGGTGCATTATGAATCCAAAGGTCTCCATTTGTGAAGTGCTACTGCTCTCCTGAAGAAGCCTACATATCTAATAAGCGATCACGTAATCCCGTGATGTGGCCACAGCCCCAAACACTTTGGAAATATTCCTTTGGAACCCTTTCCAAGGTCTGTGCCATATTCTCTTGCCTTGTCCTTTGGGCAAGTAGATTTGACTTTTGGAAATGGTCAAAATAATTTGATGACCAATCCGGTGAATATAGTTGAGTGATGACATTGGATGACTGTGTCTGATTCCAAAGGTAGGTTCTGGAAAGAATGTGCCAGGAGAGCTTGTCAGCTCAGCCCCTGGGTGAATGTTGGCTTCACTTCTTAGGTGGGAACTGAAGGAGGCCAAGGAGCTAGTGATTTCCGGCTGCCACCACCGATTGCCTCGGCCTGGAGCAGATCCTCTTATTGCTGTGGTGTTTCTGCGTTTGTGGTCGGACCTCCAGTGAGTTTGGGGTCCCAAGAGGCACTTCTCTTGTTAAGAAAATCTACCACCACCAGGAGATGTAGCTTGGGGTCAGAAAGAATGCACTGATTTTTGACACTCTAAGGGAGTAGGCATGGAGGCATGGCGGCCTGAGTGTGCACCCGACCTGTTTTCTTGGGAAGGCTCCGGAAGGTTAAAGGAGCTTATGCGGTAAACCCCAGCGCAGCCCTGGCCCATCCTCAGCATGTAACAGTCTTACGTGCCCTGAATGCCCGAGAGTGGAGGGACGTGTTTCCTGTTCCTGTCATGAGGGCCACGGCTGGGCGCTCAGGGGAGCTCACACTCACCTTGGGATTGTCTGTGGGACCTGGGTCTTTTGTGACCTTACTGTGCAGAGGCCTAGTGTTCAGTCCCTCAGCCGCTCCCTCTCTCTCTGCATTATTTATAGTAAACCATATTAGAACAGTGTGTTAAAGAGGAAGGATGAGTCATCCCCATTGAAACCGTTGACGACATAAATGAAAGCAAAATGCTTACTATGTGTTTTGCACAGTATTTAAGGCCAGGTTGTGCTAATTTGAACACTCCCAAACTGGATCTGTGAAAGTATACATATGTGGGGAAAAATTCAGGTTTCACTGGAAGTTATTTATTGACCATCCATTTCAGTGTCTGCTTTCTCCTTTTATTTACTTCAGATCCCTATTCAAATCATGGCTGTCATCCTTCCTAAGAAGGGCGAATGACTGGTTGAGTCACTAGCTATGGTTTCTTTTTTTCTTTTTGAGGGTTGAGGAATAGTGTAAGGGGGTGTTTGAGTGTCCCTTTCTTCATCCTTCTTGCCACCTGTTGAGGGAGGTACTCTTAGCGCTCCCCCTGCCCTACAGGTGTGGGTCCTCAAGGTGACCAAGGATCATAGAGTTATGTTAGAGCTGGAAGGGCTCATGAAATCATTTATGACAACATGCTCATTTAGGGCAGAAAAAGTGGAGGTCCAGAGAGGCTCTGTGATTTGTCCAAGGCCACACAGCCGGCTTGTGTCAAAACCAGGACTGGAAGCCATGTCTTTCATTCCTTGCCTCCTTTAATCCTTCCTTCATCTCAAATTTGTATACAACTGCCTGGTCTGCTCCCTGTTTCCACCAAGGAGGCGGTAAGAATAGGATCTGACTTGAGAGTAGTTTCAAATATTTGGATATGAGGGGTGCTGGGTGGATTTTGGCCTGGTGACTTGTCTCTTACTCATTAATCTCTTTGCTGCTCAGCTGAGTAGATTAATATACATTGAGTCCTTTCGATTTATAGGTGATGCACTGTGTTAGGGTTTTTTTTTTTTTTTTTTTTTAAGATCTTATTTATTTGAGGGAGAGAAAGAGCAAGCACAAGCAGGGGGAATGGCAGAGAGGGAGAAGCAGAGTCCATGCTGAGCAGGGAGCCTAATGTGGGGCTCCATCCCCAGGACCCTGGGATCATGACCTGAGCCGAAGGCAGATGCTTAACCAACTGAGCCACCCAGGTGTCCTAGAGTGTTCGGGGTTTTAAGATACAAAGATTAATAAGATATGGGACTTCCTCTTGAGGAGTTTATAATTTGAGCAGAGGAGTTATAATACTTTACATGTGTATGTGTGTGTATGACAGAAAGTAGGAAGTGGAAAGATTATATAGCTACCTAGAAAAAGCACGAGGAAATTTAGAAATGAAATGCCTTCCACCTGGAGGGATTCACTTACGGTGTGCTGGGCACTAGACTCGGCCCTGGGAATTCCATGATGAGCAGCTGCTGTCCTTGTGCGCTTTCCTAATGGGGGAGAGCTACGTTGCTGGCAATCTTGTGAAAAGCTATGAAATTGCAATAGTGATAAGTGCTCAGATTCCTGATAAAGTAACTTCCTTCGGCTGGAAGGAGGGCGATTGTACTGGAATGGTAGGTTGGGGTCAGACAGAGGGGCCGTGAATGCCAGGCTGGGGAGGGGAGAAGGGACAGAGCACGGAAGAGTGGAGAGAGCACAGGCAGACCCGGGTGCAGATTGTCCCCATGCCACGCGCACCCCGTGTGATCTTGGCCACGCGCTGAAAGCACTGCGAACCGGGGTCTTCTCATCCCCCCAGTGGGGCTGTTGTGGGGGACAGCGTGCGGGCTAGTCTGAGGATTTCAGATAATGCATTGAACACATCCTGCACAGTGCCTGGAACAGGGTAGTTGCTCAATGAAGGTAGCGGTTAGTTTTGGGACTTTATTCGGGGGCAGTTGGGAGCCCAGGAAGGCGTTTGAGGAAGAGCATGGCATGGTATGGGCCATGAACCCGGATTCCGCTGCCCCAGCTCCTTGCCTGCCTTCCACAGCGTGCCCGGAAGGGAACTCAGAGAGTGATCCGCGTGTCCTGCGCCCCCGTCTCGCACCTGGCACTCCACCCAGATGTGATGAAATGACCTGAAATGCACCCCTGCCACCTCTCCCGGTTGGTCGGAGGGCCTGGGAGAGGGAGGTGGACTGAGGGGGGCCTTCAGCTGTCACGGTCAAAGGAAGTGACACTGTGAAGTTGGCCAGCCGGACTGTTATCCGTCTCTCTCCAACTCTCTTTTAACAGCAACCCGAACGTGTGAACCCCGGCTAACCGTCCCGGCCCCCTCTTGCGTCTCCGATAGCAAGCAGGGAGACGGCTATCTCCCTCGGGCCAGTCTCGGCTGTGGTTGTCACACTACGCAATGTCTGCAAACTGACAGTGGCAAGGGACAGATAAGGACTGGCGTTGTGTAATGAGGGGCACGGTCTGTTTGCCCGAGTGGCTCCTGGCCCCTGGTTAACTGCTAACCTCAACGGAGCGGCGGGCCCTTGCTTGGAAGGGCCGTTCCAGGGCCCCTCGCTGGTTCCACGGATGCCTTTTTGTGGTTGGATAAAGGAAGCTCATGTAGGCCGCCCACAGCGCAGACACGGGCCTGGGCTACGGGTGCTTGGTGGTTTTGTTTTTCTCTTTGTCTTTCTTAAAAAAGAGAAGCTGAAAGGGGGACAGTCTCGCTTGGCACCTACCCTGTAACCCAAAACAGCATAAAACAAGCAGTTCCTAAATGTAAGTTAAAATGCACCAGGTGGTAGAGATGCCCTCCTTACTGCTGCCCAGAGGCCAGAGCTTAAAGAGGTTGGTCTTGGGGACTCTGGGTCTGGCCTGGAAGCTCCTGTCTTGGAACCTCAACCCCACACCAACTCTCTTAATATCCCAGTCCCTGGCTGGGTGCAGTGGTGGAAATACATACTTTGTTTACCTTCTCCCTTCCACCTTCCCCAGATGCTCACTGTCCTTTCAGGATGAATAGGTAAGCCACAACGCATGCTCCCTCCATGTCAGGGGCAACAGAACCCAGGGCCCTGGCTTCCGGTGTTGCCCTGTCCCAGTGGGGGATGGGCTGGAGGGGACTTGGAGGCCAGCCCCCATGCCGAGGCTCTCGTGGGCTCTGTGCTTCCTCGCCTGTCCTCGGACCCTCCAGGAGAGGGATGTCACTGTTCGCTGAGCAGCTGATTCCATTTCCAGAGAGTGCTTAGGGTCCCCCACTAATCCTGCTCTCTGTGGTCACAGACACTCTGCCCCATAGTCCTCCAGATACTTGTAAGGTCGATACAGGTCTTCCCTAATTAGCCAGTGGTTTTCCCTCTACCACAATTTCAGTCCCTCCCACCATTCTCACAGTCCTCTTTCAGATACTTCCAGATTTGTAAATTTCACATCCCTGTTTGATCACATCAGGGCAATTATAGGTAGGGACATAACTAAGTGGGTTTGACCAATCTGGAGAAGAACCAGAATTTCACCTCCATCGTTCAAGATGTTACACCTTTATTGATATATCTTCTGAGTGTTTCCCTTCTGCGTTTCCCTTGTGTGCTCTTGGGTTATTTCTCTTGTTCTTAGCTGTCTGCTCCCAGAGATTGCAGTGATTTCTTTTTGGTGGGGGGCGGGGGGGGAACCTGGAGGCGTGACAGGAATCAGGAATTGGATGGGAAATGATGTCGCTTTGAATATTAGCTTGAATGGATGGTCATTTGCAGGCCTGCAGGTTGCTCCATGCCCACTGCAGGGGTCTGGCTCAGGGATGGTCTGGGGAGGGAAGGTGGTGATTTAAAAGATTCAGAGGTGGTGGCTTATATTGATCTCAACTTATCTGACCCTTTAGCTAGAAGTTGCCCTTCCCTCAAAGTAACTAACTCAAAGCAATAGAGAAATGTATAGCATCTCTTTCTTTGCATTAATTATGGCTGGCAAATTCATTATTTAGAAGGATAAGAGCTCCTGAGCTTGGGAGGCTTTGGAACCAGTGGAGATGTCTGTGGCCAGACTTCATGGTTCCCAGTGGCAGGTGTTGGGGACAGGGATGTGTTGAGAGGTGAGTGATAGAAAGGAGTGATGCCGGGGTCAGGAAGGTGGCAGGGGAACATCCCTCAGAGCCCTGCGCAGCCGTGCCAGATCAGATGCCCTTCTCCCAGGGCACCCAAGTTAGCAGTCCTGGGAGCAGGCTTCATTGCCCTGAATCTCCTGGGAATGTTGCTTTTGGGGTTTAAAATACAGTGTTTATATCAACTGCTGCTCAGACACATGTCTGGCTAACGAAGGGTTAAATCTTTCATTTCCCCCTTTAGTCATAAAGCTAGTTGCCCATCTGCCTACCAGGAGTTGAGTGCCTTCCTCCTTGGTAAACAGAGTCTGGGGGACCTACTGGAAGGATCTGTGAGTGAGGACACTTGTCCACATCCCAAGCCCCTACCATGATGTTTCTGTTCTGACGCTTTGCAGGTGTTGGTGAGTGAACAGAGTGTGTAGTGACCCCCCTACCCCAGGCATTCTTCAGAAGTTATGTTTTGGACAAAACCTCTGATAACTTACTTTCTTATTTGCTGCTTGATTCTAGAGTGGGGGCTGTGGTCCACAGTGAACGTGTTTTTTTTTATCCCGACCCAGGGTATGTACCTCAAACCAAAGGTTCAGGGAACCTTGGTTTATCCGTACGTGATGGACTCTCTTACTGTTTCTCCTGTCCTATATTTGTTTCATTTAAAAACGTTAATCAAGATCCACTACTAGTTTGCTATCCATAGTTTGAAGAATACTCAAGATAGGGTGAGGACTTAAGCCTTGGGTATTGAAAAAGCATTGAATAAGCCCCTGCTGTGTGCTAGGTGGTTGTTAAGTGCTGTGGGGTCAATCCCCTGGAGCTGACAATGACACAGAGATGATAGGCATACACACATAAGGCTGTGTGTATGTATTGGTCCGTGTGCTCAGTTACTACATGAGTGAGGTGTACTGGGTGAGCCCAGGAGAGGAATTGAACGATTCTGATTGAAGCTTCAGGAGGGCTTCATGGAGGAGGTAGCAGTTGGCCAGTCCTTGGAGGATGGCTAGACTTAGGCTTTGAACCAGCGGAGACGGGAACTGTCATTTCTAGCGAGGAGGTGGGCGGAGGTGTGGCTGTGTCTGAGTGAGGTCAGGGGGAGTGTGCCGGAGTCGGGGGATGGCCATAGCGAGGGCTAGGTCCTGGCAGGAAAAGTAGATTGGGGCTAGGTCCTGGCAGGAAAAGTAGATTGGGGCCAGGTCATGGAGTGCTTTGAATGTCATGCTAGCAGGTCTGGGTATTTGTAGAGCTATAGTTGGTTGGAGGTTGGAAAACTGAGATTTTAGTAGGAGGCAAATGGTGGGAGAAGGCTCTCTGTTGTCCTCCGACCTCTGAATATTCGGTGGTGGGGCAGTGGGATGGTAAAGAGCTTTGCAGGCAGCCCGGATTGGGTGCTCACTCTTTTTCTGAAGTTCTTTCCCATGTATCGTGCTCATAGTCCACACCCCGCTTTGGGGGGCGAGAACTGCCCCGCACAGCCCACCGGTCAGCGGCGTTGAATGGGGACCCGTCAGAGTTGGCGCACACCTGTCCTTTTTCACATTCACGCTCTACCCTTTGCAGACATGACGGGGCGGTGCAAACTCAGCCCTGGGCCTCTGAGGAGCTGTTGCCAGGAGAGCCCGACTTGGAATGAAGTGCTTTTGTTGTGGGCCTTTCTGCCCGCTCCAGCCCAGCCCACCCTGGGATGTCCTTCCCTTCCTCCTTGTCTCCCAGCCTTCGGGACCTCCTCAAGTCCGGCCCCTCTGGGAAGCGTGGTCTCCTACAGCATTGGCCATACACACCAGTTCCTAATGAGCTCTGCTGCCTCGTCCCCGACCTGTTTGTGTCTCGTCTCCCCACCTAAACCAGCAGCACTGTCTGGGAGGACGGCAATGGTGGTACGGCCGTCGCCTCTCCCTAGACTGCTCCCCGGTGCTGCGCTGAACACGTCCTAGGTCGTCCGTGACTCACGGCTAACGGGGCGTTGACTGCGTGCTGAGCACTTCGCTTGCATTGACCCGTTTCCTCCTCACTGCCACCCCGGGGGGGTGGGTACTAGGAAACGGAGTACTTGGGTGCTTACAGATCGGCTCTCCCCAACTTTGGACTTCAGGTTCATGCCCCAAGGAGCTCCTCAGCCCAGTGCAATCCCTTTCGTCAGGGTAACTGCGTTGACACTGCTGTTCTTTCAAAGGTCGCTTGTGACCTCCTAGTTCTCGAAAGCATTGTGCCCTTTTGGACTCAAGCATCGATTCCCCCCGCCGCCCCGTATTTCCTGAAACTCTCTCCCTAGAGGCAGCGTGACCTGGCCCGTGGAGCCCTGTGGGATCCGTGTTTAAATGCCGATGGTGCCTCTTCCTGAGCGGCGAGCACTTTGGCTCCCGTGGTCTGTTCCTCACCGGCAAGATGCTGGTCGTTTCTCTTCTTCACTGAGGCACCCTCAGCGTGTCAGTTGATGCTGAATGCGACCCTCTGATCCCATAGTGTGGGTGTTTCTTAAGCGGACATGCCTACCATCCCTCCTCTCTCCCTCCTGTCTCTGCCTCGGTAGTCTTGTGGTTTCTGTGATCACCTCTCTCTGGATGACTTTCAGCTCTCCACCTCTGGATTTTGTCCTTCTTGGGTCACACACATTCCTTTCTCACTGCCTGCTGCGTCCACCAGTCCTGCCAGAAACCAGAACTCGGTGCGCATCGAGCTCAGTCCTACACAGTCCCTCCCGAATCTTCTTCTGTGTCCTCCCATCCTGCCGGAGCCTCTGCTCTCTCCTCCAGACTTTGGTGTCCCCATGGCTCCCACCTTTCCTTTGCCTCTCCAGCCCCATCTCCTCACTCTCGCTTAACAAGATGGCTGTCTGTGTTCCAAGCAGCCTTCTTGCAAAGCCCCCCAACTGTGGCCCCTAAGCAGGGCTCTGATCACGTTGCTGTCCTGCTCAAAGACCTGCAGTGGCTCTCTAGTACCTCTTCTAGAGAATGAGCTAGAGAATTCCAGCTTGGCATTCAGAGCTGTCTCAGATCCTGGATTCCAGCTGTGTCTTGGCTCCTCCGCTCTTCTCAGCTTATGCCCCAGGATGTGCACACCCCAAGGGCAGGGACCGTCTTTATGTCTGAGCTACAACCTTTTCGTCCATCATCCACACGTGGCAGCTTCGTTCTTTCCTTCTCTTGCTGTTTCCTTCTCCCCGCATCACGGCAGGTGCTCTGTCCTCACGCTTTCTTCATACATTCCTCCTCTTTGCTTCCAACTGGAAAGAAGGGGTCCTTCCTCCTTTGAACTCCCATGCCTGAAGAGGTGCAGACAAAACTTGATCTTTTATTAGCGCTGCTCCTGTTTATTTCTTCCCTGAGATTCCCCCGAGTTTTTATGGGTGAAATCTGGGTCCTGTTCAGGTACACAGCCACCCACCTTCCACGCCTTCCTCCCCGGAGTCCAGCGCCGTGTCCCACACGTCGTCAGTGAGCACATGCACGGCTTGTTGGCCTCGTGACTTGGAGGTGGCGTGATGACCAGCAGTGCTACGGTGAAGCGGGCGTGGGCTGAGCTTTCTGCACCTCTGCCGTGTGGCGCGCGAGGGTTAAGCACCCGAGCAAAGCTGGTAGGAAGGGGGAACAGAGTGCAGGCCCAGGCTCACGTTTTATCAAAGCAGAACCATCTTTGTTTGGGAGCTTTTTTCTGTTTTCTTTTCAGTCTTTTTTTTTTTTCTTTTTTGATCAGTGGAAAATTTGTCCTAATTGGCATCTTTATTACGGCGGGAATAGGCCAGGCAGGCGTGAAGGGCTGGGAGGGTGTGAACACTGTGTGCAGGGAGGTGGCCCGAGGCTGCGCACAATGCCTGATTGTGCAGGCACGGGTATGAATGTACCACGCCTGTGTTTACCCACCAGGTGACAACGAGCAGGCTAGCCGGGGCCAAGGACCAGGAGCCCCTGCAACTGGATCCTCTTTCCCCTTCCCTCGCCCTCCAGCGCTGGCGTCCAGGACCCACCCGGCTGGGCCACATCCCAGCGAGAAGCAGTCTTTGAGGGAGAGCGCTGCTGGCTGGCTCAAGGGGTGAACATTTGCTGATTCTGCAAGGGGCTCTCTTGCGGCTTCAGGGAAGCTGAGAGGAGCGAATCCTGAGGGCAGGGGCCCACACAAGGACTTCTCACTGGCACCTGCTCGCGGGTCAGTGCCTCTAGCACATTACTCTGTTTACTTGCATGCCACCCTTTCAGTACGATCGAGAGCCCTTTGCGGGCAGGGACTGTGTCTTTTTCTTTTCTTTATCCCAGTGCCCAACCTGGGAGGCAGCACAGGTGATGACCCGTGATGTGTTCAGTGGGGGAGACTGTAGAGGGCTGGTCTGATCCCCAAGACCCAGGGAGGGAATCTGCCCTCTCCAGGCTCCTAGGAAGAGTCCTCTCTCCTACTTGGGCTTGGACAGGGTGGGAGGCAGAGGCTGCTGAGTTAGCTGGTGGGAGTTGGAGGGGGTGATGATCTGGCTGACAGTCCTGAAGTCCTGCTTGGGGACTCCTCCTTTGGCATCTGTGCTTGTCAGTGTGCTGAGTTCTCTGCAGGATTTGTGAACCTGGTACAGGTATGCGCTGGGTCTGGAGATGAGAGGGGCAGGGTGGCTGGGCGGCTCCTCGGACTCTTCCCTCCTCTGGACTTCTCAGGTAAAATCCCAAGGTATTTGGAGTGTAAAGGTCTAGGGGTTTCATAGGCACCCAGATAGCCGGTGTAGGTTTAGGGCTCCACTTGGGGCCTCCCTGGGGCGGCCAGCCAGGCTCAGGGCAGGAAGTGGCTGATTCTGGGTCACTTGGTTGCTCTGGTTTGCTGCTGAGATTGTTACTATAATCGAGATCTTAGATCTGGAAGGGACATTAGGAGGTGATCCAGTTTAGCTTACGCTTTCAGGCAAGAAAAGTGGTGTTATTATTCTCATGCCCATTTCATGGACGAGGAACTGAGGCTCAGGGTGACAGAGTGGCTCTTCCAAGTCATTCAGTGTGGTTCCTTATGATCTTGTCCTGTTTCCTGGTGGGACATGGTGTGGATGGCTGTGGGAGAGACACCACCTCGCTAGCGAGGTACATTTTCTGTGGGGTGAGGCCAGTCTCATCACTCCCGTGTCCGAGGCCCGAGAGGGTCAGGAAGACTGTCCTTGCTTTATTCCTAGATGCCTGATGCAGGGCGGTGGTGGGAAGACAGGGTGGTCTCCTGAACTTGTGGGTTTTGCTGAGTTAAGGCCTTGGCCTGGTAGGCTCTTGGTATCTTGGGAAGGAAAGTAGTGATGCCCAGCCTAGCCAGAGAGCTCCTGGTCTCCCCTCCGCCAACCCCACATCACAGAAATGCCTCGACTTTTTGGTTGAGAAGATAGTGTGAGGCCGAGGCCTCATCTGGGGCTTGTCCGAGGTCTGGATAAGAACTTCCCAATCCGTGGCTTAGAGGCCCAGGCTTTTTGTCCCTCAATCCTGAGAAACTCATTTTAAAGCTTAAAAAAAAAAAAAATGGACTTCATTCCCTGGGACGCCGTGTGGACCGGCCCTGAGCTGCCCTGGAGAGAGTTTCTGCTGGCCCGGCCCGGCGTGTGCGCCCTGTGGCCACCTGCCCTTTCTCCTGGGATACTAGTACCCCTCCCAAATTCTCAGGTGGTTTCTGCCTTTTTCTGCAGCCTTTTATCTTTGTGGGAAATTTTAGCAAACTGGATGTGGTCTTGTTGTTTATCTGGTTTCTCCTCCAAGTTCCAGATCTTGTTGTCCCCCACGGCTGCCCCGCCCAGGGCGGTGGTAGCGAAAAATCACGGCGATGGGTGGTCACAGCTCCATACGGGCTCCTACCTGGCTGCCGAGGCTCAGGCAATGAGCTTTGAATAAAGAACTTTTCACCATATTCTCATGATCCCTGGTACTCGTGAACCTGCAGCCCGGCACGTGCCAGCTTCTGGAAATGCGGGCGCCCAGCGGCTATAGGAGATGACTGAGCCCACCTGGGGGCTTGGCCCCTTTTCTCCGTATCTGTGAGCTTGGTTGCTGCTTCTATACTTCCGTGTGCCTTCTCTCCCCCCCCCCGCCCCCGCGCCCCACCACCCTTCCCTTCTTTATTTTTCCAGAGCGTGTGGCCACACCTGGTGTGACCCAGCTCCCGGGAGCTTCTCCGCCGTCCGGGGCGGTGTCTGACGGCCGCAGTCAAGGGTGGACGCCGGCCTCTCCCGCCCGCTCCCCTTCTCCTTGCTTTTGTCCAGTTGGCCGGACAAAGAGAACAAAACCAAACGGTCTCCCCTCCCCCTCGCCTAACCCCGTCAAGCCGTGGTGTTGGAGCTGATTTTCCGGCAGCCATTTGACCAAGTGCTTGGATGGTTACAAGTCACGGGGACCGACCGGCCCGTCCAGCCAGCCAGGGCCACCTTCCTTTTGTCTTATGCCCCCGGTGCCCAGCGCTCACGGGGAGGTGGGGCCGAGCAGAGCCTCTGGGGCTCTGTTGACCAGCAGCTCGGCTACAGTAGAGTAGGGGGAGGTCTGGGGGCCGGAGGGGCAGGTCAGACAGGCCTCTTTTATTTACAGTACTCTCTTTCACGGCCCCAGTGAAACAGGAGCCCCGAGAGGCTGCCGTGAAAGGGGACTGTGTTTGTGCATTCAGGCCTTCCAGGGTTTGCTACAAAAGGTGGGGGCGCCCAGAGCACTGAAGGGGCTTTTTGTCATGGACAGTTTGGCTTGGGGTGGGAGAGGGGGCGAGGGAGTGGGGGCCGCTGCCGGGATTGTGTACGTGTGCGTGTTTAGACGGCGCTCAGCTGCTCCTTAAAACTGAGTTTGTGTCTGGGGTTGGCGGGGGCCTGTTTGGTTTGACCCTGTTCTTTTGTTGGAGCAAATGATTCCTTTCTCCCTAATGTGTCTCCTGATGGTCCAGCGGTGCTCACGTGAGCTGTGGTTGGGGGCAGAGAGGACCTCCTCCCGTCCCTCCCTCTCCTCTCTCCAAAGAGCAGTTTCGTGGACAGCGACCAACTTCCTTTGATCCTTAGAGCTGCCTTTTCCTGATTCCTCCTGTCCCCATGTTATCTCTCTGAGCCTTAGTTTGGCCGTCTCTCAAATGGGGAGCATGATAGCACCTCCCTCACCGGGCGGGTTGTTCTAAGGATTAGGTCAGATAACACGTGGGCTTGCACACAGTTCTTCCCTTTCAAACTGACCAGGCCATGGTCCCTTTAGGAGTCTGGAGAGCCAAACTGGGGACCCCACTTTGTAGTGCCCCCAGTCTTCTTTCACCCTCTTCCGACTCTTGGGGTTCTTCATACCTGTCACTCTCTGGGCCTACGTGATGTGATAAAGGGAAGACAAGTTTTCCAGAACAATCAAGGGATTAAGTTTTGAGGTTGTAGAATATGTGGAAACACACATATACCCCACCACACTCAAAAATTGCCCTTTAAAAGATCAGAAGCCACCAGTGCGTGCCCCACGTTGGTAAATTCTGACCAGCCCGGCAGCGCGTTCTTTGTAGACCTGCTCTGACTTCAGTGGCTGAATGCAGTTAGGGTCCAAGTGTTTTTGCCCCTGCCTTTTTAATTATATCTTTGAGATTTTATTTTCAGAGCCAAAAATCAGGGCCACAGATTAGCAGAGGCCCAGAATGGTTATGTTCAGGCCTATCCTCGAGAGCCCTGGGCCATCGAGAAGCCCTGGGTGTGGTCTGTGCTGTGGGGAAGGGAACAGCTCGTAGATGACGTTGCTGTCCTCAGCTACGGAAGGGTGTCTTCCTTTCTGACTTGTGTTCTCTGTCTCCCCTCTCTTCCTTATGCTTATCACTGCTGCTCCCAAGGGGCCACCCCTCTCTCCTTGTCCCTGTTCCGGAGAGGTGGTTGGTAAATCGCAGGACAAGTAGCAGGAAAAGGACACATGGAAGGAAACGAGTGAAGGCCCTAAATAAGAACAGCAGTGTTAGTGGCGGAGTATTGGCAATGGAGTGTTGATAGTGGAGCATCGATGGTGGAGTGTTAGTGGAAGAGTGCTGATGTGGGGCGTTGATGCCGAAGAGGTGATGATGGAGCACTGGTGGCGGACCGTTGGTGGCGGAGATTTGGTGGCGGAGAGTTGGTGGGGGAGATTTGGTGGCAGAGCGCTGGTGGTGGGGCGTCGGTGGCGGAGATTTGGTGGCGGAGCGTCGGTGGCGGAGCGCTGGTGGCGGGGCATCGGTGGCGGAGATTTGGTGGCGGAGATTTGGTGGCGGAGCGCTGGTGGCGGAGCATTGGTGTTGGGGCATTGATGGCGGAACCCTAGCGATGGAGCATCGTCGGTGTCGTGTTGGTAAAGGAGTGCTGATGGCAGACCGTGCGCTTGAAATGTAGAATTAGAAAGAACCTCAGAAAATCTCTTGACTGTGTACTCAGGCCGTTTCTGTGTCCTGTCCTGGCAGCTGGAAGCAGCCAGAGCCTATAAAAAGATTGGAAAGACACAGTCATGGAAGTTTTCCTCTTCAGCCAGCACTGATTTCCCTGCTGCCTGGTTTCTGTGCGGGACTAATCTATACGAAAAGTGGGGGACCTTATTCCTACCACTTAACTTATGTCCATTTTCTAGATTGTTTATCGAAAAGGCATCACACTAGCACTGTGGGACAACACATCATATGCAAGGATTGGTTCTGGATGGTTCTTGTGTTGTCAAGAGGCACTTTTTCTTTCTGTATTTGTTTGGAATAGTGATGACATCATTGGTTCGGACTTTGAGCCCTTCTTTGGTTAAAGTTTTCTATATAGTACCTTAATAGTACTTTTTTTTTTTGACTTTCCACTAAAAGAAAACCAAACCTATTGGTCCACTAATGGTTTGAGATGTTGGTTCATTCTCACATTGGGATATTGAAACAAGCCACTTGGAAAAGTTTATTCCCCTTGTTAGTGAGGGCATGGCCAGCCCCATGGATTGTGGTGCTCTGGCTGCTGGGTACCCAGCCTTGGGGGTCAGTGGGAAACGTGGGCAGGGAGACAATAGGGAGGAGGTGGTGGCCTCCAGAGAGAGCCATTGCTGCTCAGGAAGTTTCTGTGTGGGCTCAAGCGTGGCTGCTAGGAGTCCACGGGGTGCTTTTGTGTGGATTAGAAAAGGTGCCCCTTCTTGTGGGAGGATGCAGCTCCTACAAGGACCCATGACTTGATGAACTAGATGGGGCTGGATTTCAAACCTGCTTGCCCCTCAGTCAGGTGCCCAAGGGGGCTTCAGTGGTTGGAGTGATCCTAAAATGTAAGCTGTTTGGGTGAAGTGCTTTGAGCCGTTACCTCACTGAGCATCTGTGGGTGAGAGCAAGGGTTGCCAAAGGCCAAGGCCTCCCGGGATCTGTTTCACTGATCCCTCGACTAGCCTGTGTGCCTCATGAGCCCAGAACACCCCCCGCCCCTGGGCATTGCACCCACAACACCAGCTCAACTCCATAGAAGCGGGTGGGGGCACCTCTCTGCATGTCCCAGCCTCCCTAAAGCTGCCAGAAGTTTCAGGTAGAGTTTATGGCATCCTTCTAGCACGACTGTCTCTTGGGATCAAGGCCAAGGGAAATGGCATGAAAGAGGAGGTGGGGCAGAGAAGTTGGGCGCACCCGCACATGCACGGTGCTCGGCGTCACTGAGGTTACAAGGGTGAGCTTGGGAAAGCTCATCCCCTCACGCAGCCAGTTTCTTCCACTTACGGAGTGGGGAGAAAGAGACCAGTTAACAAGGCAGCATTCAGCCCTCTGCAAGAGGATCCCATTCTTTCACCCCTTTCCTCGGAGCTCTGCTCCCTGAGGCTGGGTTGTTGAAAAGCACCCGCTAGACGTAGGCTGGTGGGAGAGAGTACACTTGAGGTCACGTTAGCCTGAGCACACGTGGGCACTGTGTTGACAAGACTTTGAAGTGCCCACGGTAAGTAGACCAGGGTTGAGAATAATTTCCATTTAACTAATTATTATTCTTACTGCAATAGATTTGAAATCTATTTAACTTTTCAGGGTCCCATAGCCTTTTAAATGTTTCGAGTGTATTCTCTCTGATAGGTTACCTTTTCTCTCCCTGTAGGCTATAATTAGTGTCCTTTACACCAAATTGGCTTAGAATTGGATGTAGAGGAGATAAGAATCAGATTACCAGTATTTATCTTGTAAATTCCAAAAGATCTACTGAAGACACTGTATTAACGAAAAAAAAAAAGGAGTTTAAAAGAAAAGTTTATTCTATGAAAAAGTAAATTTCTCATGGTCTGAGCATTCCAGGGACATTTTAATATTAAAACTGCAGTCTTCCCTTGGAGGAACCTAAAATTGCCTTTTCCTTGTCTCCGTTTTTATCTCCAATTGAGCTTCTTAAATATGTTGCCAGGCTTTGGAAGGTGGAGGGCTGATGTGTTCTTGAGTTTTCATTAAAATTTGGAGGGTTTGGATTATCTATTATTTCTGATTTGTGGTAGGATATAAACCTCTAAATATGCCTATCTGAAAGACATACGTGCAATTTTTATCTTGGCATTTGAAGTTACTAAGCTTTTGGGGAGGTGGGAGAACAGATCTCTGTGGGTCCTGCACGTTCTCGTGTCCCCAAAATGTCAGCAGGCTGGTTTGCACGGGCTGCCTGGTACGGAGAGCACCTGGCAGGTTTAACTAAGGTCAGATCAAAAAATATGCCTGTGTTTTTAACACTGCTGGCTCATAAAGGTGTGAGGCAGTAATGGCATGTTCAGATCGTTCATGAAGCTGTTCACCCGCGTTCCCTGTACCTGACAAGCCCTTTCTTTTTGAAGGCATACTTCTGGTCCAGACTCTCATCTGCATCAGGTGAGGAAGTGAGGGGTTTCGGCTGCAGCCCTGGCCTATGGGGGGTGGGGGGTGGGGTGGGGGGCAGCTAGCTCTTCATGGGTGCTTTTGTGTCCAGGTACACACTCTCCGTGTGGCTTTCTGGTTCAGCAACAGTGTTGACTTGTGTTTCAGGCTCGTCTCTTTTTTCTGTTTTGGTCCTGATGAAGGTATTGGATGCCAAAGCACAAATGATGGATTCCTTTTAAGAACAACAATGTATCGGGGCACTTGGGTGGCTCAGTCGGTTAAGCGTCTGACTCTTGATTTTCAGCTTGGGTCATGATCTCAGCGTTGTGGGATCGGGCACCACGTTGAGCTCTGTGCTCGGTGGGAGTCTGCTTGGATAGTCTCTCCCTCTGCCCCTTGACCCACTCATGCTCTTTTTCTCTCTCTTTCAAATAAATAAATAAATCTTAAAAAAAAAAAGTATTTTGTGGGGCCCTGGCTGGCTCAGTTGGAAGAGCATGCAACTCCAGATCTCAGGGTCGTGAGTTCGAGCCCCATGTTGGGAGTAGAGATTATTTAAAAAATAATAAATAAACTTTAAAAAAAATGCATTTTGTGAGCAGTTCCACTTCTGAGTATGTACCCAAGAGAATTGAAAGCAGGGGCTTAACCAGATAACTTGTACATCCGTGTTCAGAGCATTATTCAGAATAACAAAGGTGGAAAACAGCCCAGATGCTCACCGATAGGTGAATGGATCAATAAAAATGTGGTGTAGACACACAATGGAATATTATTCAGCCTTAAAAAGGGGCGAAGTTCTGGGGCACCTGGGTGGCTCAGTCATTACTCTCTCTGTGTCAAAGAAATAAATACATAAATAAAATCTTTAAAAAAAGGGTGGGGGCAAAGTTCTGACTTGTGCTACAACATGGATGAACCTTGAGGGCATTATGCTAAGTGAAATAAGGCAGACACAGAAGGATAAGTATCGTACGGTCCTGCTTATATGAAACCAGTTCATAGAGACACAGTAACAGAGGGAACCAGGAGCTGAGGAGGGGGTCGGGGTGGAGGAGTCCTGTCTAATGGACACAGAGTTTCATTTTGGGAGGATGGAGCAGTTCTGTGGATGGATGGTAGTGATGGTTGCCGCACAATGTGAATGAGCTTAATGCCACTGAACTACACACTTAAGGGTTAAAAGAGCCATACCTGGCATTTGAGACTAAATTTCTTGGAAAATACTTAGACCATTATACTACTATTAAAAATCCTTTGCTAAATAAAAACAACCACACATTACCTGTGCAGGCTTGAGTATCGGCTGTCAGCCTAGCAACTCCCCTGTAACCGGCTGATGGTTGTTAGCTGGATGAAGTTGTTTTCAGCAAATGCTGCCTGTCAGGTGGTATGATTACTTATTGAGACCCTGTATTTTTATTACTCATGAGATTCTAAAAACAGTTTCCTCCTTGTTGGCTCTGTGACTTTTCTCTAATTGACCACTTCCCACAGGCAAATCTGAGGAGAATCTTCCACTCTGATTTTTTTTTCCTACCTAAACAAAAATTTTTTTTGTAAATGTCTGTGGCTTTACAACCCAGGGAGGTTTCAGTGAGGAAGGAAATTCATTCCCACTTTGCAGAGTTTCTGAAAATCATGGGAGAGGGGTTTGCATTTTCCGACTTGGTGCCCGTGCGGTCAGACTTCTAGAGGCTTTGTGTCCGCCATGTGTGGTTGGTCTTGCTTCCCGCACCTGGCCCCTCATGCCCCCCCGAGATGTTGGGAGCTTCTGGCCCTTCTGCCCTTCCTCTTGGGTTCCCATTTAAATGAAAATTTAAAAACTCTTAAGGAAATTCAAAGTGAAACTCTGTGCCCAAGGAAGTTAGAATCTCAAGATGAACATGTAAGTTCTAGAAATGGAAGTTTCCTCTACCCCGTGGTGGCGTTGCCGCCAATAGCCTCGTTCTGTGCTTTTGAGGGCTTAATGGCCAGCATCTGAAGGTACGGGGCTCGCCGTATATATAGTACCAGGCGCGTGGGCGCATTGGCGCTGATCTGAAAAAGCTTAACTTTGGCATTTCTAGATTTATTTTAAACCTACAACCTTTAACGCCAGACAGAGCTGCCTTCCCACTTAATGTAACCATACATTGATTGCTTTTAATTAGTGTTGGATCTTTTTTGGTGTTTTGCAGCTTGGGGTATATAAAAAGTTTGATTTAAATATATATCCAAAAAAAAAAAAAAAAGGCAAACCGGCGACATTGTCACGGGTCCTGCAGAAACCTGCATGGGAGCTTTTGAAATCTTAACATCATCGCCCTCTTTGTTTCCATCTTGGGTTGGGGAGGCTGAGAAGCCAGCGAGGAGTCCAATTTAACCCACGTCCTAGACGGAGGTGATTTCCTTGTAGTGTTTCGGGAGAAACGAAACATCTGTATTTAAGGAACGATGACGGTGGCAAGCCGGATTTCCACAGTGAAAACGTAGCTGCTGAAGATCAGTAGTGCCAGGGGAATGGGTTCTGGGCTCGGGTGAGAGGGGTGGGGTCGGGCCTTTGGGTTCAACAGTTTGGAAATGTTAATGACCGTTCGTGGTTTCCAGCCCAGAATTCTTCCCATTTGCTTGCACGTCGCCACTCCTCGCGGGAAGCCTCCACGCGGCTGTCGAATTCTACAGTAAATATTCCAGACATCCTGGGTCCTGTTCCTCTTTCCCCGCAGTAAATTACATATTAAAGTAGCCTGGTAACTGAGCACTGGTTGCTGAGAGATAAGGACTGGGAAATCAATATGTTTGCCATGTGGCTGCTTGTTTATGACACCTGCCTCTGGAACAGTTGAGCAATGTTCTGTTTGTTAAGGCTGCATTTCAGAAGCTTGTATTCTCCTAAAACAACCACGATCTTACTGGGGAGACAGAAGTGCTACAACAGATATTGATTTTACTTTTCTAAGTATGGAATTGCACTTCTAAACAGTGGTCTCACCGCCTCTGATTCCCCCCTCCCCCGTTGGAAAGAGGGAGGAGGAGGAGGTAGATGCTCCGAACATACGTATCATAAATCTATTTTATAACGCCTATGATGTGGTCAGTTAAAAGGAGGAGTGTAGCTTATAATAAGGAAGTGTAGGTGGTGTTGAGATTTATCTCTTCTTTGGCTGCCTGGCTCACACCAGTTTCATTCTCTGGATCTTCCCTGATAGATGGCTTTTCCAACAACAGCAACAAAGGCAACAAGAAACGTAGCTCTAGCTGTTGGTAAATAAACATTTTCACCTAAAGTCTCCGGGAGGGTTTTATTTTAACTAACGGGTGATACTGTTGTCTTGAGACCCCGCCTGTTGGTGAGTCAGTGGTTCCTAGAGCCGTGCAGTGTCCACTCAGGCCGGTGTGTGTGTGTGTGTGTGTGTGTGTGTGTGTGTGTGTGTGTGTGTGTGGTTGAGAGCCGTGCAGTGTCCACTCAGGCCGGTGGAAGTGTGTGTGTGTGTGTGTGTGTGTGTGTGTGTGTGAGGTTGAGGGGGTATGGGGCAGTCAGCTTTGGAGAGAGCCCAGAGGCCGCCTGGATGCTCCTCACGTGGCCTTCCATTTTGGAAAAGAGCATCATCGGTGATAGGACTTTTTCCTTGCCCTCGGGATGCGGTAGTATGAATAAATTTTCAAACGCATTTGGATGTCTGGGCGTGACACGTGTATTGTGTTGGTGTCCTTATGGACGCCAGGGGAGCACGCCCTCCCAGCGCCCCTGCACCTTTCTAAGAATTACTCCGCGGTCTCCACCCTGGTTAGCGTTTGTGACTTCAAATGGACTCACACATAAACCGTTCTGCTTTGTTTTGCCCAACAGTGAGTTGAACGTTTAGAAAGCAACACGAGCCCCCTTGGTGAGCGCTGCAGACGCGGCCACCGCTGAGCCGTGGCCCTGTTGCCCTGGACTGGGGAGATGATCTCTTCATGACACCAGTAGACTCTGAGACCTGACTTGGGTTGGTGTGTTTTTAAACCCAGACTGTCAGGTTTTCCTTAACCAGTAGGGGCAAAATGTTGCTTTCCTTTCTCTTTCCCATGTGATGGTCAGTGGCTTATCCACTCCTCTCTCCCTGCTCGTGTTCAGCCCAAGGAGACCTAAAATTGGACAGAGGTGGCTGGAAGGAAGGCTTGGTGGGCTGAGTTGTAGCAGTTCCAACCGAAGGAAGCCGAAGCTGTGCGTGCACGGCTGGTGGAAAGGCTAGCGGTCCAGGCATTCAAGGCAAAAACTTGCTGCCCCTCCACCTCCCACACCTTATTCCTCACTAATGCGATTGACCTCTGAACAACGCAGAGGTGAGGGGCGCCCCACCCCCTACTCCATGTAATAAAAAATCCACATAGAACTTTTGACTCCCCGTACCCCCCCTCCGCCCCCCGGCAAATGTAACTACTCATAGCCTACTGTTGACTGGAGGAAGCCTTATTGGTATCAACAGTTAATTAACACACATTTTGTATGTCATGTGTATTACATACTGTGTTCCTGCAGTAAAGTCAGCTAGAGAAAAGAAACTATTATTAAGGAAATCTTAAGGAAGAGAAAGTACCTGCACTATAAAAAAATCTGTGTATGAGTGGACCTGCACAGTTCAAAGCCATGGTGTTCAGGGGTCAAGGGTATAGTAGGAATGACCGTTGACTCGTTTGGAGGAGGCTGGTATGTCCATCTTTGATGTGTATTCAGCTTTTGTAGTTGAGGCCCAGCGGGATGACAAAAGTATTTAAGCTGAGACTAGCTCAAGCAAGCATTTCATTCTGCTTGTTCTGGGGATGTGGGGGTCGCGGAGCCAGGTGCGAATTCGGGGGCGTTGGCAAGCTGGCCTCCCTCCTCTTGAGTTTACTCAGCCGCAGATGGAAAAGGGTGAAACTGACCTCGGACCCTGCCTGTTATTTTAGTTTTCTGGGAGATTTTTAATCATCAAGCAGGGCTGAGAAACTGCAGTGACTCTGACCTTTCTGACACACTTTTGTAAGATATGGCGCATCTAGCTTTACGAAATGATTAACCTTTTATAAGACTGGGATAATTATAAACTTAGGCCAGACAGCGGCTGCCAGGTTCCTAGCCTTGAAAGATCTGGCATTTCCTGCTTTCACAGAACTTCATGCTGGCTTGGGAATCCAGAAAACCCCCTGGGTTGGTGGGAGACCGTAGAGTTAATGAGGGAGGTAGTCTGGTGAGCTGGCTGGCACCTTGGGTCCAGAGGCACCCGTAGGACCGGAATGTTGCAATCTGGTTTGTTTTTTGTTTTTGTTTATTTTGGACAGTTACCTCCTCCTGTAAAGGGATTTGGAATATTCATTCATTTGTGACCCATCCCTTTCTATAATCGCCAGCTCAGCATTGGTGGTCCTTGGGGCCATATGGGCATGTTTTCCTAGACGGCTTGTCTCTTATACTGGATTTATTTGAGGGATTCAGTGGGAACTTGTGAGAGCAACATGATATGTTATGCTAGAAAGAGTCCTGAGTTCTTGGGGCGCCTGGGTGGCTTAGTGGGTTCAGCGTCTGACTTTTGGTTTCGGCTCAGGTTGTGATCTCAGGGTCGAGGGATCGAGCCTTCCGTAGGGCTCCACGCTCAGTGGGGAGTCTGCTTGCAATTCGATCTTTCCCTCTCTTTCCATCCCTCTCCCAGCTTGCACGTGCAGGCACCCACACTCTCTCTCTCAAAAAAAAGAAAAAAAAGAGTCCCGAGTTCTGGCGTCAAGACAGACCTAGATTGAGAGCCTGGACACTTTTTAAATCGTGTGTCCTTAGACATATCACTTACACTTTCTGAGGTTCCTGTAAAGTGGGGGTGTAGGGTTATTGTGCAGATCAAAGGAAAAAACATACATAGATCTCCTTGCTATTCTTGTAGTGCCCAATGAATGCCAGTTCCCTTATCCTCGTTTTTCTTCTTGAGAGCAGAGGACCTGCTTTTATTTCTTTGTATTTTTCATGTCACTGCACACAATGGAGATGCATTCATATATCTGTGGCTCATTTTTGTGTCCATCGTGGTGGTGATAAAAGAGCTGGTGGCACCCCAGCTGGGGAGGGGGAAGGTAAGGTTTTTACCAGTGGTTTTTGGTTTCTCTCCTTTATGAAATCAGGGGCTGCCATAGGGAATAGAAGTCCTCGACAGAGTCTGTGTTCCCTTGCCTTTTGGCCCTCAGCATCAGGGACTTTTTTTCTTTTTTTTTTTTTGGTTGGGTGGTCCGTGTCCAGTTCTGTTGTGGGTCTCATCTGGCGTGTTGGGATGTTGGGGTTGTTGGGTTGTTGATGGCTGGGATGTCCTCCTCCATGGACCTCCAAGGGATGGGCGTCGGCGGCTTTGCCCGGCAAGACTCGCTCTCGGTTGCAATTTCCCTTTCCAGGAAAAAAAAAAAAAAGAAATCCTTAAAAAGTGCTTTGGGAAACCTTTCTCATTGTGGCTGTAAGGCATTGGTGAGTCCTTGGCAGCCAAGTTTGGGTTTGAATCTCCCTGGGGTTGGGCTGCTGAGCTGCTATTCCTAACGTGCTCTTGCCTTTTTATGCATGGACCGTCCTTGGGATCCTCGGTGAATTTTTCACTCTGGGGTTTTTAGGAGAAAGGTTTGTCATTCGTCATCATGCTCCTCATCCATCACAGCTGCATAAGAGTGGTTAGAGGGAAAAAGGTGGAATCAGTTGTTCAAATTTTTCTTTCTTCTAGGTAAGTTAAGTCTTTCCCCCCCAGTCTTTCTGGAAATGAACCAATTGGAAAATGCTTGGGCTGGTGTTTCTAGGATGATCTTGGCACATGTAGGAAGAGGGATGCTTTTTGCTGATAGTCCTGGGGTTGGTCCTGTACCCCTGAGGTGTGGTTTAGCCAGGGGTGAGCAGTCACTTAATGATTTATTAGGTGCCTGGAGAATTTTATGGGCAGGAGGGCCTAGGGCCATTCCAGAAAAAAAGGCCAATCCTGGAGCTTTTCTAGCAGTTTCCTTCTTGGACTTGAAGCCTTTGTTTCCTGACATTGATCATAGCCCCCAGTGCCCCCTAGTTGTCAGGTGGGGACAGAAGCGTCGGCCGACATCCTTACTTGGCATGTGCCTGCATTAACCGATCCACTCAGATGTGGCTGCTGTTCAGACCATTCTGTCTCGCTCCTCTCAGCTGCTGGGAACATTAAAGAACTTTATTTGAAGGTAGGCATTAGGGTATCAGTAATGCTGAAGCAGGAGGCACGGTCTTACTGGTGTAGAATGGTGCTTGGCTACACTGATAATTATTCCTGCTTTGAGCCATAGCACTATGATTATGGAGGTTAAAATGCAGGGGCCGAGAGAGCCTTGAGGTCACTGAGAGCATTGTCCTGCCTTTAGGCCAGGCCTTGTGTGGAAGGAAGGAGAGAGAAGACTGGATTGGGGAGGGAGGGAAATTCAGTAATGGCTGGAATGCAGGGGGCAGACCCCTCACCCCCAGCCTGAGACTGGGACGCCATTCACCGCGTGATGGGCACGGAGGGCGGGGACTGCACCAGGCCTTTGGGTTGGCTGAGCATTCTGTTTAAACGTACCTTTTTGTTTTTTTCATCTCTTTTTTTTTAGCGTGTACGGTCTGCTAGGACTGAAGAGGTTTTGGTTGTTTTTTTTTTTTTTTTATTTTAAACTTTGGGACATAGAAGTCTCTACTTGCATTTGTGTTTTGGTAACCACATGTAACAGCCAGTAGAATCTTTCTTCCCTTTGCTTTCTCTGAACTTTCCAGAGAGTGGGCCCCTATCTCTCGGGGGATTAACTCCTCGTGGCCCCCATGTCGTTGGAGCT
Source organism: Halichoerus grypus (assembly GCF_964656455.1). Lineage (NCBI taxonomy): Eukaryota > Metazoa > Chordata > Mammalia > Carnivora > Phocidae > Halichoerus > Halichoerus grypus. The sequence goes on along the minus strand of NC_135722.1, from coordinate 101,167,101 downwards.
CCCCCACCCTGTGTCAGCATCTAAACCTCTGTACACAGGATGTTTTCTGTAGCGCTTATCAGATGGTTTTAGGGGATGCAGGGTGGAGATCAGAGGTAACGTTTAACCCGTCCTGAATTCCTTTCATGAGCTGGGGCCCAAGGTGAACTCAGCCGCAGAAGAGCGGGAGGGTTTGGCTGGAGCCCGTGATACCCGGCTTCCTATCTCAAAGGGAGGTGTGGGGGCCTGTGGTGGGGTGCCCAAAGGAGCTTCATTTCGGTGGCTTATTTAACACCCCTCCCTGACACCAGCGTGTGGGTTTGGAGCCAGAGGAATCAAAGAGAAATTTAACAAATGAGTCTTTCTTGTGTGTGGGCTGAATAATTGAATTTGTGGGATGTCCACACCAGTTTTCTCCTCCTCCTTCCTTCCTTCCCGGCGTTTTGGTCCAGGTGCCGGGTTGGAACCCTTGCCGAGGGAAGGTTCCAGAAGGGAGCTGAAGCCAGATCAGGCACCTCTGCCGCAGCTGGGGGGGGGGGGGCTCTTCCACGTGATGCATTTGGATCATGTCGAGGTTTAGATTTATTTGATCCCTGGTTGAACACGCAGAGACAGCTGGGAACTAACCATGTTCTATCTTCAGCCCCACTAGAGTTCCTGCTTTCAGGCAGAGAGGATGGAAGCCGGAGAGGCAGTCATTTCACACGGCTTTGTAAATGACCAGCGAGCATGTGCCAGCCTGTAGGTGTGGCCTGCTAGCTGGAGAAGGACACCCAGCACCCCAGATTCTCTTTCCGGGCCCGCCCATCACTACTTTGCCTTTTCTTCCCTTCTACCCCCTTTTCCACAGCAGGAATGGAAAGGAAAGTAGCCCAGGACAGCCACCGTCTGCCCTGTCCCTCGGAGGCTCTGTGTCACCAGGGCGGAGGCTGAGCGGGGACAGGAGAGTGGGTCGGTGCAGTTTTGTTGTGGTTTGCTGAGCATTCTCCAGAATCTCTCCGGTTATGACTGTCAAATTCAGCGAAGGGATGGACTTCCCAGAGCCCAAGAGGTAGGAGCTCTTGTGGCCTGGGCACCCGCAGGCCTGGTCCCTGGGAGCAACTCACCATGGGATTTGGGCCACCCATCTTCCAAAACAGAGAATGTTGTTCTAGCTTCTGCATCATGTGTTCCCTGGAAATTCACCTGTAGAAGGCACATTGACGAATTTATGCTTTTCTTCTGGCTGACACAGAAGAGGAAGGTCACGCCTCTTCTCATTGGGGCATTCTTGTAGGGGCACCAGGGTAATCTCAGCCACTTTGAGTAAGAGGATTGAGTCCGTTTGGGCATGGGAAGGGGAGTGTGTTATTACTTTCTGAGATCAGGGTTGGTTATCACACCGTTAACCATACTTGCCTTTTCCTGCCCCGTTTGGCCAGGTGAGCTAGCAACATTACCCACAGCCATCCACCCCCCTGGGGAAGACTCGTTTGTCAAAACTTAGACCTGTTGGTGTTTTGGCACCTGCTGGGTGGACACAGCAGTCCATTTAGGAGATTCCTCCTGACGTCTAGCCTTCGTTTCTCTTGTACTCTGAATATACTTCCCTGATTCTTGCAACAAGCCTGTGAGCTGAGGCTGGCTGGACAGCCCCAAAGTCAGAATTTCATTCTCTTGGGTGGAACCCCGGGTGTGGCTGGGTTTTGGTGGAGGTGACAAAAAGGAGGTGTGGTTATCTGTTTTGGAATCATGTGAAGCAGAGAGCTGGGCTCTGTCTGAGTTCCCTTCTCCCAGCCTGACGGTCTCCTAGGTAAACTTAGAAGGAAGACAGATAGTTCTCAAACTGTCACCGTGGGTGCCGTAAAAGAGACATTTGGACAGTGGTGCTGGGGAGATCCTTGTCTTTGCTCCATGTTAGCACGGAGGGATTGGGGTAGCCCTGATCGCCAGGGGAAGGCGGTTTTTCTTCATTTAGTTTTAATTGCTTTCTTTCACTTTTATGTATAAAAGATTGTCCATTTAATTAACTCAAGAATGCAATTTCAAAAACACTAATGCTTTACACATGATGGCTTTTAAAATAAAAGTAGCATTCTAATATTGCATAATGTTTTCCTATTCCCCCACTCCTCTCTGCCTCCGCCCACCACCCCTCCAATCTGTATTAACCTTTAGCAGCTGAGCGTTGGGAGGAGGAAAATGCAGGTCTTGATTGCGCATCGGCCTCCTCTTTCCACTCTCAACACTGATAGGGCGGCCACTCCTTTCTGAAATGTCGCTTTCGTGAAGAGGAGGTGGCTTTATTTGCTCTCTTTTGGGGTCCCGGAGACCCGACTCTTGGCGCCTTAAAAAAAAATTATGGTGGATTACATAGGAAAATGGAGAAGAAAGTAAAACCCTAGTGCTTAACTCTGGTTTCCTTTGGCCATTTCACTAGGAATAGCCTGCTCACGTTGGCTCCAGGATTGATGATTTCACCGTCATCTCTTCTTTGACTGAAAAGAAATCCAGCCTTTCCTCTTCCCTTCTTATCCCCTTAGCACTGCCCACAATGTTGCAAATTGCCCGTGTCCTGGGTCTGTCTGCTTTTCTGCGGGTGGTTCCTCAGACTCCAGAAGTTGACCCTCCACACCAGCTCCCATAGCCCAGTCCCCACTGGATGGGGTTCTGAAAGCACAGTCCTGTCGACAAGCTTTATCTTCTTCTTTGCCAGCTGGGCTTGGGGAGGGGCAGGAGTCCACGTGCCGCTGAGGAAGACAGCTCGGTTACCTGCTACGGTGACGCCAGCCAGCAGGTGGAAGGGGTCCTGACCGTCACTTTGATTTTGTAGCTAATGGGGTAGAGCCCCAGTGACTTGCCCGTAGCTTCCTTGCCAGCGAGGGTTATAGTCTGAATGAGGTCTGCTTTCCTGTTCTCGTCATGCCTTCTTGGATTTTCTGTGTTGGATCATGACCCGGGTCCTGGAAGGGACCTCGGGAATCATGTCCCCATACTTGCCTCGAAGTTGGCTTGTGTGTTCCTCATATTTTGGTTCTGATGATGTCCAGAGAAAAGCTTTATGGACCTTGTAATGTGCACTGTAAAACATTTTGTGTTTAACTCTCTCGGATTAACCCTGTTTCCTCCTGTTCTGGCCTCCTTGGCCGCGAAACGCTTGGTGGTTTGGCGCGAACAAATCCAGCCCCTCTGCCAAGGGCTTCTCTATGAGGTGGAGATCACTTTTCAAAGAGATCCTCTCTCCCATGGTGTGTCTTCTTCAAAGAACATGATTTCTGAGCCTACCAAAGTGATTGCTAGAAATTTCCACCCCTGAAGAACAATTGTGTAATGATGAGAAGCGACTAAAAGATTGTCTCTTCTTTTCCCTGTGGCTGAGTGTGGAACCCTGACCTTTTCCCCAGCCTGTGATGTGGATGTATGTATACACATCTTGGGAGAAATACATGCTCTTGAGTCCGTGATATGTGGGTAAAAATGACCTTGGAGATAGACGTTTTTCCAGGAGGAACAGCGCTAGACCGGGAAGGCTAGAGGCAGTGTGTGGTCCAACAGGATTTTTGGTTTTGATTTTGTGTCCTCTTTGGGGAGAGAGATTTTCAAATTAACCTGGTGTGACTGGAGAACATAGTGGGAGATTTGGGACTAGGTTTTGTTTTGTTTTGAAGTCTGCCTTGTAATGGGATCCCTTTCCCCCTCCCACCTTCATTATTATTACTGTGGGCTCCTACTTAGGAAGCATTCATTGTAGGAGACAAGCGGGGAGGGTTTGCTGCTTGTGGGAGGGTTTGCTGCCGGGGACCATACGGCTTTATCATTCATTAATTCCTAGGTTCATTCATCGAGCTACTTAAACTTCTGTGTGGAAGACAGCAGCCCAGATGGTCTTTTGGTGCCAGTGTTCGCGCAGAGACCCCAGGCCCTGACAACAGAGGGCACATAGAGCAGCTGAGTGTACTAAATATTCGCAGCTCCTGGGTCTTGGGGCTCCCGAGCTAGAACACCGATCATCTCTAGCATCTTAGGAATCTCTTTTTCTGGTCCTTTTCCTTTTTAGAAAAAGCCCCAGTGTGAATCCGAGAGCCAGTTTCTGTGCTTACAGAAGCAGCGACAGCATCTGAGTTTTAGAGTGGATTTGGTGCCCGTGTGCTTGTTCGCGGGTCTCTCCTCAGTCATAGCTGTCTGCTTCCTTGTTCTGGAAGAAGTTCTTTTTAACATCGCGGCGAAACTTTGAGCTGGTCTCCCTCCTTCTCCCTCCCTCTTCCCTCCTCTCCCCCCACCCCCAGCTCTCTACGAGACACCTAAGCTATTGGGAAATTGCCCATAGGGGGTTGAGGAGGTGGAGGTGGATGATTCCCCCCGCCAGGTGTTGGGGAGCTCTCATGGGTTGGCTCACCTATGGGATGGCAGCCTCTGAGCTCGGCGTTGGTACACATCTCCTTGTTCTGTCCCCACAGTGGGCCCTTGGCATCCTGGTGTTGCAGATGAGAAACCTCATTCGTACCCAGGAGAAGTTCGAAGAGGTTGGATAGTTAGCCCATGCTTTTAAGTTGGATGGCTGGAAATCAAACCCACATCTGTCTGATTGCTTAGCCTCTGCTCGTAATGTCTTCGTGGATTTTCTCTGTGGCTATTGGGATAGACTAGCTTCAGTGCTAATAGGGTAGACAAGGGCACTTGGCCAGAACTGGCTTCACCAGACAGCGGTTATGCTTCTTCAGTAGGGTCAGTCCCATTTTGGGGCTGGGGCTGGGGTGCCTTTGTTGCCCTGACCCAAGGCTTCATTGATCGGAGACCGGGCATTGTGGGAGGGGAGGCCACGGGAGGAGTCAAGAGGACGAAGGGGGAGAGTATGGGGCACGTCCTCATTATTGGGATGTCTGTCTCTTTCTTCTTCTGGTGGAACTCACTTTGGCCTTTCAGTAGCTCTCCATTTGAATGTGGCAGTTGGCTAAGGAACTTTGTCTCAGTGCTGAACTGGCCTTCTGGAAAGTCCTGGTTCCCCAGAAGTAATAGCTGGTCTGTGCTGGGGAAGATTGGTTCTTTGTGCTTTGAAGTATGACATCTTTGGCTTTGCCTGAAAATATCTGCAGCTTTCCCTGGCATCCCCGACCCTCGAAGCCCCGCCCTGTCCCTCGAGCCCTGGTGCTGCTCACTCTTGCAGCGACCTGGAGGTTGACGGAGTTCCCCAAGGCCAGAGTTGGGAGCACAGAGAGGCCCAGATGTTTTGCATAGTTTTTTTCCATTGCCCAGATCAGGAATGTGTTCCCTCAGGACGGGTTATGGCCTGGAAGTGAGCCTAATGTAAACATCCGAGCCACAGCCCGTCCCCTTAATCGAATAGAAATGGTTTGGGGATAAGCAGGCTTGGGGGTGGGGGGAAGGAGGAAAGAAAAGGAGGGGGAGGGAGGAGATGGAGCACTGGAATTTGGAGACAAGGCTGCTCTGCCAGAGGGCTCCCTAACAGAAGCAGGGCAGGAGCCAGCCTTGTGGAGTCGGCCAAGTGCACACACGGCTGGCTCTCAGGGGGCTCGGTTCTCCTAGGCAGGGCGGTAGGTGCAGGGAAAGCACGGGCTTCATGGTTCGCTTGAGCCTCTGGGCAGAGCTGTGAGGGAAACTGAGGTATGCTAGAAGAGCCAGGACTGGGGGAGGATGGGGTGGGTGGGGGCCCCCATGAGGACTTCTGGAGGGAGCCTAGTAATTCAAGTACTTTAAAGACCTTCAACATCATATGGAAAATCGTGCTACTTTAAAACGCGTTGTTTTTTGAGGGCACTAGACTCCCAGAGAAGGCGTATGAAGAATGTGGGAGAATGATGTGTGCGTGTCTGCAGGGTACTTAGACCTCTTGGTGGGGACCTTCAGCATCACAGAGAGGCTGACCCTCCTCACTGTGCCCCTCCCCCCATTTTCCTCTCTGTCGAGGGGCTCAGACTTTCTGGGAGATTTGGGGTACTTCACCCAGATGCAAAGCTGGACAGTTGGGCATGAAGCGAGCAGTCTTCTGCTGCAACCTGTGGGCTGACCGCCCCCACGCCCCAAAGCAGTAACCTGGGGTTCCCAGGGGGCAGTCACGTGTTACTGATCTGACCTCAGGATAGTTTCGCCTTTTTGTAGGGGGTCTGGGCACACTCCAGGCAAAGCCATGGCAGCAGCTCTTGTCCGGCAAGTAAACTTTTAGGGCTTTTGTGTGAGCTCTTATAAAAGAGCTGGCCGAGATGCCAAGACTGGCGTGCTGGTTTTGCTGGTGCAGGTTCTAGGAATAAGGGTCCAGCATCAGGGGAGAGCACAGGAACAGGGAGGCGGCAGAAACCTTCCTATTATTCTCACACCTTGGAATCTCGATGCTCGAGTGTGCCAAGGCGAGGGAAGATGTAAACAATTTAGTTTGCCTTCAGGATGCAGGATCTAATCTAAACATGATTAAGTTGATTTGATTTTATAGATTGGAATTTCTAAGTGATAGAAACTGATGAGGTTAATGTGAAATATTTACTTAATAAAAAGCCTCATTACCTGATGCTGAAGGGTAGGGGAAAAAAGATTCTCGGTAACGGGTTTGATCTTTTGGAAATGAAGTTGGGTTAAAGTTTTCTTGGTAAAAACTGAATTCTGTGATCTTGTTTTTACACATGCTGTGCTTAAATATTAACACCAATTGAGCAAATTGCCTTTTAACTGCCTTTATTTGCTTTCATTAACAGTATAATTTAAAAGCTCAAGAATTTGCATGGAACCTGTTGTTCATGTTGGGGGGGACTATTCATAAATTAATTAATCGTGAGAACATTATCTTTAAGGAAGGTCATGAAACACGAGCGTGGTTTCTAAAGCAGTGACATGTTTGTGCTGTTTCTTGGGGACTTGATGTACTTTTGGCTTAGAGATCTGAGTGTGTGTGTGTGTGTGTGTGTGTGTAATAACTTGGCTGGATCAAGAAAAATTTTAATGACTGGACATGTTTTAAGTTAAGTTGAGTGAACCTAATTACACTGTAGTTTCCAGAGAGCTGAAGGCAATACCATTGGTATTTAAGCACTAGTTTCAAAATTAAAACCAACCTGTATAATTGGCTGTGCTCCTGAAATGGTTTATCTCTCCTCCCCTCCTTCTCTGAACACCCCCCCTCTTTCTTTCTCTCTCTCTCTCTCTCTCTCTCTCGTACTTCCACACTAACAGGGAGGGAGCGCAACTGGCCAGCACTGCTAACCACAAGATTGTCCTTCCAGTGCTTAACATTAAGTGCATTGTCCTTTCATGAAATTACTCTGAATATGTGAGAAGTTTCCAGAATGATTTCATTGACATCAGTTGCTTCCTTCTGTGCAGATGTTTTTGCGGTTAAGAACCTCGGCCAAGGTAAACATTATGAATGAAATACAGAGACCACCACGTCCCATGAAGGGCTGAAAATTCCTTTGGGAGTTATTCTACACAAGCTCTTCTGACACTTGTGTTTTGACAGAGCTTCAACCTCGTGTTCTCCTTCTTCCGAGCCCCTCTCCTGGTGCTCTTGGTTTGGGATGGGTGGTTTTCCTAATTAATTTAATCTGTAGTCTAGGTTTTCTAGGGTCCACAAATGCCAGGATGCTGAATTTATTTATCTCTGGTGTTTTCGTTGGCTACCGTAGAGACACATTTTCCCTCGTCCCTTTTTACTCTAACTCTGTTCTTTTTTGAGACTTTTAGACCCACTTCAGGAAAGAAAGAACTTACTTCTTGTGAGCACTTGTCAGATGTGTTTTCTTGGGTGCGTGTGTGTAGAAATATACATTTTGAATAATGTAATATATATTTTTGAAAAGTTATATACAAAACCTAAAGCATATAGAGGAAGAGATGGATAAACTTGGCTACATCAAATATTTAAAACATTTTGCATGTTTTTCTATTGCGTTTTTGTCTCTTCCTTACACATATATTGATTCTTTTTTTTAAAAGGTTTATTTATTTATTTGATAGAGAGCACTCTCTGCGGGGAGGGGGGCTAGTGGATGGAGGGAGAGGGAGAGAGAAACTCAAGCAGACTCCGTGCTGAGCGCGGAGCCCAACACGGGGCTCGATCTCACAACCCTGAGATCACAGCCTGAGCTGAAACCAATAGTCAGATGCTTACCAACTGCACCACCCAGGTGCCCCTGATTCTCTTTTTGTCTGAGTCAGATATATTAATTGTTTATCTATTGAAGAAACAACAAGTGTTGGTGAGGATATGGAGAAAAGGGAGTCCTTGTGCGCTGGTAGGGGGAATGTAAACTGGTGCAGCCATTGTGGAAAACAGTGGTGGAGGTGCTTCAAAAAATTAAAAAGAGAGCTACCTTATGACCCAGTAATTCCACTATGGGGTCTTTACCAAAAGCAAATGGAAACACTAATTGGAAGACAAATATGCATGCCTATGTTTACTGCAGCATTATTTACAGTAGTCAAGATACGGAAGTAGCCCAAGTGTCCATCCATAGATGAATGGGTAAAGATTATGTGGGATACACACACACACACACACACACACACACACACACACACACACTGGAATATTACTCAGCTGCCAAAGAGAATTAAATCTTGCCATTTGCAGCAACATGGATGGATCTAGAGGGTACAGTGCTAAGTGAAATAGGTCAGACAGGGAAAGACTAATACCATACGATTTCCGTATGTGGAATTCGAGAAATGAAACAAATGAACAAAGAAAAAGACAAAAATAAAACCCAGACTCTAAACTCTAGAGAATATACTGGTGGTTGCCAGAGGGGAGGTGGGTGGGGGAGTTGGGTGAAATGGGTGAAGGGGCTTAAGAGTACACTGATGGTGGTCTGCCTGGGTGGCTCAGTCAGTTAAACGCCCTACTCTTGGCTTTGGCTCAGGTCATGATCTCAAGGTTGTGAGATTGAGCCCTGAGTCGGGCTTTGCGTGGAATCTATTAGAGATACTCTGCCTCTCCCTCTCCCTCTGCTCGTGCTTGTGTGCTCTCTTTCTCTTTCTCTCAAATAAATAAATAAATAAAATCTTAAAAAACTATACTTATGGTGATGAGCACTGAGAAATGTATAGAATTGTTGAATCATTATATTGTACAGCTGAAACTAATATAACACTGTATGTTAATTATACTTGAATTAAATAAATTAAAAAGTTTCAAGAAAAAAATGCAGGAAAAAAGTCCTTTATCTGTTGAGCACATAGCAGATATTTTCCTCCGTTGATCATTTGTGCTCTAGTTCTATGGTTCCTTTTATCATATAACGTCTTAATAATTTATTTAATTTAAAGAGGTCACAATGATATCTGTAGAATGGATAATATAAAGCCTTAGGGGTCACAGTTTGGAATTTGCTTTTGGGGAGAGTATCTAGGTACCGAGAGAGCCGAGTTTGATGGAGTGAGATGGGGTAAAAGAGAGGAGAGAATGAATTATGTTAAAAGGTTGATTTTTTTTTCCCTGTCAAGAAGTTCATGGAGCACCCCTTCTCTCTAAGGCGACCATTGTTCTGGTGCTTTTAACACATACTTGTAGCACAAAGATTTCCCTATTCTGAAGACATTCATCTTAAGAGTTGTCTGTCCTCAGAAGGTAGGCTCACCCCATCCTACCTACTCATCCTACCCAGTCTTTAAGACTTACTTGAAATGAAAATTCTATAAAACCATCTCTGTTTCCATATCCTTCATTTTTACCTTTCAGAGTGCCTATTGCTTTCTGACTTAGGGCAGAAATACTTCTGCGTACCTCATCTTCCTTCTTAGCGCTTTGCTTGAGAGCAGAGCTGTTTCACTCATCTTTGAATTCTGCACTGTCTTAGCAGTTAATGAGTGATTTATGAACAAGTAAGTTACCACACAGATCAACTCTCATCCATCCCTTTCTTCTGTACACCCTTTTGAGACTGGTCTGTCCTTCAAAAGAGGTGTTCGGGGCCTTGAGGTCCAACATGGTGTGTATTTTGCATAAATCTGGTTGAGGTATTGACTTGGATGTTGGTTGGGGTTTGGGGAAGAATAAAGGGGAGAGAACCAAGGAAGAAGGAATTCCAGAGCTCCTTGCACTGATCTCCAGATATTCCCGATCGAAAATGCATCTCATCCTGTCCTTTTCCCAGACAGAGGTGAGTTTTTGGCAGCTTATTCAACAGATATTGAGTACCTGACAAGTGTTTTGCTTTGAGTGAAATGATGTGGGACAAATAGTCATGATCTTTGCCCTTGTGAAGTATGCCCTAGTTTGGGATTTGTTCAGGAGAGGAGGTTAAAAAAATACATTCTGGAAGTGACCCTTCCGTGTTATCCCTCATTCTATTTTGATCACCTGTCCTCTGTTTCCTCCTCCTAAATGCCCCTGGCTGGGATTGTCTTTTCCCAAGTCAAATCTGTTGAGGTGATTGGGGCAGCCATAAGTTAGCTGTCTAGTCATCCAGTTGGCCTTCCACCAAAACCTGGCCTTCATTCTTGTGTTTGCAGATTCATTAATTCATTCAGTCATTCAACAAAAAGTTGTTAAATCAGTATTGGCTAGATTAGTCAGGTTTTAAGTACAGGAGGCGGCCAAGCTCCTACCTTTTTTTTTTTTTTAGCTGTTCTATTAGTAGATGGAATAGATCACAGGGAGGAAATTGTTACTGAAAAAGTTATTCCATGGGCTCTTAGAACCTCCAGGTGGTGGTTCAGTAGACATAGTGCTATTTCTATTTCCGTGACGTATTTTCAGGAAATAAGTAGAAATACTACGATTCTTCTCCTAAGCGTCTAGAATAACCTGGTAGTTTAATTGGAGACGATGTCTGGAGAATGTGTCCCTCATACTCGGCGCAGTGTCTGCCACAAAGTAGGGGACCAGTAAGTGTTTGTTGAAAGGCAGAATAATGCATAGAGACTTGAAGTAGGAAATTGATGGGAGAAATTTCTTCAGGATGAGGGATGGGAGGGAAATCTGCCCGGGGAGGGACACACATAGGAGGCTTCAGTGTATGTGGGTGTTTTTGTTTTTTTTTATGTCATGCTCTAGACCTTTGAATGTCCGAGATACTTGAACAATTTCTCACTGTTCTCCCACCTGCTCGATCTCTGTGCTTGCTGCGGAACCCAAGCCTTAGTGCTGTTAGAGGGAGCATAGTGAAGTGTTTGCAAAAAAAAAAAGTTTGTTTCAGTTCTTACTGGAGTTCCTTTTGGGAACAGAACCTATGTTCCTCTTGAACACATGGGATGGAAGCTGGAGGGGAGGTTAAGGTGTTCCCTAGAACGTTCCAGTCCGAGCTGATTTTCATAGAAATCGTGCCGATCGGTACAGAGGCACAGAAGTAAAGATCTCAGGAGCATGGATTCCTTCCTTCCTTTCTCTTTCCTCCCTGCTCCCTCCCTTCCTCCTTTCTTTTCCTTCTTTTGTTGGGGGGGGGTGGGGGTGGAGGTAGGAGAAGGTTGGGTAAGGGTGCAAACCTGTAGATCCCTTTAATTTTTCTATCCTCCCCCAAGGAGCTGAAGCTTTGTAAGCCCGTCTCTGTGAGAGACCTTCTAGAGAAAGGAACCATTGCTTTTGTATGTGGATGTGACCAGAGCAGGAAGAACAGTGTGTGTCCTCTAGCACTGTTTAAAGTGTTTGGGGGTCTGTCTCCTCTCCAGAGGTCAAAGGTGACACAGACCTTTGTTGGTGGTGTTTTCTTCCCCCTCTTTTTTTTTTTATTCCCTTGTTATCTCAACTTCCAAACATCAGCTTTGATGTCTATTGTTGGGACTTCAAGAGGACTCTTAGCACATCGGCAGGTGTTGGTTTTAGTGAGAAGGCGAGAGAGAGTCCGCATTCTTCGAGGGGGAGAGACGTGGGTCCCACACATTCCTTCCCGAGCCCTTCCCAGAGCAGGAGCTCCTTCGAGGTGGGAGCAGGAGGTCTCATGGCCGCCTGTCCTGGCCCAGGGCAGCTTGCCGGGGGGCGGGGGGTGTGTAGCAGGACTTTCTCCCTGTCTGAAGGGATCTGTCTTCCTTCAGTGGTTGAAGAGAGGCTGTCTAACAGCTGCGTATTAAGGTTTCATTAATCAAAGACACTTCCACTGCCCCTTTACAGAAACACAACTGCTTTGGCTGTCCTCTGCTGACAGCCCACTAATTTATCTTTCCCGGGGAGAGGGAGGGGAGAAGGACAGAGAGGCGGGGTCCGCCTGCTGGGTGGAAGAGACCGCCACACCGGCTCCTTGAGGGCACACGTGTGTTCGTGTGTTGACTTCCACATTTTTGTTCAGTGCGGTGGGCTGTAGGCCGCCTCTGCTCCCCACCCTGTCCACTCAGCAGGGGCTCGGAACCACTGGAAATAGACACTGGAGATTGGTTTCCATGGTCTTTTTTTTTTGCGCCAAGAAAATGTTCACTTCCAACTCCCAGCCCTAAGGTTTGCTAAAATTGGTGGCAGAAAGGGCTGGAAGAAAGAAGTAATGTGCTTAAGTGTGTTTAATGGACATTCTAGATGAAGTATGTGTGTGTGTGTGGGGGGGGGGCAGGAGATGGGGATGTTAACATCTGGGAGCCACTGACCTGAAATGGTCCAGTCTTCTTTTTCAGCTTGATGGAACTTCTCCTCATTCTTAGGTTGGAATCTGACCTTCTGTAACCTTCTGCTCAGAAGATGGATATTTGGGCATTTGGAAACCTTTTAGGGCCTCCTAAGTAGGTGATTGAGCATTGTGTGTGTGTGTGTGTGTGTGTGTGTGTGTGTGTGTGTTTTAAAGCTAGGTCTCCAATGGAAAGGAGCTTTGAACTCACTTTATTCATCAAATATTTACTGAATACCTACTAGATGGGTTTGGCGCTTTTGGAGACATTGTGATGAAGCATAATCCATTTCTTAGCTCTTAATTTGGGGTTCAAACTAGTACTCAAATGGCTATAATAAAAGGTAGAATAAAACCTGTTGCCTTCAATTATTAGAAAGTGTATCAGAAGCTTCAGGAAGGGCATGAGCACATCTGACTCCCTCAGTCAACAAGTAGTTATTATTGAGTCCTACTATATATTAGACAACGGATGTACAGAAATCCAAGGATGTGGTCCCTGTCCCCAGGAATCCTATAAGCTAGTGGGAGACAAATACACACCATACTTTATACTATAATAAAAGTGGTAATAAAATGAAGCACAAGGTATAGATGGAAAGGAGGCTTTGGGAGCGGCTGCAGTCAAGATTGCTGGGAAGGTACATCTGAGGAGGGTTTTGAAAGACGAAAGAGGAAGATCACTGGTGAGACCAGAGAAAGGCATTCCAGGTCGAAGACAATGGCCCGTACGAAGGCCCAGGGAGGAAGGAGCAGAGGACTGCCAGCCATTTGGTTTCACTGGAGCTTGAGATGTGTAAAGAAGCAGGTAGAGGTGTTGGTTGGAGGCGATGTTGAGTCTACTATGAAGGTCTTGCTTCCTCAGCAAAGGGACCTACATTTCATTTTGTGAGATGCTGAAAGATTCTTATCAGGGGAGTGAAATAACAGGAAGTGTGTTTTAGAAAGAGCATTCTGAGGAGCCCTGGCTCCGTTGGAGGAGGGTGTGACTCTTGATCTCGGGGTTGTGAGTTCAAGCCCTGCGTTGGGTGTAGAGATGACTTAAATGAAACTGAGAAAGAGCACTCTGGGTGTGGTACTGAGGGCGGATAGGTGTTGACCGGGAGTGAGGACAGCGCTTCCGGAGCCTGAAGGGTTGGAGCAGGCTGAATCAGGGCAGCAGAGGGGTGCCATGGGAAGGAGGTAGAGCAGGAAAAGCGGATTGTAGGGATGCCGTGGATGGGTCTCGTTGGTGGGGCGGGTGGGTTACGAGGAGACAGCTGAGAGCATCCTGAGCTTTTGCTTGGATAAATGGTCGACGGTGGTAATATAAAAGAAGTTCTGGGTGGAAAAATAGTTGTTTATATTTCGGACATGCTGTTGGAGGAGATCTTGGAAAAACTATGAGGAGGTAGTCTGTGTATTTGCAATGGGTCTTGAAGGAAAGATGTTTTGATCAGCAGAAGTCTGTATACTAATTCAGTTGTGTTCATTGACTTTTGATGATATTTGAGAGTGTCTAAGGATCAGAAGTGTCTTAATTCCATGGCAGAAAACAGTATTTTTGGAGTCCCCTGAATAATGAGAAGTGTTTTCATCAAAGACCTTTATTCGTGTGTGTGCTGACATCTGGAGAGCAGAGATAGATATTTTCCTTGGGTCTGGGTTCCTGAGCCATGAGCTCTTCGCTCGCTCCTAATTAATCCTTTGTAGTTGGTGACTGATGAAATCATGGCTCTCTGAAATTTTCATCCTTGGTTGCATAGACACAACTGACTTTATCACAGGACCCCAGGTGTGTGTCTGAAATTAGTGTGTTGAATCTAATGCATATTGATTTGCTTTATAAAATCTACAGGATCGGGGGGAGGGAACAGACTAGAGTTTGGGGGAGAGTTTTTATTTTTATTTTTGTAGTCTTAACTCCTTCTCGAATGTATGTCATGGTATCTTAGAATTTGGAGAACACACGGTTATTGTACCTGAGGAAGCTTTAGCCTCCTGCTTCGTGGCCCGTTGCTTCTCTCAGCCCTAGGAGAACAGGTAGAACAGAATTCATCTCGAGTGAGGGGTTAGGGAGAGCATGATATTTCTAGTTAGAGGTGGGGTGTGTGTCTGCGCTGAGACAGAGCGTTGTAGCTTTTGTGTTTTATTTATCTCCAAGTAACGAACCCTGGGTTGGAGCAGCAAAGGGGTAGGGGATGCACACATTGCTCAGACAGTGACTTGGAATTCAGGTGACATTCCAGGTTGACCTTTGTGACGAAGAATTTAGGGGGCGGTGTGTATGAGCGAATGCGTGAGGGAGAGAGAGATTGTGTGTGTGTGTGTGTGTGTTCACTCTCCACTCCTCCACCTTCCCCTCTGGGAACCCTGGACTCACCTGCAGGATTTCCTATGATGAGTCCCTGCTAAGGACCCGCTCGTGTCCACTGCTCATCTCAGTGGCACTCGGGCCCCTCTCCCCGTGAAGCTAGAACAACGTAACCCTAAGAGATGCTGTGTTTGAGGTGTGGGACCGCAGAAGTTTACGGTTGGACAGTGTGGTGGAGGACTCTGGGCTCATCTGGATGCCTAGAAAGCTTCTGTTTGGGTCTCTGCGGTGATGAGGCCTGTGGGTTTTAACAACACCCAGAACAACAGCCCCTTTCTTGTGAATGCTTGTGTTATGTCAGTCCTGTGTTAGGTGCTTTAAACGCCAGAGCTTATTTAATCCTCCCAATAGGTTTGCGGTAAGTATCGTAAAATCAGACTAGAGACAATAAACCGAAGCTCAGGGTGGCGTAGCACCTTGCCCGGTGTCCCACCGCTGGGGGTGGTGGTGGAGCTGGGCTCCAGCCTCCGACATGGCAGCCTTTCCCACCATCCTGGCGTGCTGCTGGGGGTGGAGAGCTCTTCTCCGGCAGGCCCGTGTGCTGTGAGTGCGGGCACGTCTGTTTAGAGGAGGCATCTCTCGGAAGGAAGGTGCCAGTCTTCTCTGATGGTTGCAAGAAGGCCAGAGTCCTGTGGCCGCAGCGGCAGGTCTGGTCTGGAGGCAGAGGGACGGGCGAGGCGGCTCCTGGGGGCCCCGGCAGGGGAGGGGGTGTCTGCGGGAGCGGAGGTGGCCAGCCAGAGCCTTTCTCCCCCTTCCCAGCCGCCCAGGATCCCTACGGCCTGTTTCCGAGGTTCTCTCTCGGGCCTGCGGGGGGGCAGAGCCAGCACTTCTGGGGGATGGGGATGGGGCAGGTGACAGGATGTGGGACACAGGCCCTCCCTTCCCCCCGGACTTGGGTTGGGCTCCCTCTAGATTCCCCCATCATCCTTCCCTCTGCCATCGTCTTTTCCCCAGTCTGTTCTGTATCTCACCCTTTAAAACCGAATTCTCTTCGTACCTGTAAGTTGGTCTGATATGGGCGAAAGTTCCTCTTCTGATTTGTCGTGTTTTCCTCAGCTCCTCTCCCTTTTTTTTTTTTTTTAAAGATTTTATTTATTTGACAGAGAGAGACACAGCGAGAGAGGGAACACAAGCAGGGGGAGTGGGAGAGGGAGAAGCAGGCTTCCCGCTGAGCAGGGAGCCCGATGTGGGGCTCGATCCCGGGACCCTGGGAATCATGACCTGAGCCGAAGGCAGATGCTTAATGACTGAGCCACCCAGGCGCCCCCCTCCTCTCCCTTCTGCTACCAGCTCCATACTCCTCCTGGGAACCGTGGGTTTGAGTTCTCCCACTGCCTTCTCTGCATTGCTTTGGATGCCTCATTTGTTTGTGTGGCAGGGTTGTGTGAGGAACCACGCCAGGGCCTTTGGTGATGGTGGTTGGCTTGGAGTTGGGGTGAAGTGGTGGGAGGTGAACAAGAAAAATGAGAAAGGGAAGGGCTGGCAAGGATCCTAGGCTCCCCGTTTCCTTCTTTACCTTCACCTCCAAATCTTATGCTCTTCAAATCTCTAAATCCTCGGGACCCTTCTTTCCCTCTTCTCTCCAAGATGGCACCTCCTTTGGCAGGGCCTAGTCAGGGAGCCAGTTTCCACAGTTCAGTGGCTGGAAGAGAAACTGGAGGGCCAGTCAGGGATGCTCAGTGGCACTCCTGGGTCCTCTGAAATCCTGTGTATCCATGTTCAGAGAACTGGCTCTCAGGTACAAAATGTTTTTCAGATCCCACTTTCCTGGTGAGGAAGCGCTTCTGCTGATGTGCTAGGAAATGTTTTACAACCAAGTCTCCAAGATAAAAAGCACCTGATTTGTAGCATTTACTGATTTGCATGATGTAAATACTCCCACCACGGTCAATTTCAGGCTGCCAAGGTGAAGTCACTGAAGGTGGAGTTTGGAAGAGGTGCCCACAGCGGTTACGAGCTGGCCGCAGAGTGCCTCACCCACTCGTGGCTGGGCTTCCAGTGAGATGAGAAGGTTATTTCCTCAGTGGATCAAAACATGAAATCCATGGCTCTGTTCTTTGTCTTTGCTTTCCCCGAGTCTGGTTCTTGATCCTGGCTAGCACCATGAGTCTTTAGTCAAAATACTGTGTACATTGCCGCCATTAGTCGAATACTTACGTACATTATCTCATTTAATGATTTCAATAATCCCACAAAATAGGGACTATTATTATCCTCATTTTACGGATGAGAAACGAGACGCAGAGTGGGTAAGTGACTTGTCAGGGTTACATAGTTCCTAAATAGTAGAGCCCCAGTGTGAAACCAGGACTGTCTGATCCCAGATACCAAATCTTCACCCACTATATTCACTGCCAGTTTTATAGAATTTCACAGATGTCTCCAAACTGTGACTCCACTCCCAAGGGAGGGTCCTCTGGTGTAACCTCAGCTCCTGTTGGCAGCTCTTCACTTTGCACTGTCTAGATAGATGCTCTGAGATGAGAGGTAGCAGGACCCTGTCTTGGGTCAGTTTGGTTACCAGGTCCTGGCTTGCCTCTAAGACACTTTCCGAGCCCCAGGCCCGCAGATCTCCCTGAGGACTGAGATGGCTGCGTTCTCCATAGACACTGGGTTTGCCTGTTCCAAAAATGGTGATTTCTATAGCAACCATTTATCCTAGCAGATGTGTGCCTGGAATGGTTGGCAGAGGGTGGGATCAGAAATGGAAACGGCCTTTTATTCTTCACTTGCTGAATGCGTACCCTGTATGTGAGGCACATAAGAGAGAAAAAACATGGTATCCTTAGAATCTGTATAAAATCTATGGCCCGGCAAAGAGGGAGCTGCTACTTAAGAGTGATCTTTGTCTGGAGCTTGAGTGGGGCTGTCTTCTGTTTCTGGTTCTTTAAGGAGTATTTTGTGGCATGCACCCTTTGGTTCAATTCGATGGACGGTTGTCACTTGGTTTCTGTAGAATGCAAACATTTACCACTGGAGTGGGGCAGTTAAATAAACATGGAGAAGGACACTGTCTTGGCTTTTTTAAGGGCCTCAAAATCCACATTCATATATATTACTTAGGGCTCTTTTGGTTGTAGGTAAAACAAACAAACAAACAAAAAAAACAAACAAAAAACCCCAAAAGCCCCCCAATTTGTGCTAGCTTAGGCCGAACAAGAGGATTTGTTGTGGTGATTTGGGAGTGTTTCGTGGAGCCTAAGGGCAGGGATATAGCCCCACCTTTGAAGGCAAGTGAATGGAACTGAGAACTAGTTGTCAGAAACTCAGGCAGTATTCTTCCTTTTTCTCATCCTTGCTTCAGGCTGTGTACCCAGTTTCATTTTTATCTCTCTGCAGACCAGAGCAGGTCTAAAAATGACAACCCGGGGACTCCCCGGTTTACGTGTGGCAAGACCTAATCGAATTTTCCCTGTCCGTATCGCCAAATCTAGAAGAGAGGGACTCTGTCTGATGCAGTTTGGATGGGTGTCTGCCCTTGGCCCACCACTCACGGAAGGCTTCGTGGTGAGGGCTGTTGTCTTAGTTTGCTTGGGCTGCCGTAGCAGAAACCACAGGCTGGGTGGCTTCAACGATATGGTTAATTTTCTCACAGCTCTGGGGGTTGGAAAGGCCAAGATCAAGGGCCAGCACGGTTGGAATCAGGTGAGGGCTCTCTTCCTGGCTTGCAAATGTCTGCCTTCTACTGTGTCCTCGTGTGGCAGAGAGTGGGGGTCGGGGAAGATGGAGAACGAGATCGAGCAACCCCTCTGGTGTCTCTTCTTATAAGGACGCTAATCCTTTCCAGATAGGGCCCCACCCTTATGACTTCCTTTAACCTTAATTATCTCCTTATAGGTCCTAACCTCTCAATATAATCGCATTGGCAGTCAGGGCTTCAACATAGGGATTTTGGGGGCACGGGGTACAGTCACACACAATAGGAGGTGTGTAGTACTTATGACATGGCTGCTAGGATCTACCACTGGGCCTGTGGATTGGAAGGGGGCTTATTGGGGGCCCCCAGAAGGAGACCCCTGTGGATGAGAAGGCTGAACACAATGCCAAGACAGTGCTGATGGCATATTAGAATCCGAACCTCGTTGTCGATGTCCTGCATTTGGGATGAATGGCTTCATACGTGCACAAATATATATATGTATGTGTGTGTATATAAAACCAGAGAGAACTTTCTGGAAAAGGAATGAAGGAACGTGTGAGGATGGCCTTGGGTCCTGTTGGCCGTTAACACACTGTAATGAGCTGCCCTCCGCATTGGAACACACCTGGATTTGAAATGGAGCAGGAATTCCCATTTCTCATGCCCATGCGTGCTCTGTCCTGAGGAATCGTCAGGGGCGAGCTGGATTTACAATTTGCCGGTTTCTTAGCTCTTCCGTCCAGAGGAATTAAGGGTCTTATTGACAACGGCCTTAAGATAGGGTTTTTAATAAAATAAAAGAGGTGGTGGAAGGCTAGGCACTGCGGTCACCTATGGTTGAATGGCCATATGGGCACCAGACCAGTGTGGGGAGTCTTCCGTGGTGTATGTTCCCAAACCAGTGGGATATGTTCGACTACAGAGACCAGATGATGAATGTATTTTTAAACTTGGAACCCATGAACCACTTATTATTTCTGAATTAGGAATCAAAACATATGAATAATCTCAGCAGGGTTTCAGCAGATGTATTCTGCTTTTTTAAGGTCACTTGGCTTCAGGGAGAGGGTCGGGGGGTGACAGGGGCAAAGTCCAACTTGATTCTGTGACTCCTAGGACATCCGTGTCATGTTTGCTCAATGTACCAGCCGCCATGGGTGTTACGCGAGGCACATCGCCACGGGGTCAGGATAACTCATGGAAGCAAACAGCCTTCTTTATTTTTTAATACATCAGTGTCACCAGTGCTTACAGCGGAGGCCTGAGAGGAAGACGGGCCCTGGTGGCCGTGCCTTCCTGGCTGTGGTGACAGAAAAGGCAGCACAGGCAGCAGCCTTCTCAGGTTTGCCCCAAATCCTCTCCCACCCTCCCCTGCCCCTCCGCATCTCTCCCTTTGTCTCGGGCCCCCAACCTCCTACCAAACAAGGTCCGGAACCGAGGTGTTCTGGAATTCCACCCTTGCTAAGCTCTGGGATTAGGGCCGGGCATTTGGAAAGGGGACTATGGGACAGGGAAAAATACCCAAACATTAACCCCTTGGGCCCATGGCCCCGAGAGGCCTCCGCCTCGCGGCCACGGGCAGATCAGCGTCTCTTGGCCACATTCCGGAAACCTGAGCTTCCTGCTGCAGCAGAAGGAGACAGTTAAGCCAAGCCAGGCTGATGAAAATCTCCGTCCTTGATGACTCTGCCCGCACACCTGTTCTAGCCTCTCACTCCTCATGGTCAGTCGGACCCAGGTATTGGATGACCACCAAGAGTGGAGTGTGGTTCAGGGCCATGGAGGAAAAGCGTTCAAAGGCAAGGCGGAGTCAGCCAGTTGCCTTCTGGGAGCTTGCATCTGACCAGGGCATGGCCATCTGCATGCTCGCCCAGCCCTAAGGGCGCAGACGTGCAGGTGCGGGCAGGAGGGCCCTCAGCATTACTCTCCTCTCTGCCACGCGCGGATCCCCATCTACCCGTTTTCCTTTCCGCCTTTGTTGCACTTAAGAAACAAAACACAACAGCAACACGTACGCTCATTTTAAAAAATGAAGCAATACAAAGAAAAAGAGTTAACATTACTCATCTCTCCCATTTCAACCTCCTTTAAGGAAATTAATTAAACTTACAGAAAAGTTTCAAGAATAATATAGAGAACTCCTCTATCAGGGGCGCCTGGGTGTCTCAGTCGGTGGAACGTCGGACTCTTGGTTTCGGCTCAGGTTGTGATCTCAGGGTCCTGGGATCAAGCCCTGCATTGGGCTCCCTGCTCACTGCAGAGTCTGCTTGTCCCTCTCCCTTCTGCTCTGTTCCTTCCCTTGCTTTCTCTCTCTCTCTGCCCCAATAAATAAAATCTTAAAAAAAAAAAAAAAAAAGAACTTTCCTATCACCTTTACCAATTTGGGGTTTACCAATTTTTAACATTTTGCCCCCTGGCTTTCTTTCCTGATCTCTTATAACTCGGCAGCCTTCTATGGTAGGAGGTAGGTGGTGGGATCCATTTCCGCTTCAGATGTGAGGATCCATGGCCCAGAGCTGTTGAGCAATGTGCCCAAGGTCGCATAACTCTCCGAAGGCGCGGCCAGCGTTCCCACACGGTTCCCCCATGATGTCACTCTTATTTTCATTTTTGTTTTCCTCCCAGGCTGCTTTTTCAGGCAAGACTGCCGAAGGCTCATCCAGTTCCTTCACAAGGAGGAGACGGTGACAGAGAAGTAGGAGGTGGAAGTCCTCCCAGACCAGTGGCTCCCCTCCCCCACTTTGGTTTCCCTTGGGGACGGGCAGGCTGGCCGGTGGGGGCCCAGGGCATGCTTGTGCGGGTGGTACCTTCCTTTAGACCCTTTTTGCTTTGCACAGCAAGATGAGGTCTTTTAGGGTCAAACCCCAGCCCCATCAAGGAAATTTAGTGCACAGATGTACCTGTTTTTCCACGAAGAGGCCCCAGGGAGCACAACCCCCCCCCCCCCGCAGGGGCCCTTCTCGGGGAGACGCGGCGTCGCCACTGCTTTCTGGCCAGATCCGAGTTGGCGCCCTCCCACTCTCGGGGCGGCCGGGCCCAGCTTTGCAAGAGGAGAGGGCTGGAGTGTGCGGCCGGTGGGCGCTCCGCGTTACCCGCGGCCTCCCGCCCCTGCTGGGGTGCGTGCTCCTGCCCGGAAGGGCCGCGTCGAGCCGTGCTCAGAGGTTCTGCCATTCGAGGGATCTTTCTGGCTCTGAACCTTTCGCTTCTGTGCTCTGTCCCTAGAATCCATCCCTTCTGCCCAGGCATGCTTTCATCTGATGCCAGCTCTGTCCCATCTGCTCTTAAAACGAGGTGAATCTGCAGCTTGTACGGAACTGTCTAGACGGGGGCCACAGAAGAGGCGCCTCGTGATCCCCTTCTCCCTCCCTGTTTCGTTCTCCGGGCGGAGTTTTCCCGGAAGCTGCACCTTCTTGTTTCTCCCTTGGGGAGCATGACAGTGACGGGGGTGGTAGTGGCCCTCGGCGTGACGGCGGTGGGGACCGGGCCGACTCCGCTCAGTCCTGTGGGGGTGGTCCCAGGAAATCTGGCCAAGCAGGGGCTGGGTGCTGTGGTCTAGGACTCAGGCATTAGCGAGGCGGCAGGACTCAGACATACTGCCTCTTGAGGGAGGTTCTGGAAGCTGATTCCACGGACCAGCACGGACTGGAGCAAGACCCTACGTGTGTTCCCGACTGAAGCCAGAGGCCCAGGTCATAGGGCCTTGGAAGGGCCACCCTGACCTCTCCACCTGCCAGTCCATACAGAGACCCGGCTCCACAAAATCACACTTACTTTGGGACTAGCTGTGGTGCGCTCTAACTGTTCCTGTCTAATAGCCTCATTCCCCCTGCAGATCGTAAGCATCCTGAAGGCCAGGACCTGTCCTTTCTTTTTCCAGTTGAGCAGAGGCAGGGAATGCTGGCTCCTGGACCCTACCTTGGGCCCTGGCTCTCTGGGGCCTGGAGCGGGCGGCACTACCTTTTCTTACCTGCTGCCCTCCCTGTGCCTCTCCTTCCCGAGGAATCTAGGCCACAGCCTGGGCTCCCACAGCCTGGTGACCGCAGTGTCTCCTGAGGGACAGTTTGTATCTCAGGATGGAGGTGGGAGGGGAGATGGGGGCATATTTTAGAAGCCCCTTCATGTGTGAAATGCCTTGCTGGTGTGTCCTCTCCTGAGAACCCCTACCCTAGATAACTGTTCCACAGTAGTCCAGAGATCAAGGGGTTCTCAAAGTGGCCTGCTGCCTACCTGCTAGGAGTCCCACAGCAGACGCACTAAAATCCCATGGCCCGCAGGGCTGGCTGCTTTCAGAAGCCTGGAGCAGGAACAGAAGTTTGTATTAAATAAGCTCCCATGTCATTCTGATGTGCACTTAAATTAGAAAAACACTGTAATGGTCTGAACTCCCCACCGTCCCCCCCCATAAGCGTGCATTCACACACACACACACGCACACACACACAGTCTGAACTCCCCACCGTCCCCCCCATAAGCGTGCATTCACACACACACACACACACGCACACAGTCTGAACTCCCCACCCCCCCCATAAGCGTGCATTCATACACACACACACACACACACACACACACCCTTGTGTAATGGCTTCTCGTGCTGCTGAGAATGCCCAGCCTTCCAGATGTGGGTCGGGGGGAGGCCGAGCCGGAGTATGGGGTTGGATGGGCTCTGTAGGAGGACTTGGTTAGAGGACCAAGGCGGTTAGAGGACGGAAGACCAGCAAGGGAGAATCTCAGAATGGGGCTCTTGTGGGGCTGCTGGGGAGACAGAAGGGGTCAGGGTGGGGCCTGCTCCATTGCTGGCAAAGCCCGAAGCTGCCGCCCACGTGGCTAGCCCGTGGCCCTGCACAGCTCTTGGCTTTGGGAGGGGTTATGTGATGAATCTTGTGCCCTGGAGAATTCGGCACAGCACGTGTCTTAAGACAGAGCTGTACGATCTCCGTACGTCTCCTCTCAGAGTGCTGGAGGCTGGGGCTGAGTGTAGGGAAGGCCTCCCTCCGCGCCCAGCCTCCTGACCGCATCACTGTGACGTGAGACCGGTTAGTCGAGGTCTGATGGGAAGGGGACGGGGCTCAGAGTCAGGCCTGCCCCAGTCTAGGCCTTCTTGCTTCGTTTTGATAGGACTTTAGAAAATTTCTTTCCCACTCTGGGAGCTCATTCTCCTGGCCATTGGCTTTCGTGCAGTGGGAGAGAGGCCACAGTGAGGAGTGAGAAGCCATTAGAACCACGTGGCTTCCTTAGGAAGGCCCGGGGGGATCCCGAGGTGTCAGTGATTTGGGGAGACAATGCACCCTCGTGACCCAGTGTCCTTTCTCCTGCATGCCTGCCCTGCGCCAGCAACCAACACTCAGAAGCACCTCTGGGGGGATCACTCCCAGGCCGAGGCGGGGTAGTCAGCAACTTAGGCCGCTCTTGCTAAAGTGGGGGGCAGTTCTGCAGGGGCCATGTGAATGGTGGCCGAGCCATGGTTCTGGAGAAGAGGGATGCCATCCATGTGGGCACAGGGGATGGATCGAAGATCTCGGCCTCAGGAATCCAATGATTCTGGGTTTGAATCCCGACTCCGACACTTTGTAGGTAGAGAGTCTTGGGCAAATTACTTAAACATCTGACCCTTGGTTTTCTCACCTGCAAAATGGGGGTTTAAAAAGAGTAAGTAACACCTGGGATGTGTCATGAGGATTTGGTGCCTTTTATTAAACCCTCTAGCACCTGGCTCACAGTAAGCACTAAATGAGGGCTGGCAGTGGTGGCCATCCCGGGTGTGTTCTGAAAGACTCTTGCCATCGTCGAAAGCGAAGCTCGGGCCCTCAGAGATGAGCAGCGTCTGGTTTGGGGTCCTGGCCGGTGCCACCCTTGGCTGGTTTCGAAGGGGCCTAAGTCAGTGCAGTCAGTTTGCCTTCCCCAGAAGTGGCCGTGTGCCTCTCATCTGCCCCCTGATGCGCCATCTGTCCTACCCAAGTTCCCATTGTTGGGGCCCTGGAGCAGCCCCAAAGTGGGGCTGAGTGGTCTTCAGGCCTCTCGAGTCCTGGAGCAGGAAGGGAAGGGACAGGGTGGGCGGGGTGGCGAGGCTGGCCCCAGCATGCAGCCAGGGGCCACGAACGTTGGCTTGAGCCTCGGGTCTGGACAGGAGGCGGCGAGCTGTCGCTCGGGGCCCGTGTGGACCGGCGACATCCAGTCCACTTCTGAGCTCTGGAGGCTCCTTCTCTCGCCTTTTCTTCACTTTGAGAAGAGTCAGCAAAATCCTTATTTCCATAAGCATTTTTTCTGGCTGTAAAAAGCTGAATCCCAAACCTGTTATTATAGCTGTTCATGCTATTTTAATCTGCTCTGTTCAGAGGTAAGAGGGTAGCAATGACTCTGGAATTACGGGGTACATCTGATCCACGGCTCAGCCACCGGGGCCGGCGGAGGGCCCTCAGAGTGGGATGGTTCTGTGTGTGGCAAATCACTTTCGAATTTACTAAAAATATGCCCCTTTGCAGCCGTGCAGATATCATAATTCTCCTCCCCGAGGCTTGTTGAAATTCCTGTTTGCTTCCTTTTGTACTCTGGCTCCCAGCACGCATCCTTAGGTCCTGTTCCTTTTCATTCTTTGTCTCGGTCCTCGGAGCCAGATTCTGTCTGGTCTCTCTTCCCCCCTCGGCCCCACCCCGCCCCACCCCATCCCACCCCTGTCTTCTTCCTCCCTCTTCCATTTCTGGCTCAGAAATATTTTATATTCTACCGACCGGGCATGCTCACGAAATGGGTTTTCGTTTGCCATGGTTAGGAGAAAAATACTTGGAATTCTAAATCTACCAACTCTTTCACATTTAAACAAGCTGGCATGCTGCACGGACACCGCGCCTCCTCCATACAGTAATTGTCACATCCCTAGGCTCCTTTCTCTCTCTCCGCTCCGATTTCATTCACTTTTCTATTTGCAGCCAGCGCAGAATATGGGCTTCTCCCCCGCCCGCCCTCCTGCAGCCTGCTTTCTATCCAATGACCTTGGCTTCCCCGAGTGCTGCCCTGTAAATGAAATGTGGGATTGCCACATGTATCTTGATAAAATATATCAGTGGATGAATTGATTTTCATATTGATTTCCTTGGATGAGCAAGGTGTGTGTGTGTGGAAATCAAGAGTCTTTTCATGATAGTCCTAGAGAGGCAGGATGCCTAGGGAAGAGCTGGCTTTATTTCTCTTTCACTTAGGAAAACTTTCTGCTCCTTAGCATGGGAGAGAGGCCTCTTTGCTTGGTCGGGGGCTCACCCTCTTTGTGGAGGAAAGAGCATAGGTCACCAGGGGGTAACCCGACCCCAGACAGGGCTGTGCCATCCCAGTGACTGTGTGAATCTTTGGGGGAGAGCGTGCATCTGGATGCCCCCAGCTACTTTGTCCTTGGAGAGAGCGGAGAAACTCTCAAGCCATATTGGAGGCCCAGCCGCGTGGAGGGGCCCAGATGGGGGAGATGGGTTTGCACCTGATCTGCATACCGTCCCCCTGGCCACTTTCCACTTTCGTTTGTCAGGTTAGTTGCGATGTGGCGCTTGGGAATCCAGGACTCGTGCTGTGACACAAGGGAGCCCCAGGGATGTGCCTGATCCACCTGGTGTAATCCGTATGTGTCAACATCGGTGGATGGGCGTGTGTCTGGACGTGTGCTTGCAAGTACACGCATACAGAGATCTGTATGGGCTGTGCGTAGGGGTTGAGTGCGAATGCAGGGAGACCGTCTTCTCTGGGCTTGCTGTGGCTTTTATTAGCGAGCTCTGGACAACCGAAAGGACAGTATCCAGTGAGGTGATCAAAACTTCATTTTCTCTCCTCTGCAATTGCTTTCCCAATTCCTTCTCCCAACTGCTCCTAAATAAAATAGATGCTTTCAGCCCTCTATTCGATCCAAGAAGTGAGCTGATAGTTGAATCTTTTTATGAGGCTAAATAAGCATAGCTTAAGGTGATACTCTGCCTGCATGTGTGCTCATGTAATAAAACACAGTTAACTGGGATATCGGGGACGGAGTGAGGGTAATTCATTACATTTCCTGGCTAACTAAGGCTTAACTGGAAAATCCTTTTGGTTATAAGCCCTGCTGAAATGCTCTGCAAAACAGAATGGTACATTTTCCTGCTTTTGGGAGTACCACACGGTGAACTAATGGAATCTTTTGACATTTCAGGATCTTGCAGCACACGAGGGCTGGTATTTTGGTGATCACTTACGATTGCACATCATGTGGAAGGTGCTTGAATTCATGTGTACCCTAAGAAGGTGGTTGTTACCGGAAGACAGTTTTGTCCCCCCAGTGCACTTTTGGCAATGCATAGAAGACCTTGGACAATTTGCTTGAGCTCCCTGAGCCTTGTAGTGACAGCAGCATCCACCCTGCCCCCTGCACAGGCTTGGTGTATGACTGGGAGGTCATGGGTAGGGGCCACGGATGCTTCTAAACTTCTTACAGTGATCAGGACAGTCCCCTTCCCCGCCCTGCCACAGTACAAATTTGTAGTGCAGAGATTGAGAAACCCCAATTTAGGGCATGTTTTTAAAAGTTTTTGGACAAAAAATTTTTTACTAAATTCTTACACACAAAATATTTTGTTTTCGCTGATCTGCTTTTTCATAAGAATCAGGTGCTGGAAATGTTCTGAATAATTGAAGCTTCTAATTCATTGACATTTATTGTTCCACAGAACAAATAGGGACGCCTGCCAGTTTGCAGATAGGCAGGCCTGTCCCCAGATGTCTCGCCAGTGAATGCCCAGATTCACTGAATCATTTAGGACCATTAAAAACCATTAGGGCCACACTAGCTTTAAATGGAACTAAGCAGAATAAATAATCCCAGAGGGGCCATAATTTACCCTTTTCTCTTCGTCTTGGTAACCCAGACTAAATTCCCAGAGACTTGGAGCAGAACTTTCTGGTGATACAAGGTTTATTCTACTTACTGCAGGTCCGAGACAGTCTGGCACTGATACACTTAAAAGTGCTTCCAGAATATGTAGACACGTTCATTGGTTTTGAACAGCCCGAAGTGAACCTTTGGTGGGATCTGTCTGGTTTTGGGGTGATGGGTCTACCCAAGGGCAAATGGGGAAATTTTGTATACTCTGCATCTTGGGCTCAACTTTCTTCGAAGACATCGTTGGAAGTCCATGAATTCATATACTAAGAAGGTCTTTTTGGCCAGAATCTAACAGGTTTTGGGGGAGTTAGGAAGACGGAAGGACCTCCTTTTGTTAGAGTAAAGGAAAAGCTTGTGCTGCGAACTTAATCTCAACGGAAACTTCAGTGTCAAATATTCTGGAACACGATCGCGCATCATTTTATTAATCTACCCCTTTTCTGTCTGGGATGCTGTAAACGAGTCTAGTTAAATGAGGTCTCTGTGTCTAGGTGTCTGGTGCATGCATGGGAGTAGTTAGAGAACATTCAATGCTTGGTTTAATGTGCAATTTACCAATCCATTGGTAACCTCTGGCAGGGGTTCATTACTTCCTATAAACGGAAGAGGAAGAAGCTGCCCCTGCAAGATTGACTGATGTTCCACATCAGCCACAGAGGGGCTCACCTCTCAAGTTGAATTTCAGGGTTTTGCCTGGCCCCGTGTATCCGCAGGGAGAGGACCAGAGCGGGGCTCAGCCTGGTTCTGCTGCCTGCTAGCTATGTGACCTTGAACACATTGCTTCACTTCCCTGACCCTTGTAGTCACAACAGGCCCCCCCCCCCCCCCCAGTGCAGGCTTGTATTCAGGACCAAGGGATGGCAAAGCATTCTGTAAATTGCAAAGAGTTGAGTACCTTTTGGGCACCCTGGACATAGTTCCATTGTTAGGCAAGAGCAGTACCATTTGTGAATCAGGTTTTGAGCACATCGCGAGCATTGTTTGTGAGAGGAGCCAAAGCTTCTCTGCTTGCACTCCTTTAAAAACTAGTGTCACGATCACTCCATCTGCTGTTTTGTAGCTGAAATGCTAAGTGGAGTCGTGGGTGTACCTGGGGTCTTTCTCGTTACAGTACAGACTCCGAGGGGGGCTAGATTAGTGTCTCCCCTCCTTTCGCTTAGATGGAAGCATATTTATAGCCTGGTATAAATACAATCAGAAGGTTCCTATAAAACTCTGTTATTACTGCAGTACAAAGTTAGAAATGCTTGAGGTTTTGGCTTCTTGGCTCTTCCATGCAGCAATGAATATTTTATGGGAAAGGAAATACTTCGTGTCTGACTCTTTTTATAGTGCAGCTACTCACAGGGCTGGTAACCTTCCAGATCTCTCCAAAATCAAAACCATTGCCTGTCCATCTCTCTCCTCCCTTCTTGACAAATCCATTGGTGCCCCGCCTTCCTGAGGTGTCCGTGTTCTCTTGGTGAATGGGTCCATTTACAAAATGTGTGGGGTACAGTTTCCAATCCTAATTAATGCCTTAAGCCAGAGGCGCTGGCCGCTTCCCAGGTCCACCCCACCCCTTCTGGCACCTTGTGGTGCTGGTCAGCCCCGGTCTGAGAGGCGTGCTGGCAGAATGCCCTCTGGGTTCTCCACTTGAAGGCCTCCACCTGCGTTCTTTGCTGAGTGCCCAGGACCCTTGGAATTAAAAAAGGCGATAGGTGAGTTTGAGGTCCCACGGAGCCCAAGGGGCCTTTCCCTTTGATGGCCTGACCCCGAGTAGCCATCTTGATGGGATTTCCCTGTCAGACCCTCTTACTGTGGAAAGCGGGGCCTCCGTGGTCTTGGCCCTGGCTTGCTAGGTCCAGGATCTGAAGGAGGGGAGATGCGTCTCCTGGCAGATCAGCTTCTGTGGAACTGGCGGCTCTGGCATCACGAGGCGGTCCTGCATGGGGTTCAGCTAGTTTGGCCTGGAGGTCCTCAGAAGCCTGTTATGACTACAGGTGTACTCCAGACCAGGTTTCTGGCAAGATGACGGTGTCCCAGAACAGCGACCTCAGGCGACGAGCCCACGTGGGTCTTCAGAGGCCCTCAGAGGCTCTCAAGATGCTTCAGGCTCCTGTGGATATGGGCTCCCAGTGGCCTGGGTCTTTTTACCAGGGCTCAGAGACCCCCGTGGGTGGGTGGTGGATGGGTGGGTGAGACATGGGGCTTCTGAGACGCCCAGGAGCAGAGCTGGCTGTGCCTTGGCTCTGGCTCAGGACAGTTTTTTCTTAGCAGGGGTGGGTCTGTGAAAAATGTGTCGTGTGATCTGAATCTGGGCTCCACACTTCATTTAGTGGGACTCCGGGAGCTCAACAATTTCACTGTATTTGCCTTCTGCTGTTTTCTGCCCCTGCCGCTCGTCTTGGCGCCAAAGGAGGTATAGGGAGAGAATGATTTGCAAGCCTTGGGCAGCTTTGGTTTGACCTCCCCACTCTGGTTGCAATACCCACCAACCAGAGCTGAATCTCCTCACTATAGCTTTGTGCTGAGTCTTGCTCTGTCTGTCCTTTGCCCCCTTCCTCTCCTACTTTTCGGTCTTCAAATTTGCGTTGGCACGAGGCAGAGTGGGGAGAAGAGGACTGTAGGTCTTGTAGGCTCGCAGGCTCACTTGTCTCTTCAGCTGTGAAAGTGAGGAAAGGGGTATTTATTATTTTTAATAACTGGGAATGGGATCAGCCAGTGGCTTTCTGGAGAAATCGAGCTCAGCGTTTTACAGCTAGAATCGCCTACACAGAGTATTTAACGACTGACATTTAGGGTTCCTTTGACCACCAGGTTGATGGGTGGGATGGTTAGAGGCAAGGCCTAAAGAATTGAAAAATGCTCGCATGTTCTAAAAGCTTCACTCATATTTTAACTCACCCTCCCCATCTGTGAAGTAAGCAGTGAACATGGATAAAAGAAACGTAACCAGAGAGAGAAGAGAGAGGGACCATTTTTTATTAAGTGCCTATGGTATGATAGACACTGCCATGTGCTTTAAATAAATACCCTTCAGTTGGATTCCAAAGCTAAGTTTCAGCAGTTCACTCGTTTTGGGGACCCAGATAATCCACAGATGGGATTATCGGCCCTAGGATCAGATAAGCCACTGGTATTGAGTGTCTCCTTCAGTGTCTAGAGCTGTGCCACATCCCATGGAAGACCCAAGGACTTAAGTGCTTCAATTCCTTCTCTTAGGGCTTGAGACCACATACCTTATATACATGTGCACGCACGTGTGCAAACACAGATACAGCTAGTGGATCAGGCCGGTGTGGGCTGTACATTCTAGTGCTGCAGAAATTCACAGACCACTGCGACTGGGGTATCAGAAAGGTGACGGGAGATCCTACCTCCTTAGCAAAGCCTTGTGGGCTGCCATGATGGAGAGCGTGGGCAGCCTCAGGGCATCAGGCAGAAGATGAGAATAGAAAAACCTGCTCCTGAAGATGTATGGCTAGTGGTCAGTGCGTGTGGTAGACAGAATAGTAGCCTCCTCCACCCCTCCCCAACGATGTCCACATCCTAATCCCTGGAACCCGTGAGTAGTGTTAGCTTACTGGCAAAGGGGAAGTGAGATTGCTGATCAGCTGGCTTTAAAGTAGAGAAATCATCTTTGATTAACCCAGGTGGGTCCAAAGTAGTCCTTATACCCACAAAGGCCTTTACGTGGGGAAGAGGGAGGCAGAAGAGTCATTGGTAGAGTCTGAGAGGATGTGAGGACAGAAGCCGAGAACCAGAGAGCACAGCCTGGCAGAAACTCCACCTGAGGTCGGTGGCTTTGAAGATGCGCAAAGGGGCCACAGGCCAAGGAATGAGAACAGCCTCTAGCAGCCTCCCTAGACCCTCCAGAGGGCACCCAGGCCTGCCAACACCTTGACTTTAGCCCGGGGAGACCGATTTTAAACTTCTTGCCTACAGAACCGTGAGATCATACATTTGTGTTGTTTTAAGCTGCTAAATTTATGGTGATTTGTTATAGGAGCCAAAGAAAACGAATACAGACGGTGGAAGAAAACTGAGCGGCTGGTGCTCAGGGCAGATGGGAGCCAGTGCACTTCTCCTTACTGTTCTCAAAAGCTCCTGCAACAGGAAGTGACCCTTTTTCTCCCTCCCTGGGAAGCCAAGCGGGACGGACCCTTAGCCCGCCCGGCTTCTTGTGCAGCTCAAAGGCACGCACCCCTGGCCTTCCCTGGGCCTCAGTTCCTTCTTGTGGGAAGGCTCCTCTCTCCTCTGCAGGGCTGTGAATCTACTTTGTGGGTTAGGAATGTCATGGTGGGGCTCTGACTAAATGAGGGAAGTGGGTTGTGCAGAATTCAGTTGAAATCCTTTTGCCTTGGGGGACAGTGGTAGGCTTGGACCCTGACAAGAGTGATGTCGGGGGTTCCGATGTCATTCCCCACCTTCCCTTGCTCAGGTCCTTCTTTTCACTTGTTTTCCATGTGCGAACAACCTGGTGAAGTTTTAAAAATAAGTAGCTTCTCCCAGGAAGGGCTAAAAATAGCATGAGCCTTCTGTCTTGGCATTATGGGAAGGTTATTTACCACTGTTTGGAGGGTAAGGGTGCTCCGTGTAGGGCCACTCAAGAGCAGCTGTAGAAGTGGGGTCTTGTCCCCATAAAGCAGATGGGCTCATGAGCTCACAGATCATAGATCTGTCCATAGGCTGTCAGAGTCGGAAAGAACATCCTCCTTTTGGGAAACAGGCCTTGGGAGCTCATATGGTCTGTGGAAGATCTTCTAAGTTTGTGAACTTCTGAGAGCTTTTTATTCCCCTACTGGCTTTGGAATGTTCTAAGATTCTTGCCTTCTAGTATTGTCAGTCTGGGGACTGGGGGTGAGTTGCAATGGTCGTTCTAGAGATCAGCTTTCCAGTGTTGTCCCCAAGAGAGGAATGAAACTAATCAGGCGGGATAGTGCCTGCCAAAAGGTTTGGTTTGAGACCTTTTACTCCCCATTGTGGAACCTGAGAGAAATGTCTCCTGAGGATGACTTTGTCTTGGCTTTTTTATTTCATTTTTAAGATTCAAGGGTAGATTTAGCTGAAGGGCATCATCCGTCTCCTTGAAGGTTGGGCCAGTCTGTCGCTGGGCTTGATGACAGCTCTTTTCTCTGGGTCACATGTTCTATAGGCCCTCCTTACTGTCTTAGTCTCCTGCTCCCCAGATCTCCTCAGTTGCCCCATGTCCTGCATGGCATTTCTTTTCTGGAAGTCTTTACAAATATTCTAGGCAATCTGTCTGTGACGCTTGAATACATTTATTCCTGGATGCACAGAAGGCCCAGGGACCTCCCAGACCCTCTGTTTCTTGGAAGGTTAAAAGCTATTATGGAAACAGACACTACATCTGTGTCTTCTCTTATTTCTTCCATGCAGGGGTGACCTTTGGGGTACATTGTTCGGGAGACCAACCATTATCTACCATTTGAAGTCCGCTGCTCTCGTCTCTCTGCTGAAAGAGAAATGAAATCTTATTGTCGTGATTAAGGTCACAGCCACCAGCCGGTTAAAGAGGCCCTTGCGTCCCACTCACTGCTCCCCTTCTCCCCCGCTCTCCTGTCCTTCTCCAAGATGTGAGTGGCTTAGGTAGTAAAGGGAGCAGGAGTAAGGGAGAACGGGGAGGAGGCTGCCTGTGGAACTTTCCGTCCCTCAGCCTCACTAGAGACAGAGCTTGGCCACGCACTCTGGGACACTGAAGTGACACGGTGGGGGTGTTCCAATGGCAATTAGGTATTTGTATGACTGGATCTGAGGATTTCCAGGCCACGACCCTTCCAGGTCCTTCCAGCCCGGTAGACATGTGAATGAGACTGTGTCTTCTGGAAGGGCGATGAAATGCCCTGCCCACTCTGTTACAGTTCATCGTATCACAGTTGGCCATGTCCTTGTCTTTGGGCAAAGAGGATAAGGATGGAGTCCGTGGAGAAGACCGTGTCCCGGTGGCCGTGGAGAACTCCTCCATTGGAAGCCGGGGGCTTTCTGAGACCTCGATGGCGTCTCCCTCTTCCCCCAGTGAATGGTGTGGAGCTGGGGGAAGGTCCTGCCTGGCTGCCCTGAGCACAGGGCCCTGATCTGGGGATGAGCGCTGTGAGCCCCACGCTCTGCATTGGTGAGAGGTGGACAGGGAGCAGCTCTGTGAGCCCTTCTCTCCCGGGCGGCTCTTCAAGAAGGCGGGTGAGCAGCCAGGGTTAGGGTTGGGTGGCCTGGTGGGGACCAGGATGAAGGATGCCCCGGAGCTGTTGACAGGCACACCCTTCGGTTCTCTGTTCCCTTGCTGGAAAGAAAAGCAGGTGGCCTGGGAGAGCAGGAGAACAACTCCCAGGGCCGTTATGGGGGTTTAACCTGGGGGCTTTCCATTTTAGAGAAAAACCAGCCACGGGATTGAAGAGGGGAGGATTTGCGTCTCTGGCTTGACGGACTTAGAACTTCACAGTGGAGCAGGAGAGGATGGAAGAGCTGCAGGAGGGGTGCGTGGGGGTTTGGGAAAGGGTGTGGTGTTCCCAGACAGC
The DNA here is from genome assembly GCF_964656455.1 of Halichoerus grypus. Classification (NCBI taxonomy): domain Eukaryota; kingdom Metazoa; phylum Chordata; class Mammalia; order Carnivora; family Phocidae; genus Halichoerus; species Halichoerus grypus. The sequence goes on along the minus strand of NC_135722.1, from coordinate 101,133,209 downwards.
AATACCCCCGGGCTGGAGAAGGGGCTGTTTTCTGCTTTGTTGCTTGGAGCCCACGTTCAGAACTTCTAGCACCTTCGTCTGGTGCTTCGCCTGCCGCATCTCCCCCCGTTGCTGCCGTGTGTTACTGGTTTTTAATCTTTGACATGCCTGTGTCTGGGACTTCCTACTAAGTTTGAAGGTCCTTGAGGGGACAGCCTATGTATTACATTTCTTTGACCCTTTCCACAGCGGCGAACGCCATGCCTTGCATTTAGTAGGCAATAAATATTTGTCTGCTTGAATACATGGCGCTGCTCCCTTCCTCTTAGGGGAGCTGCCTACTCCTGTCCCCATGGTCTCCCTCAGCCCAGGGTTCCAGCTCAAAAAGAGGTGGTGGAGCCAGCCTCTTCCTCCTCCAGAGGGGATTGTGTGCGGACTTATAAGATGCACAGCTGGGGGCACAAGTGGACATGTGGGAACGGAGGGGTCCCTGGAATGGGGAGCCCACACTTCTTCAGGCTGAAGGAGACCCTCCTTGCAGGCTGTCCCCTTTGGTTTGTGGACCTGCCATGGCTCCGTGGTCAAACTGATCCTCTGACGCAAAGGGAAAGGGGGGCTGCGTGGCTGGCTCCTCCCGACTTCCTGCCCCCCAGCCCCCGGGGGTCCTCGGTTCGTCAGCTCTGCCACTTGTTCGGTACAATTGTTTCAGTTATTTGGGAATTGGAAGCCTCATTTTACTATAATCGTTTCCCTAAAGATTTTCTAAATGAAACTTGCATACTTTCATCAGCTCCCCGACTTTCCAGACATTAAACAAATGTCTCTAAGCAGTTTCCCTTTCTTCCCCCCCTTGTTTTCTCCTTTTCCCTCAGAGACCAGCAGTGCGCTCGGCCAGACGGGGACAGAAGGGGTGTGTTGTGGGGATGCTGCCCGCTCGTCCACGTGTGTGTAGTAGGGGCTTCTTCGAGAGGGTGCCGGTTTCCGTCCGGCTTTTTCTCGCTTTGTTGGCATCCTGCTGGGGAGCCAGGCGGAGCACCCTGGCAAGAGACCAGACACGGAGTGCGTGGCAGGAAGGCTCCATCGCCCTGATATCCCCGCGTGGAATCCACTTGTCTGTGAATGGGAGGCTGTGGGGGAGGTCGGGGAAGACCAAGTGTCTGGCCAGTCTCCAAGGCCAGATGTTCTTGAGTGCCGTATGTCCTGACAGGAAGGGTAGGCCTGGAGGGCTTCTGCAGCACGTCCGACCTCTGCTCTTGAACCACCACCGTCCTCACGAACCCCCTTCCTCCCCTGTCAGGGACCTGTGGTGGCTCCCTCTGGGCCTGCTCTTCTCAGCAGGCACCCCACCTTCTCCCCCACTCGTGCTCTGGTCTGAACTCCTTCCACTGGACTCCACTGTCCCCAGCTCTGCTCCCGCGCACCTGTCCCTGGGCTGGCCACCCCTTGCGCGGGAACGAAGCTGTCCCATGCCTGTTTCACCTCATCCGAAATGTCTTCTCTTCTCTGCCTGCTTGAGCCCTGGTGTCTGCCGAGCCCAGCCTCGAGCCCACCCGCCCAGGGAAGCCTCTGGGTGTTTGATTCCCACGGACTCTGTGTGTGGTGATTGTAGTCTGACATTGGTGCACGCGAGTTAAGAACCGGTGTATGTTACGTTGCGCGTTGTCTTCTCTCTTCCACTCGGTTTCAGGGGGGCAGGTTATTGTGCCACCCACCAAGTCAAGCAAACACCTAACTGATCCTCAACCTGTCTCGGCTCGTGAGAGAGGAAGGAGCCCTGAAAGGTCTTGCTCCCTCCAGCCATGTGGAGTTGGCGACCGGCTTGGGGTGCCAGAGGGAAGAAGTAACGCAGGGTAACTCCTCCACGGCACATTTTTTTTTGCCATCTGCGTTCTGATAAGCAGATGGTGGCCTGTTTAGTTGGATGGACGTTGCCGCCAGGTAGCAAACAGAAGTAGTAGCTCTTCTGAGTTGCCTTCCTTGGTAACTCGTCCTTCGCGGAGCCAGGCACCTGTGCCGGTCAGTAGATCGAGATAGGCGGTTTGTTCCAAGTTCTCTCTTCTTGTACCTTCTGGGGGCACAGAAGTATCTTACAGATGCAAGGCAGGGAGGTTGTGTTGGCATTTTGTTTTGGAAGGCTGACCTAACTGCTGTCTCTGGACATCTCCTCCTTCTTAATGTGGAATTTGTACCCTTTTCTCCGTCCCTCTTCTTCCGTGGTCCTTGCCCACCCTGAGCCTTCCATTCCCAGCCAGCTCCGTTGTTCCAAGGAGGGTTTTTTTTTTGGTGGCTGCTTAATGAGTGCAGTGCTGAAATCAAAGTCTGCCTCTATCTCAGGACTCTGCCTACTCCAGCCACGGTATGTTCCCTGCAAGCTCGTCCCTGCCCACTTCTCCCCCTGACTGCTGGGGGTGACCAAAGGCTTGCCAGCATGACTTGTTCGTATTGGCGAGTCTTGGCTCATGTGGTGCCCCCATCACATGGAAATCTCCCTCATCCGCGGCCTTTCCGTTTTTGGTATTTCCTAACATGGGTAGACAGAGCCCTTCAGAGCCCACGAAGCCCCCGAGGGGACCTGCCCAGTCTCACCTTGTCCTCAAGCCACACCACCCGCCGTTCATTTGCTTCTCTTCTGTGTGCCCACACGTTGGCTGCTTGCTGACGTCTTGGCACATCACCACTTCTCCTTTCAGGATTCTTTCTGTCTTTTTCTCATCATCCAGGTAGTGAACTGGCCAAGTGCCAAGGGTTTATCTTTCTTCTTCTTCAGCCTTCCACTAGCTAACGTCTGTTAAAGACACTACGTTCTGGGGACTGAGCTTACGTCTTTTGTGTGCGCAATCTCATTTTCCTACCCTCTGAGGGAGCAAGCTTATTATCCCACTTGACAGATGAGAACACCAAGGCTTACAGAACCCCAGCGTCTTAAGGCTACTACATGGTAGACCTGGGATTTGCAATCAGGGCTGGCGTCAGAGTCTGAGCTGTTGAACTTTTTTGCTCTCCGATCTCAGTTTTGTATCAGGCTCCAAGCCTTATGACCCCTGGCAGGTTGTTTACTTCTTTGTGCCTCAGTTTCTTTCTCAGCAAAACAGAATAAAACGAAAGGCCTCCTAGGAGTCGTTCTGAGGATTGGATGAGATGATGCATAAAAACGCACAGAATAGTGGCTCAGAGATGTCTGTGATTCTTCTAATTCTGCATTAATCAGTCTCATTTTAATATTGTGGTTGGCATTCCTGTTGTCACTTCTCGCGTCTCTGGCATCTTCTTTAGCACCTAAGGCCATGTTAGGCTATGGGTTATATCCAGGAAATGCTCAGTCAGTGAACGAGAAGGCACTCGGGCACCCAGAGGTGACTCGGTGACAGTCCTCAGTGAGCTGCTGTCTTTGTGGCAGATGCCGATGGTGAGGGTGCCTTGGCCCCAGGGTACAGCATTGGCAGGTGCTGGTGGCGGCGGCAGGTGGGGGATGAGGCATTGTGGGGTGTGGTGGACACAGCAGTCGAGAACCTTCCTGTTGCCTACAAACTTTCCTTCCCTCCCGCCCCCTTCCCCAGTAGCTCTGAGCCCTGCCAAGTCTGTGCACAAGCCTTGAGATGACAAAGTACCCTTTAGTTAATTGCACAACGGATTGCCTAGAGTTAAAAGTTCTGATTTATATGACTATAGCTCTAACTGCTCAATAACACAGGCCTGTAATCTACTTTCATTTCAAACAGAACGGTGATTTATAGGGCAGCATGCCGCTTTAGCTCAGAAATGAGGTGTTCAACATATGCTCTGTTGACATAAATTTGGAATTTATTGCTGTTGTCAAAACTGCCTGTTGGACAAAGGTGGGTATTAAGGCAATAAATGACTCAGAATAGTTTTCTGTCACATTTCCTAACCATTGTATTCAGTCTATTTGAGGGGAAAATATATACTTAAAAGTAATCAAATGTCCAAAATCCATGCGTCTTGTTTTGAATGGCGAGCAGGGAGGATGCGGCAGGGGGACGGAGGGACATGAGGGTGTGGGGGGTGTTGGCAAGGAGAAAGCTTTTCATGAAGTTATGGCCCATTTTAAAAAGATCCCACTTTGCTTCCTCTCCCCCGTCCCCGTTAGGAGGTGGGCTTTCCTTTCTCATTTACAAAGAGGGGGAGGAAAATGAAAGCTCATTAAATAAAAATAGTAAAGGACATTTTTATGTGTGGGCTTAAAGCCAGCAATGTCAGGGAGGAGTTAGTGAGTGGCGCTGTGAGCGAGGCCGAGCAGGATTTGGTTTATGGGGAAATAAAGCCCACCGGCCGCTGTTGCCTTTTTGCAGCCCCGGTGAGCACGGGCTTGCTTCCACCGTCCCTCTGCAGGCTCCCGTGGCCACACGGACTCTCGGCTGGCCGAGGACGGTGAGGAGCAGTTGGGTGCCGGGCTGTACGCCAGGTGCCATAGGGACAGGTCCTGACTTACTCACGACCTGTCATGCGCCCAAGACGCACACACCCATCCACTCACCCAAAACGTGTCTGGAACCCCCATGGGTGCTGAGCCTTTGCTGGGCTCAACAGTGCAGAGAAATGAGGCAAACAGGCTCTGTCTCCGGGTAGTTTCTCAGCTAGCTGGAGAGACAGGTGGGCAAGCAGATGCAGCACACATCAAAAGGTTGGGGGCGACGTGGACCGGCTTTGGGGGCAGAGGACCACGGGGGCTCCCCCAGGATGACGCCGGCTCTCCCGCCTGGTGAAATGGCTCTTTGTGGTGATCAGGTCTCTGCAGGGAAAATACAGGAAAAAATGCACTCGTGATGGAGGCCTTTTTAAAGAGATGTACAGTTTTGTGGTCAGGTGATGACCGACGTGTGTGTTAGGCGGGATGTTCTGTGTTGTGTGTTAGAAGAGCGAGGCCTGAGTCCCTCTGTTCCCTGTGTGCATCAGCCCCACGCCGTGCACTGGTCAGAGCATCATCTGAGCACGGGGGGCAGCAGGGAGGATCTAGCGAGTATGGTCAGAGTCCAATTTGCGGCTCTCTCTCCTCCAGCCTCGGTTTTAAGGTAACGTAGCATGTGGCATGCTGTCGGTAAGCGTGCGTCTCCGCAAGACGGAAGGTACACGCGGGTCCGGAGAGCCGGCTGTGCCTTGGCTGTCGCCGGGCCCAGAGTGGCCGCTGTTCTGCATTTCCAGCACGCCCGGCTCTGCGAGGAGGGCTTACAAGTCGGGAGCCGAGGAGCACTCAGGCTGCCTGCCTGGTGCTTCTCCCCCCGTGAAAACAAGGCCCAGCAGGGGAGAGGATGCATATCTGTTGCTTTTATTTTATTTTGCCTTTTATCTCCATGCCCACACGCTCGGAGCGTCTCGGCGTTGATAAATGTGCACTCCCACACATACACGTGCACACCGTCCCCCTTTCTCTTGCCGGCGTGCATGCCACACACGCACACACAGTCCCTCGTACACCGGGTGTGGACACCAATTGCAAGCCTCCTCTGTGTGGTTCACCCTCCCTTTGCCACCAACCCCTGTCCTTTTCACACAAAGCTCCCTGTTGGGAAAACTCATAATTTTTACACCACGCGGTCTTGACTGGCCATTGCTGGAATTACTATCTCTTTGAAGTGCTTTCTGCTGGGGCATTTACAGGCCGTTTTAATTACCTGCAGCTTGCGAGGGGCCTTGCTCCGTCCCAGCCTTTGTTTGTTTGTTCTTTGCAAGGAGTCTGTGCAGAAAGGAGTACGGCTGCCTTCTTCTACAAAGAAAGAAAAGGGGCACAGAGAAGTTTGGGGAGCCCATCATACAACTTTTCCCTGGAGCCTGCTCCGGGACCCCCTACCCCGTCGAACAAGCTGGGAAAGGGAAGCCGGCCCTTGCTCCAGGCTTGTCCACGCTTCTCGTGGTTTCCAGTGCCGTGAGCCTCTCTCCTGTGTGTGCGTGTTTTGGTTTTAAGTATTATTAAATATATTTTCAAGCTTCCCGTCACAAGCAGCAGGGTTGTTAGATAAAGCTCCCCTCAGTGCTGACCAAATCAGAGTCATCTGCCACTGAGCTGGGATCCTGCTCCTATTTTTTCAACTAAATCTGTTTAAGGAGTGTGTGTTATTACGTTTTTGAGCCTGGACATGGGGTGGAGGGTAGGGGTTGAAATTGCATGCGAAGGCAGAAGGTAGCACCAGTGTTGAGCTGTCTGGGTTTTTCCTTTTCTTGTCTTAATTTTTCATTCGGTTCTCTCTCTCTGGAATGAACTAAATATAAATAGCCTTCTTTGGGATTCCTGTTAAACACAAGTGTGGCATGTCACGTCTGTAGACAAAGATGCTAGTTTACCAGAGGAGCCTTGGAAATGTTTCCCTTTCCCTGCTGGCTTCTACAGCAGAAGGAATCTTCATTCATATTTATTCATTTAGTCCAAAAATGTACTGAGAAATCGGAACCCTCATACATTGCTGATGGGAGTGTAAAACAGTCCCGCCGCCTTAGAAAACTGGCTGGCCGTTAAAAGTTTGAACGTAGAGGTACCAGATGACCCAGAGTTTCCACTCCCAGACCTATACCCCAGAGACGTGAAATTTATGTCCTTTGACCTCATTACAAGAGCAACACAAAGCTATGACAATAGTACTTATTAACAAGAGCTGTTACAAAGCTGTGCCCTTGTTATAAGATCAAACTGGTAAGCAAATGTTCATAGCCACATGATTCACAGCCAACAGGCAGAAACAACCACATGTCTATTGACTGAGGAGTGGATACATGTGTTATATCCATACATTGGAATATTATGTTGCAATAAAAAGGAAGTAGGGACACCTGCTCCCACATGGGTGAATCCTGAAAACATTACACGGGAGGCCACACATACTGTATGATTCCATTTATATGAAATGTTCGGAAGAGGCAAATTATGGTATGTGGACATCTCCATGAAGGTTACTTGAAAACAAATGTGGTGAAAGCCTGTTCTGTCCCAGGCGCTGTGCCAGACCCCGAGGATGCAGGGGGCCTGCAGTCTAGGACAGGTGAAGAACACTGGTAGAAAACCCAGGGCATGGCTGTAAGTTGGGTTAAGTGCTATAAAGGAAACCGATCAGGTGTGGTAACACAGAGTAGTACTGATGTGGAAGCCACCTAGATGGACTGTCATTCAAGTGCAATCTTACTTTTCCAGAGCCCGGCACACACAGTTGGTGATTCCCAGGGGGAGAGTAAAGAGCGAGCAGCAGGGGATGAGGGTGGTGTGCCTCCTCTGAGGTCTTCTCTGTAGGTTATGAAGTTGCTTCGAGACTCAGCCTGTCTGTGGACTCTGGGTATGCTCTTAGTGTCTCCTTCCTGCTGGTGGTCTACCCATGCCTTTTACTGGGAGGCTCTGGGAGGACGTTATGGGCCAGATGGATAGTGTCTCTGCAGGTGGGTACGTGTGAATGTGGATCCTGAGGTGAGCATTCTGGAGACTTCCACCTGCTTACATGGGAGAGTGTCTCTCTTGGCCTCAGTTTCCTCATCCACAAATGGGGGCAACACTCTCTTTCCCAACCACAGGGTGGTTGAGGTGATTCTCAGCAGGCCCTTTCAAAGTCAGATGCGATCTGTAAATGCATTAGCATTATTATTCTAACACCTCAGTTGACTAGATTTCTTTTTTACATTTTTCTACAAGAAAGAAGAATGGGCAAAGAGGTAGATATCTATTGTGTTTTTACCTTTTCCTTCATTACAATGACAGTAACTTCCACAATGGGATTTGGTGTCCATATAGGTTCATCTGCCCAATCTCTCATTTTGGGCTCATAACTGATGTTGGGGATGATGGCTCTCACAGCTCAGAATCCTTATAGAGAAGTGATTTAATTTTCAGTGTACTAAAGCAGAAAGAATGAGGCAATATCCATTAAGGAGGTTTTCAGAGGGCTTTAATTCTAAAGGAACTTTCTTAGGCCCTTGATAAACCTCGGGTATTTCCCACAGTCTCCGAGGATCCGTGGCTGGGCAGTGGGATTTGAAGGTAGCATTTCGGCTTCGTGGCTGAAGTGAGAGCATGTAAAAATGAGCCCAGATTACCAGGAAACAAGGCTGCCTCCTCACGCCCAGGCAACACAGGAAGATAAAGGAGGAATCTGGAGCTTTTTGAAAAGTTTTCCCAGAAATTGGAAGCCTCTTATGGGTGTGAGAGAGAAAAAGCAAAAACCCTGCTCATCCATAACCATAGTTCAGTTCCCTTATAGGGCCTTTTAGGATCTGCAGAGAATATTTTGGATTTATTTTTGTTTTCCTTGGGCTGACGTCACGAAGCATGCATCATGGTGCCCTGTTTTGGGTTTGGAAACAGCTCTAAGAAGCTATAAATCTTAAGGCATTTTACTATTTTTCCTCTTCCCTTTTCAAAAAGCACAACTTATCTGGTTTCTTAAAAAAAAAAGAGAAAGAAAGAAAAAGAAAGAAACCTACAAATGTGTATATTGATCCCTTTCCCTCAGATCTTAACTGCCCAGGCTGTAATACCTTGCTTACATCTGCCAGGTTTTTTGTGCAGTTTTGCAACATCTCCTTAATCCAGTGAGCATAAATAGAACATTTCAATCATATTTGGCTACCAGGAACTTCGCAGATAAGCACACTAAGACCTTGTTGAAAGAGACTGTATGAGATTGTGTGTGATAAGATCATCCTATAGCCTGGTGCACAAATGAAAAACTTTTGTTCTTGGTGAAATTTGTTGATAGAGATATTTCAAATAAATGACTTACGGGAACTCAGTATTTTAAAACAAAGGACCTGTTACGTAACGGCCCAAAGCCCGGGCCTCCTGGTGCTCAGCGGCCGTGAAGACCCTTCTCATGGTAGTCGCTGCAGGGACATTAGCGTGCCCCTTTGTCATTTCTGACATGGTATTTTAACACTCACGTGGACAGCCTTATCGGAAAGCACTGTACTTGGTGTGGTTATGGCCTTGGGAAGTCCTATTGTCCTGCCCCGTATTTTCAAGGTTGGGGACAGCTTCTTCCACTCAGTCAGCTCCAGGTTGGCCTTGATCCCAGGCCAACACAGGATACACCGTCTTCTTCTAAGAGCCCCGTGGAGGCCTTCTCTTTTGGACAATAGGGACGACTGTTCTTGGACTGATAGATGTTTGTGTGCGTATGTGTGTGTGTTGGAAGTGTTTTTGTTTTTTTACCTCTATGTTTTTCTTTTTTAATTCCCTCCCATGTTTGTTCATTCATTCAACAAAAATGCACTGAGTCCCTCCTATGTTCTGGGCTCTGCTCGACGATGGAGGCTGAGGGGCTGAATCTGGGATGGATCCTTCAGGAAGGAGCTTATAATCTGGCGAGCATAGGCCCCTGTCAGCCCCACAGCCTTCCAGTGTCGTAAACCCGATTGGAAAGGACCTAAGAAATCATCTACTCAACCCTTGCGTCGCTGCACAGAGCGTAAAGTGCAGTCTCCAGAGGGTAAGTGGTTTGACCAAGGTCATCTGATGGTTACCGGCAGAGCTGGAGAGAGCCCCTAGAACAGGATCTCAGCCAGTGTGTTACACCTTTATTCTCGATTCTTGAGGAGACATGCCTTCTCTGCTGTTCTCTACCCCTCCCTTTAAAAGGCTCCAAAGCAACCGAATGGCCCCAGTTTTCCAGAGCTCCACTGGCCTGGCTTCCCAGGAGAGGGGCACGAGCCGTGCGTCCTGCCGCCCCCATGGTGCAGCATGGAAGGCGTTAACCAGCACTCTGTTAGTTCTGGCTTGTGTTTTTTAATCTGTTGTTTGAAATCCTTGCCTTTTATTGGTATATTTACTTTATGGCATACATAAAGAGCTATATTAAAAAATAAATTGTGTTGTAAAAGCATTCGGTAATGTTTATTAATATTGACTAGTCAGGGAGCAAGGAACTCTATTGCTACAAGGATAATTTGTGGTAATACCAGCTAAGCATTCACAGCTTGTCCAATGACTGTCTAATCTCAACATTAAAAAAAAAAAGTGGGTAAAAGGATAATTTCCCTTATGCCTTGGGAAAATGAAAGTGACCCTCTCCCTAACCAAGATTAGGACTATTCTTTCTTTTCCGCCCCGAGGGTTCTGGGCTTCTCCTCACCGACGCTGGGCAGTCCCGGGCCTGGATTTCAGTGGTCAGGTATCCCTCTGTCTTGGGATGGTTGGCGATTGCTTTGTGAGCAGTACCTTCTCACATGCCACCTCTAGGTGTCTGCATCGGTGCTGAGCGTTTGGAGGCAGAAATAGACACTTACTCTCTGTCCTCAAGGAGCTTATAGCTTTGAAAAATTTAAAAATGGCTTAGTCCTAAGTCCTGGCCTTGATATTCCAAGACAGTACCTAAGGAAAATGATACTGGGTGTGACTAATGACCCACTCGGCCTGGAATCTGTCCCTGCTGGTGACATTAAGAGACATTCCTCGGGACGAGATAATGTCACCCTTAGAGGGTAGGGAACATTCCCTGAGTATCCCAGATGTCCTGGTTTAGGGTGGAGGTCTCTAGTAGAACAGGTTCTGTTCGGAGTAACCCTTTCTCACAAAAAGGCATGTGTAGAAAGTACAGAAGATTGGACTGAATTTGGGAACACTTTGAAATCCCCCTGGAAGTTGCTTTTGGGTGTAAATTCTTGATAGCTTGATAACTTTTCATTCATCCCTTCTTAAAAGTGGAGCCCAGAATGCATTGGCTATTGGGCCTTCCTCTTGCCATTTGAATTAAAGGGCAATGGACATTGAAGGTATGTTTTGAACGTAAAGATTCTTGGAGAAAAGAGTAAGCCTGCTGCTGAAATATGTAAACTCTTTCCTCTCTTGGTTCTGTTTCTTCTTGGAGCCGTGAGCAAGGCCAGGGTGAGGTTCTCTGACCACGGGGCAGCTCCGTGAAGGGACCTGCCTCCTACCATGTCCACATGGGGACATGGCGGCAGCATGCCAGGTCCTGCTCAAGAGAGGAAGGGGCGAGGGGAGGTGAGATAGTGGCTGGGTTCCCATGGTTAGAAGAGGATCTTGGAGAACATTGATTCCCATGTTGGCAGCAGACTTTTGAGAGAAGAGGGTCATTTAGACCTTGGTTTGACTCTCAGAATGTCCTGTTTCATCCTTGCCTATTCTGAGTACCCCTCAGAAGCCCTGGGTAGGTCAAGCTGATGGTCATGGGATGAGAAAGCAGAAGGCCCTGGTGTTAGGGTAGCTTCTGCATGTGGGACGGCTCAGACCGAGGAGAGGGTGAGTTGGAGGGACTGTGAAGGCCTCACTGGCCAGAGCCGGGTGTTGGTTCAGGGCATGGGATCAGTTAAGCTGAAAACAAGGAAAACTTTACCTTATAAAAACCCTTATGGGATGGAGCCCCCTCTTTATTTTTCAAAGGTGGGTAGTTCTGTCCTACTCACTTGCCCCATTGACAGACCCTAGTTCTCAGTGCTGGTCTGCCCAGCAAAACTCACAGGTCAGGCACTTTCAGATCCCCAGGAGGAGAGAGAGGGAAGGAGAGAGTGTAGCCCTTGGGTTATTAGAACCGAATTTTGTCTCTAAACCTTCCTTGCCCATTGGTCTACTTTGATTGCTCTTGTCTCTGGCGAGAGGAACTTGGGAAGAAATGGAACATTGGCAATTTGGGGCCTGGAACCCCTCTCTCAGGCAGGCCTTGTTGCCGGGTCTCCTAGCATCTCCCCTTGGCCCTCAGCTCTGTGGGATGGAGACGGGCTGAGCTTTTCCTGCAGGCAGTAGATACAGAGGCACTCTTAGGGAGCCCTGTTGTGGTCGGCTATGCCTGGAGGCTGAGGGTGAGGAGGATGGAGTATGGCATGAGTCTCTCCTGGCTTCTACTCTTTCTGCTGTTGTGGTCTAGGCAGGCTGGGAGGAGGAAGGCCCATCTTGAGAATGAGAGGTTGGGCTGAAGCTCAGGGTTTCCGTGGCAATGAAAGAGGCATTGGCCTTCCTTGTGAGGACTTCAGGACCCACAGGACAGAGTCCAGCCCCGGGTTGGAGGTGCCCATGAAGCTCTTGTGCTTGGAATACCGTTAAAGATGAGAAGAGGGATGCCTCGACCCCACGTTAGGTGGAGGAATTTCTTTAGCAGCATTGAGCAATCCCTTCTAAAACTAGGCCCTACGAAGGAAAGAGACATGAACGTGACTTCTGCCATGATGCAGTGTATAGTCCAGAGCAGACAGAATCCGTGCTTTGTCAGCCAGCCTTCCAGCAGCACGGAGACGGCCTGATGCATCTTGCTAGCTCGGTTTGACTAGCGAGGGTTGTGTGGTTGGGATTCAGTGAGGAGGAACGCGTCTTTCTCTCAAGTTACTTGTTAAAAGGTTCAGATTTGCTTAGTTCTAATTTCTCATAGTGATTCAGCTCCCTTGAGAAAATAGCTAGAAACCTGCTAAAGGTTAATTTTTTCTTTGTCTTTTTGGACATAATTGAAAATCTGTTCCGTTCATGGTGGGTTTAGCCAGTGGGCCAGTGGGGGCCTGTGCTGGGACAGCGGTACTGCTGGGGGTGGGGGGTGGGGGGTGCAGGGAACCTGAGCCCACTTCCCAGGAATGTGTAGCGGGGACCTGATGGGACCTCCAGCAAGCCTAGAATGGGGGTGCCCGGGCCATGCCGGAACTGGGTTACTTTCAAGACGCTGTCCAGCAACATTGCTGCTTCTCAGGCAAGGGGGTGTGAAAACCAAGGGAGTTGTGCCCTGTGGAGCCGGGCGACCTCAGATGGCCATGAGCAGCTAAACCTCGCAAACAGACAAGACCAGACTGGGAAGTTATGCGCATGTGCTGAGGAAGATGGAGGTGGACAGGATTTCCATTTTATTTATTTATTTGTTTGTTTGTTTGTTTGTTTGTTTATTTTTAAGATTTTATTTATTTGACAGAGAGAGACACAGCGAGAGAGGGAACACAAGCAGGGGGAGTGGGAGAGGGAGAAGCAGGCTTCCCGCGGAGCAGGGAGCCCGATGCGGGGCTCGATCCCAGGACCCTGGGATCATGACCTGAGCCGAAGGCAGACGTTTAACGACTGAGCCACCCAGGCGCCCCTAGAATTTCCATTTTAAAAAACAATCCGTGGCATAACATCATGGGAGCGGCAGTGGGGGGCTGTGGTCTGCAGAACAGAGAGACCGTGTGTTCATACAAATGTGCACTTTTGCTTGGAAACCAGTTGGAAGTCTGTGTCCTCGCTGGTCATTCTGCAGACAGGGCTGTAGCGAGTCTGCTCGTAGCCAAGTCTCTTGAACGCACTCAGATTCTTCTCCGCCATTTCCTCTTCCTGCGAGTTGGAAGCGTCCACCTTTCCACATCCATCCTTGGTGTTCTGAATTACCGGTAACAGAGGACAGGAGCCAAGCCGTGCTGAGCGCTGCTCAACTCCTAGGCTTGTGAAATGCTCCCTTTTTCTCTTCTGAACTTCGTGAGCATCGCCTGTGTCTCTCTGCCAGTGGGGTAGGACCTCTGTCCTTGTACTGCGTATGGATCATGTGGGTGCCACACACCCCCTTTGCAACCTGTGTGGGGCACTGAGTTAGTGCGTCAGGTACAGGGCAGGGTCCTTACCCCAACGATCAGAGAAGATAGGACATCTGTGTCTCTGAAGGCTGGGAAATATGTGGCAGCAGAGTGGTTCCAAAGAAAGGCTATTGATGGGTTCCAGAAGTTTCTTTCCCTGAAAGATAGACCACAAGTGAGTAAAGGAGGAAACTCAGGTCGTCTGGCTTAGAAGGTTTTAAAATGAGTAGATTTCTGGGCTTGGGTGTCAGTTTTTGCTTGGGCTGTCTTCGCCTGACTACCTTGGCATCACGGGACATCACACAGTGGAACATGGCTCCGAGAGAATAATAGTGCCCCGTAGGGGAACTCCTTGGAAGCTAGGTAAAAGGATAAAACGTAGGTTCCATAAGGGACCAGAACCTTAGAAATCACCCACATCACTTTATACATGAAAAAAATGCAGAGAGGTTGTTATAGCATGATTTGTCCAAGGTCATAAAACAAGTTAATGGCCAAGTCAGGCTGAGGATCTGGGTCTTCTGGCTGCTCGCCTGGCATTGTTCCCCATACCCTGTTACCCCTGTGGTGAAGGGCAAGCCCTTTCACACCATGCTGATCCAGTGGGCCAAGAAAGCCACTTTCACCATTTGCCAGGCAAATCCATTCACATTCAGAAAAAAGGCAGTATGGTTACCCAGAAAGTGTTCGTTGGGGTCTGGATGGAGAGATTTGGTCTAGAACCTTCAGGGAGAGGAGATGGAAGTCCAAGGGTGTGGTTGGGGATACTTATCCTGGTGGTAGCTGCTGATGCCGGAAGACTGGTCACCCCAGTGTCCTTCTGCTGTTAGTCCTCCTGTCAACCACTCCCCTGCCCCCCGAGAGGTGGGCTTCCCTGGAAGCTAAGAAATCACTAGGGAAGAAAAGATGAACGTGAATGAGGTGGAAACCCATCACTGCCACCCATCATGCCTGACCCCGAATGCATACAAGAGGCTCCCCTGCTGAACCGTTTGAGGGGAGCTTTTGCTGCTTCACAGAACATCTCTTAGACAAGCAAACATCGCCTGGGTAAGTGACAGGAAGACTGTCTACATGTGTGGACATGCACACGTACACACTCAGTTGCCTGGGCGCATGTCTCAAAGCATGGATTGCCCAGAAAGTTCTCAGGACATGTCCCGGTGTCCAGCATTGTGAAATATATTTGGAGTTAAGAATGTTCAGTTAAAATGTTCTGTACTGTTACTATTTCTCAATTGGGTTGGATCAGCCATGGCCAGGAGTGAGATAATATGGGGGTGGGGTGCCCCTACAGTGTCAGGGATGAGGGTGTGTATGTGAGTGTGAGTGTGATTGAGAAATTATTTGTTGCCTTTGGCAAGGAGGTAAGGGGAAAGCGAGCAAACAAAACAGCATGATTGAGAAAGAGTTCCGTGAAGGGGCCTGGGCGTGTGGACACGGCATGCGGTCTTCAAGCCACTGTGGCCCACAGACTGTGGCACTCGGGAGGCTCACCTGGGGGCCCGCATGGTTCTGACTTACCACTGGGTTCTCATTCGGGGATTTGGAAGGTGGTGGCAGCGGGTGGCTCGGGGTAGTTGTGGTGACCTGGGCTCCGAGGCTCAGATCTGGGTGCTGCTGGCTTGAATGTAGAGTACTTCCTCTCCGCACTCAGGGTTTTATCAGCATCCGTACCAGCCGCCCTGCAAACTTCTACTGTGGTCTCGGCCCATCACCGTCTGATCGCAATAGGTTGGTGCTCTAAGGGAGCCTTGTAGGCTCTACTCCATGCCCTACTGTCATCAGCTCCTCTCTGGCTGCCGTTGCTTGCCCTGTTCCTCGGGGCAGGGCGCAGAGACGGGGGTGGAGATGGATCCTGCATCCGGCAGTGGCAAGTAAGGGCCTGAGAACAGGAGTGTGGGTGGGAAGAAAGTCAGCGTTCCCGGCCAGATGGCCCACACGCCAGCCAACAGCTCCGAGCCTCAGCAGTCTGCAGCGCACAGGCCATCTTCCCAGCGCCCAGCTCTGTGCTAGCCTGCCCGCTTCCCTGATCTGACCCAGCTGCACCGCTGGCCTCTGCCAGAGCAGGGGGTCTGGGGGGAAAGGGTCGGAGTTGGGATAAGGGCACAGCTGGGGGCTGGGATTGTGGCCGCTTGGGAGCGGGACCTCTGTCTTCCTGGGGTGATCCTCTGTGTCAAGCCCAGCTCACAGAGTTGCAGATTAGGTGTGCAAAAGTATTCGGAAAGCCTCACATGGCATTTGTAGAATGATGTTACCTGGTTTTCTTGTACTCTTTCTCTCTGTCGGGGCTCAACCTCATGCCAAAAAGTGAGGGAAGACTGAGGCGGGGCCTCGGGGGAAGGGCATGCATGTCGGAGACTCACCGTGGTCCTCAGAACATCTGGAGGAGTCCATAAAGCCAGCGAGTCCTTCCTAAGTGGTTCAGAACCTACTATGTGCCGGTCACTGCAGTGGGAGCTGGGGACACGAGTCAGGAAGGGACGGGCGCGGGCCTCCTGAGTCTGGCGGGGTTCTGGCGGTGTCTTGGGGGAGCTGGGCACGTGCACGGCTGCAGCACAGTGAGGCCTGACGTGACCGAGATCAGCAGAGGCCTGGTGGCCTCCACGGATGCTCAGTGCCAACTCACCAGTGGCCATCCCATGCTGCCTCCTTCTGGCCCCGCAATTGGATCTGGCTTTTTTCCCTGGGTCTCTGTGCCAGTGGGTAATGCAGTAGGAAGTGTCCTGTTCTTTAGCTCTTGGACAAGCCCAGCAGGAGACTCTTCCTTGGCAGCGGTCCATGGGAAGAGGGGCGCGCTGGGCTGTCTGAGCCTATAGGGAGGTCTCCGTCACTGCCCGTCTGCAGCAGCCGTGCCTGCCTTCTCCCTCCCTCCTGCTCACCTGCCGGAGGGGTGGCTGTAGAGCCCCCAGGTGCGGGTGGGCTTGCCTTCCAGCCAGCCAGAGCAGCCCCAAACTATCTTCTCCTCTCCCTACAGGAAGCTGCACAGTGGCATGAAGACGTACGGGTGTGAGCTCTGCGGGAAGCGGTTCCTGGATAGTTTGCGCCTGAGAATGCACTTACTGGCTCATTCAGGTAGGCGATGCTGCCCTGACTGGCCCATCTGAGCGCAGGCAACTGCCTCCGGCCCGCCGTCGCCCCCACTCAGAGCACGGATGTCCCCGCTGCCAGCCGGGGCCTTCGGGCCGCTGCGTCCCATGGATGCTCCCCTCCAGGTTCTTGGAGCAGAGGGCCCATCCTGATGGTGTGACTGTCTGCACCAACCCATCCTCGTGTTCTCTTGGGTTTCCCAGGGCATCGTGGGCACCCGGTGCCCTGTGTGATGGACTTTCCAAAGTAGATGACAGTTCCATCAGCACGACAGTGGTATCATTCGGTTCTCGAGGGCTAATGAATCTGACTCTTGGGTTCTTGTTATATAGGAGCTTTTAATAGATCGAGAAAGGTTGGAACACTGACTAGTTACAGCGTGCTGTTTTTTGCAAGTTAGATTTATCCGTTTCTAGTGGGGCCGGCTCTGTGGCTGCAGGGAGCTACGCCTGTGTTTGGGCAAAGCTGCTCTGCCCCGTGAGGTGTGGGAAGTGGACAAGCACCTGACATCCAGCCTGCCTGGGTAATCTTGGTGGAGGGTAGGATACACACCAGGTCTAATGATGCTGCTTTGAGGCGAGGGGGTCACCTGCGCTCAGTTGTAGAGGCCTCCAGACTTCCCTACGGGGCCAGCACTCTCTTCCGATGCCCTTGCCTTTCAAGCTTGGAGTCATATTTTGAGGGAGAGGTGAGGGCCATCTCCTTACGGTCACGTGTTGACCTCCGCTGTCCTGGTCCGCGTGGCCTCCCGCTCCTAGCCCTACAGCATCTGTGGAATGTGCGTGGGCTTTGGGGCTGGGCAGGTGTTCAGACCTTGTCTGTAGTATGTGCTATGTGACCTTGGGCTGATCTGTCACCCAAACCCCGTTTTCTGCATCAGTGAGGAATAGGTGTCGCCTAGCTAGCCCGTATCAGTTTTCTAAAGAATCCGGTGACAGAATGTATGTCAGAGGCCTCTGCATACACACCCTGGCATACAGGGGGTGCTCAGTAAATGTTGACTGCCTCTGCTTCACCTTCCTCTTCCCCAGTTCCGCACCTGTGACCCTGAGGCATGTTCCCATCACTTTACTCCAGAAGCTTCTATCTGGCTGGCTGTTTGCCGTCTGCCCTCGCACTGCCCAGACAGTCTTGCAAGTGCTATTTGCCGCTTTTCATGCTTCAGCCCACCACAGTCTTGCTGCAAAGCCTGTGTGACTCTGCACGGCGTGGGATGCTCTCTCCCTGGCCTTCAGGGTGCCTCCTAAAGTTCCCAAACCCCTTCTTGCTTTCCATCCTTCTCCCTTCCAGGTCTGAGGATTGTGCCCTGTGAGGTGGCTGGCTGTCTCAGCATGTATAATCGGTCCCCACACCTTTGTTCCGTTCCTCCTCCCTGGGGGGTCACCCACTCCCACACCTTGTTCCCCTACACCATCCTCATCCTACCCACCTCTCCCACGTTGGCCTGGAGTCCTGAGTCCAGAACCCCCTGTGTCCAGAATCTGCTTGGTACTCATGGACTCCTTCTGTTCAATTTTTAGAACATGCACCTTGTATCTTTTTGCCTCCCTTCAGTTTAGTAGGTCATTTGGGGTTCAGTGTGGGGTTTCAGAGCTGACTGCCAGCCAGCTTGGCCACCCCCCAAGTGCAGAGAGTGGGTCTTGCGTTTTATGTACTCCCTGCTGCGGGCCCCTGTGTGGCCTCTCACTGTGTGGTGCTGGACACTTCATGCGGGTAATGCACTTTTCAGCCTGTGGTTAAAGCTCCCTTGCCCACTCCGGAACTTGGACCAGTGAGCATCCTTTCTCCTTACTTGTTCCTTGTGTCCAGCGCTCTAGCCAGACTCAGCTACTTGTTGGTTTGTGCTCTGTGTAGACGGCCACAGCTTGCTTTCCGAGCTCTGTGGCTTTGTTCACCCTAGTCCCTCTGCTTGGAATAACGCTTCCCTAGTCTTGCCAGATTGTCTAAGGGCCCTTATGCAATGCCATCCTTCATCCTTCCCCACCTTCAGCCGGGAGCTGTCATGCCTTCTTCTGGGTGTCCGTATGTCTTTATCTGAAGCTCTCTGGGCACAGTCTTTCCTCTTTGTGCTCTGGTTATTTATGGACGTGCCCTATCTCCCCTACTTGGAGTCAGGGGTAGAAATTGGGAAACCTACCTGCTGACCATGTATGTGGTCTTGGGCAAGAAACATAAGCTTTTCTGTATCCTCATCTGTAAGATGGCAGCACTTAACCCTCCCTCAGAGACATTGTGAGGCTCACATCAGACCTTAGCCCTGGGCCTGGCACGTGATTGGCTCTCCGTAAATAGAATTTCCCTCTCGCTTTGTTCCCCTGATAGACTGTAGCCAGTAGGGCCAGGGTCTGTCCCCATTATGTGCAGCACATTGCCGGGCACATTGCTGGAGTCGGATGAACGAGCGCAGCGGGGGGAGCGTGTCAGGGGAGCTCCAGTCTCCCGCTGGGTCCCTCCTGCAATAGGAATGGTGTAGGCTGTTTCCCAGGGGTTCACTGGGGGGCAGCCAGGAGCCCCCGCCCGCCCCCCCGGCCAGTATTGGCTGTGAGTGAGCCAATCTCAGCCACATGGGGGGCGCCAGTGAGAGCGGCAGAGGGGGGCGGCACCACTTGCACATGTGCGGGGGGGCCCAGAGCCCCCAGTTCAGACAAGGTGAGTGGCTTTCCACCCCCCCTTTGGAGCCAGCTGCTGCCTGAGGACGTGCACTCCCGTCCTGGCTGAGATGCCACTGCGGGGTCCTGTGGTCTCAGTCCGATGCCCCGGCAGTTTTGGGAGCTGGGTCCTGTCTCCCTAGGCGCTCTTCTCCATACCTCTCTTATTCGATACTGACATCTGATTGTGCCGAGTGACTTGCCTCTCTGAAATGCACTTGCCAATGCCCTTGGAAAAGAGGATTTGGTGATGGGGGAGGTGTGAGGGTCATAATCGTGCTTTAATTCACCTTTGCAGGTCGCTCATAGCCTTCTTAGACTCTGATGTTTCAGTTCTGTGCGGCTGCTTTCTGTCTTCCCGCATACCTCTCACCCCTGTGCTGGGATGTCTTGAAAAGAAAATAGCAACAAGGGCTTAGAGAGGCTAGACCACTTCCTGAGCTGTTCGCACCCCCTGAGAAGCAGTGACGGCCCCCAGGGGGGTCGGGGTTGGAGGGCTGGGCCGGCCGTGCCAGGCCTTCTCTCGGATGCCAAGGCAGAAGCAGGGTTCTGCGCATTCTGACTCCTCTCCCAGGGGCATGATAACAGAACCCTGGGATGTTTTAGAGGAGACCTCGGTGAGATGACGTGAGATTCTTGCCGCTGGGTTTTGAAGGCTCCCTGGTGGGAGCCGAGAGCAAGCACGGCCCCTGAGGGTGTGCAGTGCCGACCCACTTTACAGACTGTCGCCCAGGGCTGGAGCTGCCCTGTAGAGCCCTAACAGAACAATCGGTGTTCCGGAACCCTGGGGACCTTTTTTTTTTTTTAAAGGGGCAGGCCCTGGAGAAGTGAGCCTGGGATCTGGGTGTGGGTCACGATGCCCCTGGCTTCCCCGAAGTGTTGTCGCTGCCATTGGGCAGGTACATTCCTTCTGTTTTCCACTGCTCGGCGGAGCTGAACGGGTGCTCCCCGCTCACTTCCTTGCGCAGCGAGCCGGCTGCCCCCACCCCCTCTTGGCTGGCGTGGCCTGTGTTTGTTATTGTCGTCCTGGCTCGGGGCCAGGCCTGGCAGGGAGCCCGCCTTGCGGGTACAGTGCGTACGTACAGTGAGTGCTGGGCCAAGTTTGTCATCATACGCGATTAATTTTTTTTTTTTCTCATCTGGTAGGGGTGGGGTGAAGGAGGAGGCAAGACAAGAGCTTCTCGACGCTTGGGAACAGGCCACACTGAATTTGCGGAGATGTTATTTGGGAGCGGGTGAAAGGCTCTCGCTCGTCCTTCCTTCTGGGCCCGGCCCCCTTTCCCACGTTGTCTTCCCGTCCTCTGCATTTCCCTGTCCAAGGAAATCAGCCTGCACGAGGCCGACGACGTGAGGTTTTATTTTCAGTGACTAGAATACCAAATTTACGCTCCTAAATCAGTTTTCATTGTGTTGAAATTGACAATTTGTTTAATTAGAAGTTTGCCCTGTAGGAGGCCCTTCTTGGAGACAATTCTTTCTTTCTCTTCCTCTCTCTCTCTCTCTCTCTTTTTTTTTCTTTTTTTTAAGACCCTAAATGGTAGTAGTGAATGTTCAGTTTAATTGAAGTTTTTATTTCGATTTGAACGTGTTAACTAATCAAGTGTTTATGAGATATACCTGATGATAACAATAAGTTTAAATTAACAAACAATAACCTAACTCATTAACTAATGAGATTGATCCGGCTACGCCCTGCATTCTCAGAGGTGGGTTTGGGAAAAGACGTGGTCAGGTGGAAGGGTGACCACCTGAGATGCTTTGCAAAGCTGCTCCTTCTAGAACGAGAACATGGAGTGCAGGATTGTGGCAGTGAGTGGGTCAGGCATCCAAGCCCCTCTGCGTCCTAGGGTCACTCTGACGTCTCCGTCCCCACCCTTTGCAGCCCCGTCCCTCGTGGGGATTGGTCCCAAAGCATCTACGACTTGCTGTCTCCTTGTCACTCCTTGTTCTCACTTAAGTGGTGATTCCTCACTCTGGGATGTGCACGTGGAGACCCCAGACCCAGGCGGTGACTCGGGTTGGTTTTGGGATTTACTGGTGTGAGGTTTCCCATGAGGTAGGATTTCCCACAGCTTGGCTCCAGTACTGGTGGATTAGAAGTGAGCACACCCAGAATGGCTTGCCCCTGTTTTTGACTTGACTCCATGCTATTTAGAGGTTCACATGTTTCTGTGGCCTGCCCCTGTTCTGGGGGTGTCATTCATTTTTGCAGCCAGCACTGAGTGTGCCTCAGGTTCTGTGTACTTAGCCCTGGAGAGAGCTTACAGCATCCCTGCCCTCAAGGAGCTTACGTCCAGTAGGAGATACTTGATTATAAAGTCATGATTGAGGACGGTATTGTGCACAAAGCACCAGGAAAGAATTCTAGGAGGAACGCCCGGAGGGGGGGCAGGGGGAGGGTGTCCCTTCTAGAGGGTGGCAGAACTTAAAATGGCTGCCGAGAATGGACTTTTGGAAGGAACTGGTAGGGGAGAGGCCCAGGCCACCACGGCAACATGTGTGGTAGCTGGGGTGTGCAGGCTAGGTCGGGGGAGGGAGGGCAGGCTTTGGAAGGGGAGGGACGAGGCAGGATTGTGGGGGCCTTGAGTACCCCACATTTACCTGCAGCACTGGAGAGCCACTTAAGGATTGAATGAGGGAGTGACACTTGGTTATTTTTTTTCCTGGCAAGAAAGGACTGTGGGCTTTTTGATGTACACTAGCCTGGAGTATAGGATTTCTCGGACCCCCTTGGAGAAGCGGTGTGCCTGATGATCTTGGGGCATGGTTGGAGGATAGATAGGCCCATGCCTCTAGCCCCGGTTAGGGGGGCCTTTCTTTGGGAGTCTAGTCCTGCCAGGGGTCAGTCCCCTGTACTCAACCCTCCTGCCTTTCTTTGGGGGCTGGGAGCCATGGCTGGGAGTAGGGAGAAAGCTCCCCTGGTACCTGTCTCTTCCCCATATCAGAGCCACCGGGAAGGAATATGGTCTTTGGCTGATGGATTTTCTGATTCCAGCGGCAGCATGGGGTGGCCAAGGCGTATCATCGGGGGCCTGGGTCATCCGTCTGGCAGGAAAAGGGCTGGAGGGGTTGGGGCCAGAAACCAGATTAGTTCTTTCATGCTTTCCCCTGTCCTGATCCAGTGGAAGGGAAAGAAGTTATGAGATGTCAAAAATCTATGGATTGTCCTTGTTCCTTTTTTTTTCTTTTTTGGAACACTTAGCTTTGGGGTTCAGGGTCCTTCTTCCTAAAGACAGGGAAGCATGGTAGCTGGGAAGTTCCCTGTGGTGACGAGGCGTGGTCCCCATGCTGAGGATGGGAGAGGCATCTTAGGGTTTAAAGGTGGCCTCTCAGGACCTGCCGCTTGCTTCTGGCACCTCTGAGCACGAGACTGGGGGTTATCCAGGCAGGTCTGACCCATGGCCAGTTCATCCCCTCTCTGCCTGCTCCCCAGTGAATGTCCCGGTCCGTTCTTCAGGTTCACTCCATGCCAGCGGGCTAAACCAGGAGATGACCCAGAAGAAACTTCCTTAGGTGCCTTATCTCCCTCAACACGCTGTCAAGAGGCCAGCACCGTGGAGGTTTGGGTTCAGAGCACAGAGGGGCAGAGCCAGGAGTGGCTCGGTGGGGGTGGGGGTGGGGGGGGATGGGACACCTGCCTTCCCTTCGGGCTGCATGAGTGATGGGGTGCAGACAGAGGGGAAGAGGGGAAAAGCAGCTACTTTCCCCAGCTCGCTCCCGAACACTCTGCTCTCTCTCTCTCTCTCTCTCTCTCTCTCTCTCTCTCTCCCCCCTCCCTGCTCTGAATTTGGCCTGCTTCCCGAACTTTTTCCCAGAGTGGTGTCGTCACTGGCCTGCCGGCAGGCCTAGATGTTCTGCCAGCATTCCAGAGAGTTTATGATCGCTTGCAGATGTGCCTCCAAGAACACACTGTACCCAAAGCAGAAATTAATGCAGGCTTGACTGCTGTCCAAGCCCATCCACGGGAGAGAGGAGAAAGAAAACAAAAACTGTTTAATGCTGTTTATAAATTATACACTGGCTGATGAAAAATACATTTCTTCCCCCCTCTGCCCCCTTCCTCACCACCCCCCCACCCCCACCCCTTCTCGCGTTCTGCCTCAGGAACCTAAATGGAGACCAGAAGAATATGGTTTTGCTTTTTAGCTCCTGTTTTGGCTGGGATCCGAAACCCTGCTGCTGATTCACAGCCAGAGTATTTTTCCCCTTTACCTGATGAAATATACTGATTTTTCCAGCCCAGATGGGGTGCTTTTGATTTTGTTGTCTGGGTTTTGTTTTTTTTTTTTTTAACTTTTTTTTTTTTTTTGGCTAGGGTTTGTGTTTATAGCCAGTGACAGGGCCTGTGACAGCACTGGGTGTGATGCCCCCGGGGCAGGTAAAGCTCCACATCTGTCCACCTCGGGGCTGCTGGGTGTGCGTGCCCGGGCTCCCCAGCCCTGAAGACGGCACGTCGGGCCAGCCCCACGGAGGAAGTGCGCAAAGTTCATTGCAAGTCATTGTATTAAACAGTGTTCTACCATGTCTCTCCCTGCCCTGCACCCACAGACCCTGTGTGAAGAGGGGTTCACATATCCCTCCCCCCCAAATACACACGTCTCTGTCTCCATATGGTGCCTTAGCAGGGGTTTGGGAAGCTCGTTGCATCTACCCCTCTGGATCTCAGCCTCTCCCCCTCCGCCCAAGTCCCCCATCCCAATTTATTCTATAAATTCGCTTCCACATTATGTCTATCCATTTACATGGCTTTTGTGTTTTTTGATACTGCTAATGTTTATCATTTGCCCAATAGGCTCGACAGATTTTGCTTCCTGTAGAGCACTGAGGCTTTAGAGCCCCCTCGTTGCTAAGGAGCAGTCTCCCTGTACTGTAATGGGCTGATTTTGTATTCCGTTCAGCGCTGTATCTTATTTTTGTATGCAAGACAAAGTGTTTTGATGGAGGACGATTGCAGCAGTGTCTGGAGGCTGTTTGGAGTTTTATGGGCTGTACAGTACACTCTGTGCTCTCCGAACAGAACACAGGCTGTTGAATTTTGGATTGGATTTGTCATTTTTCCCCCCTCAGAGAGGAGCCTGTCAGATAGAACATTACTTTAAGGGTGGAGGAAAGAAAGTGGAAATTATGTAATAACCTCTCTCTCCCTCTGTGTGTGTGTGTCTCTCTCTCTCTCTCTCTCTGTGTTTCTCTCAGTCTCTGATTTTTTTTCGCTCCCCAGAATAGGGTGGCTTCTCCCCCCACACCCCCTCCCACCACCCTATGATATTGTAGCCAGGCTGGGTGATGCTGTTCCTCTGGGGGAAGTGAATGCCCCTCGAGAGGTGGATGCGGGGGCTCCCTGTCTGTCTCCTGTTTATTCTCCTCCTCTCTCCTTTTCTCTCCCCTGCTCCTTCCGTCCTTCCTAAGTTCGGAGCTGTTTTGCTGGCCGTTGCTTTGGTCTGAGGACGACTAGATGCCGGGGTTGTAGGTGGAGTAGGATGTTGGCGTGGGGTCCACCCCAAGGCAATGCCACTTTCCTATTTCTAGGGCCCTGTCACCTGCCTTTTGCTTGCCAGACGTGCCCCTGCTGGGCTTTGCGGGCGGAGGGCCACTGCTGTCCTCCATGGCCCTCAGGCCCGGCCCTCCAGCCCCTGGGCCTGGGTGCACTTTGCCAGCCGGCCATTCCCGCTGCACTGCTCCTGGCGGCCCTTCTCAGCACCCTCTTCTGGGCTCTCTGTGGTGGCAGGAGGCTGTGTCTCAGTGTGGCTCTCTTCTCTCCTTCCTTGTCCCCCAGTCTCCTCTCACTCCATCTCTTTGTCCCTGTCCTGGCATCTGTGTTGGCCTCAGCCCTGTCCTGATGCTCCTCTGTATTTTGTGTGTCCTTCAGGCTTCATCTTTGTCTCCATCCATCTTGGTTGGTGTCTCTCTCTCTTTCTCTCACTCCTCAAAGCTTCTTACCTTGGAAGTTGGGTGGGGTTAGGGTGGGGAACAGAATGTCCCACGGGCCCAGAAGGCCTGGGGAGGACTCCTGAGCGAGTTCCCAGAGGGTGCTCCCAGATTCTGGGACCTTGTGCGCTCCTGGCCTGGCCTCTCGGGGGGCAGCGTGGGCCTTCTCTGGCTTTGCTTCTGCTCCTCCTGGGTCCCTGGGTGTTTTCTCAAGTTGAGCTGAGCAGGGGCCGCTGGGTGAGCAGGGTTTGGTTTTGCAAGGTCCATACTGGACGTTGTTACTGAGAAGCACGTCTTGCTGGCGCCGTGCTTACGGGGGTCTGTCCCAGGCACCTGGGTGCAGCGCCTGCTGGGCACCCTCACGCACCGGTGACCTGGCGTCGTGCCGGGTCCGCAGAGGGCTTTCGGTAAGTATTCGTGGAGAAAGTAGATACCCTGTTGCTGACGTGTTCATGTTTCTGGGGCAGATCTGGGTTTGGTGGGGCGTGGGGCTTACACAATGTTGGGAGCCGTCTCTCTGGAGAAGATGAGGGATTTGAAGTGTGAGAACCCGTCCTGGGGAATGGGCTGGTGCCAGGGAGGGGCTGTGGCCTCAGCATTATTTTCATACACGTGCTGCCGAAGCGAGCACTCAGCGTTACTCACTTCAGGGAGGACGGGCTTCTTTGATCTGCCGGGAGGAGCTGCTGGTTGAAGACCCCACAGTTGGAGCAGTAGAGTAGGGAGATTCAAATATAAGGCCAAGGAGGGTGACATCTACTCCGTTCCGGGGACCCTCCCCCCCCCGAGCGTGGCAGCCATGGTCACAGTCCTCACGTTTGCATTCCCACAAGGGTCAGGACAGATCCTCCTGCCTTTGGTAAATGGCCTCTGGTCCCAGTGGGCCTGGATTACGTGTTCTGTGGATTTCATGTTCTCTTCTCGATGAGGCTGGTGCGTGGGGACAGACAGTAAGTCCCACTCACGCAGCGCCACCAGGGAGATCAAAGCACATGATAGCATCCTGGCCTCCAAACCGGACCTCACCGTCCGTGAAATGACAGGACAACCACTGACAACCATCTGCTTGGGTCTGTGGCTTTGGTTCTCCTGCTTCCCTGGGCAGTAGAATTGTGTCGCCTGGGGCAGGGCGCTGGTTCTGTTACGGTGCGCACGGGCGCGTGCATGCTTGTGTGCGTGCGTGTGTGTGTGTGTGTGTGTGTGTCTTGGGAGGAACCATGGGGGTGAGGGGTTCTGGAGGTGATGGGAAGTATACATAAAGGTCTGGGAGTCTCTTCTTTGGAGCTTCCAGACTCATCAGTTCATCAGGGTCAATGGAGAAAGTAGGATGGGACGGTTCCTTGGGAAGGACACTATTTACTCCTTGGAGGGTGCGCAGAAGCTACGGTTAGGTTCCCAGAAATGAGGGGCATTTGTGTGCGTGCGTGCGCGTGCTTGTGGATGGGAGAAAAAAGAGATTGAGAAGAAGCGTTTACAGGAAATACTCAAAATTGTTCCTTTGCTGTGATGGCCCCGCACAGACCGTTACCTTGCAGATTTAAAAACTAAATGAGCTCATCATATCTAGTGACTTCCACTGACATTCATGCTTGATTGCAAAGCCCGTGTTACCTCTGAATTGGAACTTCAGTGTTTGTTATGAATTCTTGAATGGTGGTGGTGTGTTTCCCCCTCTCGGGTTCAGCCCCAAGCACGTCGATGCTGTGTGACGGATGGGCATGTTTCTCAACAGGACCCCACTGAGGAACCTTTTCATTTTAAAAATAGCCCCGTGCCCTCTAGGGCCGAGTCTGGAGTTTCTGAGGAATCCGGTGGGCCAGTGAGGGGACGTGGGCTGACTTTGGGAGGGGGCTGACGTTTTGCATTTTTTAATTTAATAATTTGAGTTTCATGTGAATGATTCTGCGTGCCGTGCACTACTCTGCATTTTCATAACTGTCTCTTCCACTTTGGGTAAAGGAAGGGAGGGAAAGAAGTACCAGCAGCGGCATTCTGTGGGCAGAGGAAGAAAACAAGAGAATGGGGCAGAGAACGGGCTAAATTTAAAATTGTAATTGGCTGACTTCCACTGGCTTGCGGGTGTTTTAATGACTCATAATAACTTCATTTAAAACCAGCTGAGCAGAAAATAGATTGGAGAGGAGCCTCGGGCCATTATGGATTTGTTTTTTTTGACAAGCTCGGTTTTGAGCAGCCAGGAAGGCTCTCAGAGAGGGCTTGGCTGTGTTCTCTCTCTCTCTCTCTCTCTCTCCCTCTCTGAGGGCTGGTGGTCTGCCCGGGAGAGATTGTATAGAAACCAGGGCTGCTTTTTTTTTCACCCTACCCCCTTTTTTTTAAGTGATTAAAAATAGATGCCTTGAGGTATTATTTTAGCATCAGTAGAATTTTTTTTTTTTTTACTTTTGATGTGGTAAATGGAACATAAATAAAATTGTTTTTTGAAATTACTGAATTAATTAGGTAGTAAAGCAACAACAATGCATAAATTTCTTCACTGGTCGCCCTGATCCATATTTGGGGGGCGTTCCCCTTTTTTCCCTGTCCCCTCCTCCTTTCCCCCTCCAGCCCCACCTTCTGCCCCGTGTGGACCCTCCCTTTGAATGGCAAGGTTCTTTTATCATCCTGGCAACAGCTAAATGATTTTTTTTTTTTTTTTAAAGATCTGTAGGATTTTGACAGGGTTAGTGCTGTCCAGCTACCCAGCCAGCTCGAGGAAGCATGAGTTTTGGGAATTGCCAGAAAAGGCTCTAACCTGCCTCTAGTCTTTTTAAATAGATCCTGCCCGTTTCCCGAGCTAGGAATGGTGCCAGCCGGCGAGTGCTCCTTTTTCTCTTGTCTTTTCAAAGTCAGCCGGCTCAGCTATAGGATGTGTCTGTCTGGGCAGGACAAGAGGCCACCCCCCCATCTGATTGCTCAGAGCCGTTTATCTACCCCCTCTTATGGCACCTGTCACCTTCTTTGTGTCATAGCTATTTATTTGCTTGTCCTTTTTTGCCTGCTAGACGCTGAGCTTCTTCAGAACCTGTGATTTATTTCCACATCCCCTTACTACCTAGCAGAGCAACCTGCATGGCGGTTATAACTCAGTCATTTTTTGAATAAACTAACGGGTGAGTAGGTGAGTGTGTGGATCGGCGTCTGGGAGGGAATAGCTCTGAAGCTCCCTCCTTCTTCCTTCCAGGCCTGGGACTCAGCAGTCTGGATGACCAGACCAGGAATGGAGGCAAAACCTTAGTGGTAGCACGCTCTGTTGCATCCCCGTGGTCAAACACATTGCAGGCTCTCAGTAAAGATCTGGTGAATAAGTGAATGGCTCAGGATGGATGGTAGGAACAAGGGAAGGAGAGAAAAGCACGTTACCGAAGGCCTGCTGTGTTTCGGGCACAGTGCTTGGCGCTCTGTATGTCTGAGCTCAGATACCCTGCGTTGACTTTGGAGCGTGGATAGGCTGATTCCGTTTTGCAGGGGAGGACACAAAGGCTTCATGAGCTGAAGTCACTTGCATCAGGTCAGACAGCCAGGAAGTGGCAGGGCTGGATTTGGAGCCAGGGCTGTCTGCCCCCCCCACCCCCACCCCACTCTTGCTTTTCTAGCGCACCCCACTCTTGCTTTTCTAGCGCACCACACTCTTGCTTTTCTAGCGCACCCCACTCTTGCTTTTCTAGCGCACCCCACTCTTGCTTTTCTAGCGCACCCCACTCTTGCTTTTCTAGCACACCACACTGCTGTACCTGTTCCAATGCTCACTTTTTGGTGTGTGGGGATAAGCAGGGTCTCAGAGCCTGGGCTGCTGAGATGGGGAGAGCCGGTAAGGTCCTGTCCCTAAGGATCCTGGGGGTGGGGTGGGGTGGGGTGGGGTGGCCCAGTCATTGGCTACTACTCCCGGCCTTCTACCTGGACCACCAGGAGCAGGTGGGTGGCTTGTTAGCCTCTTCCTGCTCTGCTGGAGTCGCATGTTGAGCCACACTGCCCCTGGGACCATTATTCCTCCCCATTGCCTTATGGGGCTGGGGGTCGGGTGGTTCTGGAAGCATCGCTAGAGACCCCCGGGGGTGAGTGTTTGGCCCTCCTAACCAGGCGAGAACTTGGTCATGTCATGTTCCCAACACCATCCACACAGAGAAGAGGGACAGGACCCGAGAGCTGCCTGGGGTCCGTCCTGCACGACAAGCCAACTGGGTGCTGTGCTCCAGCGGGGAGGCCCTCTGGGATGCTGAGTCAGGACTGAAAGGGTCAGCTGACTGGTGCTGCATCCCAGAAATGTGGGGGCTCCGATGGCTTGCGTTGTCACTAGTCCTCAGACTGTGTCTTGGAGTCAGGCATGTCAGGGAGATGGCGGCCTCCCTGACCTTTTGGATTCTGTCTAGTGAAACTGGACCACTTGGCATGAAGCTCGTTACATCTGGTCTTCAACAACCTTATCTTCCCCAGGCCCCCACTGTGGATGCTGGAACCTTCTCTGGGGACGGAAACGTTAACCAAATGGGAACCAGATGCCGAAGGCTAGGCAGTAGAGGAACCCCTCTCACTGTTCTGGGTCACTACACGTGGCTTTCTTTTGGGGGGAATCATTCATGAATGGATTCATCACTTAGCAGTTACCCACTGAGGGCCAGGGGTTGGCAAACCATGGCAGAACAGAGCAGCTGCTGCCGGGGTCCCTACCCGCAAGGGGCTATGGGCCTGACTGAGAAGGTGACGTGAGCCGTCAGCAAGGCGGGGTGTGCTCACTGTCCCCACAAGGGGGAAAAGAGCAAGTTCTGCAGTGTATGGGAGGGAGAGACTCCCAAGGACCAGGGTGATGAGGAATGGCTTCAGGAGGGAGGGCTGTGGGATTTTGATTTCCTGCTGGAACGTCCAAATGGCGCTTCGTGGTGGGTGAGGGGCCTGCTTTTCTGGACAAGATGAAGCAAGAACTTCTATGAGGGAGAGCCAGCCAGGCAGGCACCTCTCCCTTTTCCTCCTCTCCCTCCCCCCCCTTTCTCCTCTCCTTCCTTCTCTGTCCACAGCAGTCTTGAGGAGGTCTAGAGCCTAGTTTCTTGTACTTGAGAATCCTCAGGGTTCTAAGGATGTTATGACTGTCCTTGAGCTGCGGATTGAGAAATCTTGCATAAAAAATGAGAAGCTGACACCTCAGGTGGTCCCGCCATTTTGAGGTATCCACAGAACAGACACAAATACGCAAGTGAGGTTCGGATTGGACACAGATCCAGAGTATTCTGTATTTCTCTCACGAGAGTAGAGGAGCCCCTTTAAGATAGGCTGTGAGTGCCCAGGGCTCCCCCGAAGCCTGGGTTGAGGACACATAGCCTAAAGGGCTGTGCTTTGGTAGGGATGAGGTCAGAGGCTTGGCTGCCCTCAAGGGAAGTGAAGGAACATGGAGGACCAGCACCCCAGCAGTCTACCTTATGCCTTTCTTGAAGGTGGCAGAAGCTGTCCCCATAGGTGGGAAGCCAGTGGGGGAGAGAGGTGGGTGCTCCTTTAGTTGGACCCTCTCCAGGATTCAACGTGACAAAGAGGTCTCTTCTAGACATTCCCCCTGTAGTTAACATGTTCCCTCCCCCTCCCCCCCAACCATCCCATTTTGATTGGAATTCTTCCACTTGCCAGGGAAAGGGAAAAGGAAAAAAAAAGCAAGTTCTAAACTTTCCATTAGGTAGTTGGGTTAAGAAGTCTTCTGGGGTAGTTGGATTAAGCCCCGGCATCTCTCACTGACTATTACGAACTAATTGAGCACTAGGAGCTCATTGGCGGCTGCAATGAGTATTTTGTTGGAGTAATTATGCAAGGCCACAGTCATTTTGAGTAACAAGGTAACTCCAGGTAAGGAGAGAATTCCCTGAAACTTTTGATTTGCTGGAGTCTTCCTCAGTTGCCTTCATTAACATGAGCCGAGGACAGACAAAGGCCCAGAGACCAGATCTATCGGGAGGCTGCTATCCATCAGGGATTTCTGTCTGACTGGCCCAGATCTCATGGTCCCTCTTTTGGGGCCTGATGGGAACAACCCAGTACATCTGGGAGAGCCCTGCTGGGTCAATTTTGCATTGATTGAGATTTGGGGGTCCAGAGTCAGGTGCTCTGAAATAGAAGATGGTGAGGGACAGATGCAGGCTTTGGAAGTCTGGGGACAGCTGACCAGGGGGCAAAGGAGAGTCACGGCCAGCGTCTTTATCAGTGACCTACGTGCTGAGAGCAAGACCTGACTGCAAGCAAGAAGGCCCCAATTGTACCTTCTCTCTCTCTTTCCCCCTCTCTCTCGGGGTCTGTGTGTCGTGGGTGGGTGGGGTGTGGGCCTGTATAAATGGGACCGGTGCAACTCCTGGGTCAGGGGCGGGGTGCCGTCTTTCTTTTCCCAGAGGATTCTTTTTTTTTGAGAGCGAGAGCACGTGTGCATGGGGTTGAGGGGTAGGGGGGGCAGAGGGAGAGAGAATCTTAAGCAGGCTCCACAACTGGTATGGAACTGGACGCGGGGCTCGATCTCACAACCCTGAGATCATGACCTGAGCTGAAATCAAGAGTCTGGGTGCTTGACTGACTGCGTCCCCCAGGCGCCCCCTCACCCCCTGCAGAGGATTCTTTATGGTAGAACTTTCTTACACATGCTGCCCTCCCAGCACACCTCACCCTCAGCCAGAACCTTCATCAGGAGGTAGGAGCCTGAACGTGCCATCCACAAGTCCTGGGCTGAGTGAGCTGGGAGGGGGCCTCTCAGTGCCCTTTGGTGGGGCTGCTGAGGCCTGGCCAAGCTGAACGTGTCCTCTGGGTGGCCCTGCCGAGCTTCTGGCCTGCTGCTCATCAGCGTTGAATCATGCCCCTCAGAGCACGGCATGTAACTGTCCTTCCAGATCTGGCCCCTGGCCCCCGGGGGTGGGGAGGGGCAGACAGAGTCAGTGTCACCAGAGTACTCCATCTTTCTGACACTAAGGGCCCGTGTGGCTTTCTCCCCTCACTTCTCAGCCCCAAACAGCCTAGGATTCTGCTCTGGAGCGTATGCAGAGTTCCCTAACCCAGACAGACACAGACACAGACACACACACACACACACAGACACACACACACACAGACAGACACACACACACACACACACACACACACACACACACCCCACCCACCCACCCACCCACACACCCGTTCTCCATCTCCCACTTCAGTTTCCGAGACCCTGCCTGGCTCCGGCCCGGATCACCTTCTTCCGCACCGACACCGCGCAGCTGTAAAAGTCGGGCGCTGCAGAGCTGGCTGCATGGAGGCCCGAGTGTGGTATTTGGTTAAATTGTAAAATTAGCTAGGGAAGTTAATGAGGCATCCTGCCTCTGCCTTCCGAAGAGCAAGAAGTTTATAAAGGGGCTTTGAGCACCTTGCCTACAGAGGGGAGGAAGGGAGGAAGGAGGGGCTGGCTGGGAAGGCAGAGGAGCCTCTGCCAGGTAAGCTTGCAGCTGGAATGGACCCGAGAGGTCATCCAGCCCCTCAGAGCTTCTGCTTTGGGACAGACTCCGTCAGCCACTTTGAGTCCGTGGAGCTCCTTACCCCATGTCTACAGATATCCCGAGATTGCATGCAACTGGCTAGTGATTAGCCATTCTAGCATCAGATTCCTTTTTTTTTTTTTTTTGGTCGTGTGCAAGACTGCAGAGATAAGGACTAAGCCCTTTGTCTCTGAAGGTGCCCACAGCAAAGTGGAGAAGAGCAGGGACAGTAACCGTGGCAGCTAACATTGGACTGAGGGCCGGCAGGTGCCAGGTTATCGTGCCAGGCACTTCATGATCTCGCTCCATCCCCACAAACCCCCACTGAGGCTGATGCTGTTAGGATTCCATTGGATGAGGAGGAAACTGACTTTAGTTGCCCAAGATCGCCCCGCAAATAAGAGGCAGAGTTGGGCTGTAAACCCAGGCTGGCCTGCCCCTGACACCACTGGTCTTCACCTCTGAGACCAGGGCATTTTCATTCTTTTTCCAGGCTGCTCTTGTCCCCCAGCCCCCTAGTTCACAAGGCACAGATTGCATGTTCGTGAATGTCACCCCAAAGCTTTGGAAGTCACGGTCTCAAAGGTGCTTGCGAAAGAGCTGCCAACAGTCTATTTTCTGCACACACCAAATTCTCAGGTCCTCTAATTACACCAAACAAACCTTCCTGTTTTCAAGCAGCAATTCGATGTCATTTTAGTTGTCAGATTTGCTTTAATAACACTTAACATACTCCCCCACCCCAGCTTTTGGCACGAGGTCAGCCAAAAGAGGCGAGTTGCATTTTGTTGTTTTGGGTGGGGGGTGGTTCATGCTAGGAAGGGGCCTTAGAGTGTGACAGGCCATATTTCTGTTTTGAAAAGTGTGGAGTCTCAAGGCTTCTGAATTTTGAGCCTGAAAATGTCAGTGCTGGAGTTGTAATGTAACACCTCAATTATGGTGCAGGGGGTAAGAAGGAAAGACTCTGAAACCTGCAAGGTTCTTTAGATCCACAGCCTGGGCCTCAATTAAGGTCTCAGAAACACCAAAGGCAAGCCAATGAGTGTCATTTTTAACCAGTTTGAACATTTTACTACTTCCTAACATCAGAAGCACCCGGGCTGGAGAGCCTGCTTCTTGTCCTCAATAAAGTGATTAAGCTGAATGGGTGTTGGGGGGTATTATTAGGCTGAGATGGGCTAAAAATAGAAATGCTCTGTTTTCTGAAAGCCACAGCAGGCCTGTAGAGACTGGCAGCCGCGACGTGCCACCGAGGGGCCCGCGGAAGGGGGAGGGAGGGTGGCAGTCCCCTGCGCTCAGTCTGAGATGGGGCGGTGGGTGTTGTGACGGGCGAGCCAGGTGACAGGCCTCTTTTCCAGCTGTCATCAGGGAGAGAGGAACAGTGGAAGCTGTGGATTGGTTGCTTCTGCCTTGGCGTTTGCCAGGGCATGTGTGCGTGTGTGTGTGCATGCGTGCGTGTGTGTGTTAATGAATTTACAGCAACTGACAACTCTGTGGTCTAGGATGGACACCACAGCCTAAGATTTACATATTTAGCCCCAAACGAATTGGATTTGTGTGCTGTTTTTGGGAGAAGGGGTCCAATTTGGGCAGTGAATAAAGGGCAGGTTATAAGGGGCACATGCAGGCGGGGTGGCAAAGGGAGGAGACCTTGCAGCCAAGAGTGAGCATCTGTTCTGTAAAGACTCGATTAGCGAGGCTGCCCAGAAAGGGGGAATAAAGAGACTTTTTGGTTAAGTGAAGGTCAACCAAGAAAACCTTGTCTATTTCAGCCTCTGAAAGAATGAGTTTGCTGTGGTCCATCAATGTGAAAGTCCATTTTTCTACTTTGAAGACAATTGATTTTTTTTTTAAAGATTTTATTTTGAGAGAGAGCATGTGCAAGCGGGGGGAGGGGCGAGGGAGAGGGTGAGAGAGAGAGTCTTCAGCAGGCTCCCCGCTGAGTGTGGAGCCCGACGCAGGGCTCGATCTCCCAACCCTGAGATCAAGACCTGAGCCGAAATCAAGAGTCGGACGCTTAATTGACTGAGCCACCCAGAAACCCCAACAATTGGCTGTTTTTAATGATAGAATATCTTGCTTGCTTAGAAATCAAAAGGAGAATGATGAGGGGAGTCAGTCATGGAGGGATTTTTTTTTTTTAAGATTTTATTCATTTGAGAGAGAGAGCGAGAGAGTGAGCACAAGCAGGGGGAGAGGCAGAGGGAGAAAGAAAGGGAGAAGCAGATTCTCTGCTGAGCAGGGAGCCCGATTCAGGGCTCAATCCCAGACTCCTGCGATCGTGACCTGGGCCAAAGGCAGACGCTTCACAGACTGAGCCACCCAGGCGCCTCCATGGAGGGATATTCCTAATTGGGGTTTTACTGAAAGTCAGCCCTGAGGATCGGCTGTACCTTTTCTTCTGTAAAGCCCTGCGTGTTCTCATGTCCTTGACCTCGTTCCTCTCCTACCATCATTAGGTGGTAGGGAGGGGCTGTTTTACAGATGGAGAAATGGTGGCCGAGTAAATCAGGATTCTGGAATATACCAACATGCTCAACAGAGCCAGATCTAGACCCTGGTGCTCCTGGCTCCCAGTCTGGGCTCTGATGGATAAAGCTGCCACCCCTTGGCACCAGGCAGTGGGAGTTGCTCTTAATAGAGCAAGTGCTCAGAGACGAGCATTTTCCTGGAGGAGGACAGCCTCAGAGCTTGTGGGAAAGACCCGCCAGCTCCAGAGTGTGGAGGATGACTGAGGACTTGAGCACACCGCCTTTAGGACCTGTTTCTACCTCCTTTACTAGGAATGTTTTATTCTTTAACCTTTGATAGCATCAAAGGCCTCTATTAGGTGGGCTTTCTGTGCTGCCACCCCGATTTTGTTTCTGTTTCTTTGATGCGTACTAGCTATGAGACCTTGGCCAAGTGAACCAAGTTTTTCAGACTTCCATTTTCACATCTTCAGGATGGGGATAATGTTAGGATTGATGAGAGAATTGAATGGTACGTGGCATGTTAAGCCGTTGGTACGGTGCTTATTTCATAGTATTCAATAGGTGTTTGCTATTTGTATTCTTGTGTTTACTCCCAGTGCTACAGTAGAGTGCCACCACTCCACATTGAGGACGGTCCTCGCAGGACCCCTGGGACCCTGGGACGGGAAGGGTTAGGGTGCTGTTGCCCAGAGCCAGTTCCGTTGCTAGGTGCCTTCACGTGCACTGCCTCTTCGAAACCTCCCAGCACCCCGTGGCCCTGCTGCTGAGTGAGTGGTGCCCCCTGGACTTGTGTGCTTGCAGGGTGGGAGGGAGGTATCAGGGGTTCCTCGGCAGGTGAGGACACCGCGGCTCCCAGAGGTGAGAGGCAGGAGCAGAAT
Organism: Halichoerus grypus; assembly: GCF_964656455.1. Classification (NCBI taxonomy): domain Eukaryota; kingdom Metazoa; phylum Chordata; class Mammalia; order Carnivora; family Phocidae; genus Halichoerus; species Halichoerus grypus. Next base: position 101,097,282 of record NC_135722.1, on the reverse strand, counting down.
GCGGTCAGGGCTGGGGGAGGCTGCCATGCCCTGCCTTCCCTCTGAAAATAACTCAAGTGAGAATTTAATTGGAGGGAGTGTCAGGGAATGTTGGGGGGCTGGGGTGGTGGCCGACCTCAGCTTGGAAATTCTGTGGGCAGGCAGGGCCTCGATCTTGGCCACTGCCCTTGGAGTGGCCCGGTTTTGCTTCTCTCCATTGTCCAGACAGTACTCATGAATCTTACACCTTGGGGAGGCGTGTGGGGAGGGGCCCCCAGGCCAGATTTCGGGGGGAAGACCTGTGAAGCTGCTTCAGCAGAAAGGAGCAGGGCATTTGAGGCTGAGAAGAGGAGGCCAGAGGCTCGGGTAACAGACAGAGCTCTGAAGCTACTAGATGCCCGTAGAAAGCCTTCTTTCCACTCTGAGCCTCTCACCTGAGAATGAGAATGCCTGAGTCGGGTCCAGGGGAGAAGACAATCATTGGTATCCAAAGGTTGAGGGCATATCCCGTAAAATCATGGCAGAAATCCCCAATGACCTTTTTACCTAGTCTCTTACACATGCCACGACCTCAGCGTTATCTTTCTTAAACAAAAAGCAGCGAGCACCTGAGAGCCTCGGTGTTCCCTGGAACCCCGGGGTCAGCCTTCCCCCGTGGCCTCGTTGGCTCGGCCCCGCTCTGTCTGGCTAATGATTCTCCCAGCGTCTGGACTGTCTGTTCCACGTTGCCTGCCTGACAGAGCAAGGTGTTTCCTTGAGAAGGAATCCCCTGGCTGGAGCAGAGAAGCCGGCCCCATTGCCGAGGCCGTAAGCACAGGAGCTCCCCTCATAACCGCGGAGAAGGTCTTTGCCGTGCGCCTCTGGCTGGTTCTCACACAGCACGCGTCCCTCTTTCCTTCACCCTGAGACATGCCCCAGTTTAAAACTTGTTATTTACAGGTGGGGAGATGAAGCGGCTCACCCAAGGCTGCATGGCGCAGGCGGGGCAGCTGGGCCTCTGAGTCCTGCTCTCCACCTGCCTCCCCCCTCGGTGCCCCTCTGTCCTCCCAAACAGCTGAGTACCTGGTGCGCAGGAGCCCCGGGCAATGCCAGGTCTCTTCTCTCTAGGGCGCTCGTGTCAGGTGGGCCGTCCCCCAGGAACTGTGGGGCTGGAACCTTAGGGGCTGGAATTCCAGAAGGCTCAGGCCAGCTGGCCTCCTGAAGCTCAGCAACTTGATGAAGTGAAGCTACTCCATAATCATAATAGCGATTCAGGCACGTGCTGTGTGCCAGATGTTTCAGATAGGGTTAATGTGGGAGGGTTAATAACCCCATTGCAAGGAGGGAACGGAGACTGCAAAGTTGGCCCCAGGACCATATCGCCAGCGAGGAGAACTCCAATGGCGGGTCTGGCCACCAGCTGCTGGGGGACTTCACCTCGGGGACACATCTGAGTTGGCCCAGCGTGTCTGGAAGGAAGTCTGGTCTGTCAGAGCGGGGACTGACATTGTCATAACAAGAGAGGGGTTTGTGTCATTGTATTGATTACCCCCATACCTGGATTAGCCAGTCATGGAAGTCGCCTGGGGAAGAAATGGGTTAAAGACAGCGCTAAGGTGAACCCCCAAATCAGTACTCTTACTAAGACTTCGGGAAGATTTGCACGCTGTTGTTTTTGCTGTGACAGATTAATTATCCTACTTGTATTTTATTTAAAATAATTCACCTTAAATAGGTTTGCACTCATTTTAGAAGGAGGTTGATAGTGCTGTCAAAACTTGGCCGTGAGTGTTGAGAGCTGACTGGAGAGGTGCCATTTCTTTGACCTTCTCCCAGGGAAGAGTGATCGGGGCCCTGTGTTTACTTGTATATTGTTGTTTTTTGTTTTTTTGTTTGTTTTTTAGGGGGGAAGGGGCAGAGGGAGAGGAAGAGAGAGAATCTTAAGTAGGCTCCATGCCCAGCGTGGAGCCCAACATGGGGCTCGATCTTACGACCCTGCGATCATGACCTGAGCTGAGATCAAGAGTCAGACGCTTAACAAACAGAGCCACCCAGGTGCCCTGTACGTTGTTGGTTTGTAGAGGGGTTTCTTGGAGGTGCACAATCCTTTAGTGCCCTCTGCCTCTTTTTATCTTCCACTCCCCAAGAACATCTGCGGAAGACTTGTCCAGAGTAAGCATCTTTTCTCCCTTCTTTCCTTCTTTGTGTTTTGGCCGTGGTGGTAAGAATACTGCAAATGTTTCGGTAGGTTTGTTGCATGTCTTTGATGTCTTCCCCGGCCCCAGACCTTCACGGTGGGGGAGAGCAGTGGTAACAGTGATGAATGTTAACGACAAACTGCAGTTATCGAGCAGCTCCTGCGTGCCAGGCACGGTGTTGTAGACTTTACATACACTATTTAAATGAATCCTCACTCAATCCTGGGAGGTAGCTGCACAGTGCCCAGTTATAATAACAGGTGCAGAAATAGGCCCAGACAGGAGAATTAGCTTGCCCAGGGTGGGAGCTAGAAATGATAGAACCGGGACTTGAACCTGGTCTGTTTGACCCCAGAGCAAGGGTTCTTAACTTCTCTAGGCACAGCCGTATACTGAGTACATGTGTTTGTACTGGTGGCCGGGGGCTGTGTTTCGAAGCCTGTTGGGTTCCTGCTGGTGCTCAAATTGGTGACCACGGGAGCTCACAAGGCTCTCTTGAGAATTGAGTTGCAGGCATAAGGGACAAGGAGGACCTGTTTTCTGTGTAGGACTTGAGATCAGGACCACAGGATCCCAGTGACAGCCAAGGGCACTGGGGCACCGTGGGACCTCCCGACAGCATGAGGTTTATTGGGTAGGGTTAGAAGTGCTCTCTCAGACTCGAGATGCCTCAGCATTTCCTTCTGACCCATTCCACGGCCTCGTCTTCTATGGAGCAGACATTGAGCCATGTGTGAGAGGTCCAGCCACTCAGCAGGTCATTGATGGGGAGCTGACGTCTAGAGGTCTGAAAACCTGCCGCTCACAGTCCCCGTTAGTCCCCGTCTCCGTTGGCACAGCTTGGAGACAGTCCTCGTGGCTTCCTCAGTCCTACCTTGGATTGGGGCCTGCACCGTTATTCATTCACCCCCCGCCCCCCTCCCCTGTCCTGTCGTGGGTGCCCCCACTTCCTTGTCGGCTAGAAAGAACTCTCCTCCAACCGTATCCTGAGCCAGTCTCCTGTCCTTCCCACATCTGCCCACTGCTTCCCCTCTTCCCCGAATGAGTGTCCCTTACAGAGATTCTGGTTCTGGATCAGTTGTTGTGGTGTTGATCCAGGAGAAAGAGCGAGCTAGAGAGAGAGAGAGCAAGTGAGCTGGCCTTCCAGATCCTCTCGGGGAGCACACATCTCCTTGAGTGAAAGAACACGCAGTGCTAGCCTTTGGAATTGGCAGCCAGCGTACTGTTCTCTGATAAGAGGTACTGTAAATAAAACTGTACACCATGGCCCGTTGTAAAATGCCCTGTGTCTGTACTCATTGTTCTGAGAGCTTATGCTTTTTTTGGGTCTGCTGTTTTGGTACACTCTGTACTTCCTTATGTAAGCAGGCATGCATATCTCATCAGAACATTCAAGATGTTTATTTTAAACTCTCAAGGAATTAAAAGAAAAAGCATACACTATTCCACATTAGATGCTGGCAAATGTGAAGTGTTTTTTTCAGTGCCCCCCCCCACCTTCTTATTAGCATGGGGGGTGGGAGAGGGAGGGATTTTGCCTTTTTTTTTTTCTTCTTTCATTGGCTTCTGCCTTATTTACTTCAGAGAGACACCAGCCCACTTCTGATTGTGTTCAGCATCTTCTACTCCCCGTCCTGGATGCTGGGGACCCCCCACCCTGTTTCTGGTGGGGAGGGCAAGTAGGGAGGAAGGCTTCGCACTTTGCTGAGGGGAGACACCAAAGGGAGTGGCGGAGCGGGGGGACAGCTGCAGGGAGCCTGACGAACTTCTGCTGGATTTCAGCCCTGTTGTTGGAAAGCTGGGGGGTTAGAGAAAGCTTTATGGTTTTGAAAGGGCTTTCCTGGCCCGTGTCTCCTTTGATTCCTGCGAGTCGGGGTGATCCCCCTAGCACAGAGCGAAAGGGGACCCTGCACGTGGAGGCCTTAGACCATCTCCAGCCTCCTTGAGGGTTGTGGTGGCTGCCTCCTTTCTTTCCACCCCAGCTTAACCTGCGTTGAGCCCTCCTCCTTCCTAGAGCCCCTGTCTGACCTTCTGGAGGCATCCAGAAATGAGAGAGAAATAGGAGAGAGTAGGAGTCAGGGAGATTCAGAGGGGTCAGGCGTTCCTGCTCCCCCAGGGTAGCTCATGAGGCACCCTTGAGCCTCATCTGCAGGATCCCCGGGGGCTGGCAAGGCGAGGGCATCTGTCTGTCTGTCTGTCTCTTTACCATGGAACCTCAGATAAACTCTGTGCCCGGGCTGGCCACGGGGGTCGCTCAGCAGATTCGGCAAGCCTGTCCAGGGTCCACTCTGGCTGCTGGAGGCCTCTTGGATGGGCCGCTCCTGAGTGCACTGAGGGAGGGGTTGCTTTTTTCTTGCAGGGGTGCGAGCCCTGGGCAGCTGGGTGGGGAACAGAGGGAGATGGTGCTCCGGGGGAAGCGACAGCCCCATTTCCACTTTCCTTTCTCTGCCCCAAGCTGCCTGAGTGCCAACCGACACCACGTCCTTGAGTTTCAGAAGGGCCAGTAGAGAACCCTGAGCCTGTAGAATAAGGACTCTGCCACCCCCTAGGGGACAGCCTGGCAGTGCCCTGAATGGCCACTGCCCTCTTCCCAGGCCAGTTTTGGGCCTGGAACCTGCCGGAGGGCTTCTTTGTTTACTGAGTGAGTCGTGAGCACAGCCGCGGGGCAGGCAGGGAGCAGGCCACTGGGAAAGGGTGGGGACAGGCCGGAGGCCAGCCCTGCCTGCTCGCACAGAGCTTACAGTCTGCGGGGAAGACAGAGAGGAGCCAGGCAGCGCAGGAGGGTTTCGGAGCGAGGGTTTCGGAGCTGGGTTGGTGAATAGTTGCCGATACTGACATGTTGGTCCTTTGACAGATTTTCCTGCTCCCCTCAACAACAGTCACTCACCTTTAAATGAGAGGCATGAGGGGTGTGTGTGTGTGTGTGAGAAAGAGAGAGAGAGGGAATAGTGAAATATGTCTTTATAAATGTGAGACTCACTTTACACAAGATTAATGACCTCCAAATAACTGTACATTGAACTTCAGTAAAATCAATCATACTTTGCACAGAGAAGTTCTTTAAAGGAATCCTGACCCCGGGCCTGACTGGTGGTGATGGTAGCTACTCCTTATGGGGTGTGGGTGTCGGCCCACCCCCGACCCCAGATAGAGGGCCGGCCCTTCACCCACCTTGTCAGCTCCTCCGAGGGACTGACTTTGTTCCCATTTTACAGAGGAGGTGACAGACCCACTGACATCAGGCAGCTTGGTGGGGGCAGGGTCCCAGCTCATGACTGGTCCGGCTGGGATTCCAACCCTGACCCGTCGGACCCGAATCCTGAGCTCTGAAGCACGCTCTCCTGCCTCCTGAGGTATAAAGGATGCCAGTGAGCTCCTGCATCTGCAGAGTGCTCGGTGCCCGACAAGGAGATTATGTTCATTAAGATCCATCTTCCCCTTCCATCTTCAGTATAGCAGAGCCCATTTCCCAGCTCGGGAAGGAGGGTCCTTGTGGTGTCCGCAGCCGTGAGTGTCCGGGCAGGCCCAGGACCCAGTTCTCCCCACTCTAGATGGTGCTGTTTGCTCAGATCTGTAATCGCGAGGGAGGATGGCAAGGGTCCAGCCTGCTCCATCTTCCTGCTGTTCTCCCTCTTGGCTGTTAATTTCTGTCCCTGCCGTCCATCCCCTCCTCGACCCCATCTCTCCCTCTGTCCTCACTGGCCCCATTCCAGCCTGCTGGCCTCCACCTCCTTTGTCTGGAATGGGTTTCCTTCGATGAGGGTGGGGTGGGGTGTTGCTTCTTCCTTCGGCTTCCCCACTCAGATGCGAGCTCATCAGAGAGCTCTTCCGTGCCGACCCCATATAAAATAGCAGCCCCTGGCCCTCTCTGTCCCTCTTCACTTAATTTACTTCTCTTTTCATCACTTGTCCCCACCTGGTTTATATTTATGGGTTTTTAAAGATGTGCCTTCCCTTCTAGAACATAAGCTCTCTGAGGGCAGGGATTTTGTCCTCTTGTTCATTTACTGTAATCTACCTTTGGACATACTCGTAATGGACATCCAAAAAACATCCCTGTGTATCGGTAGGATACGGCAAGGCATGGCCATCCCTGACCTGCGCCATGCCCTGGTGTTCTCCCCACTCCCAAGATGAGCCCCAGGAAATTTTGGGGGGCGGGTAAATGCTGATCTTTCCCCATGCATCTGTCGTGCTCACTGGCATGACCTCTTTCCTCCCTCCGTCGCTGCCTCGCACTGATGCTTTATAAATGTATTAGTGCCTGAATGATGTCACTGTAATGCATTTTGGGAATAGCCATGTGGTTTATACACACTTGAATTGCTTTGAATGCAAACCTGACATCACAGTGAAGGCAGCAGCGAACAGCATATGCACAGTAAACAGGCAGAGACTGTCTTATTGATTAACAGATGAGGCCTCTATTATTGATCAAAGCTTGGCGAGGAAATTTATCACTTTTAATTTCAGGGCTGCCAAATATTTCTGCCTCTGAGCCAGCCATTACAGAGACAATTTAAAGGCACATGCCTCCTTGGGAAGAGGGGGTTTCTGCCTCTCTTTGCTGGGCTGCCGGACCCAGGAAGTGTCTATCTTTGCTGTTGGGCTGTCCCTGGGGAGTTGGGGGGCGGGGGTCTTGGTGGGGGTGGGGGGAGTCCCAGAGCTTCCCGAATGGGGCCTGAGATGGGAGCCAACGTCTGCGGTCTCGGCGTGTGATAGGAGTTCTGACCCATCTGGGTGGACCAGGCTCTGCACGGAGGCCAGGGGACGTTCACAGCCTCAGCTCAGTGTCGTGACTTCAGCAGGGCAGGCGGGGAGAGGGGAGGACGCTGAGGGCAACCAGATGTGGTCAGGCTCGGGCCAAGTCGGCAAGCTTGACAAGATCGCATGTGCTGATCTGTTTTTATCTTCATCTGAACTTGTCCGATGGCACGCATCCGGCCCTTCGCTTCCTACCTGCCCTCCTTCCTTTCTCTCTGCTTCTCAGTCCTTAAAGCTGATGCCGCTGTCGCCGTGTGGATGGCTGTTTTCTAAGAACCCTCTGCACCACATCCCTTTGAGGTGGCGCCTCCTCATCTGGTTGCAGGGCTCCTGCCTGAGGCTGAGCCCACGGGGCTCTCCGGTCCCCGCTGCCCTCCTCGGGCCTCCCCATCTGCTCTCTCCTTTAGGGAGCCGTTAGAACTGTGAGAAGCAAAGAAAGAAAGGCAGCGAAAGTCAGATCCCTTCCAGATCCGCAGGAAGTCATTGCTGGCTAGTGAGTCGGGACTGGGGGAGAATTTCTCGGGGCAAGAAGGCTGTAGCTTCATCCACCCGCCTGGTCCGCGCTGCTCTTTGACGCACTTGTTGCGTTTCCAGTCTACGTGGATGAAAAGGGGTCCTGGCTGCCACCTGAGGGAACACACTTTCGGACTGTCTTGCCGTCAAGTTCCTTCAAAAGCTCCTTCTGGAAGCCGTAGAAGGCACGAACGGTCCTTGGTCCAAGGACACCCTGCAGCTTGAAGGGACACCCGGAGGTGATCGTGACCTCCCCGTCTCCAGGCAGAATTCAACTCCAGCCACCTAATACAACTGGCAATATTTATATTTGAAGCTCTTCAGGAAAAGTGACTCCATATCTTTCCTAGGGCACTTTTTCATTTATTTATTCAGCCAGTCAACTAATGTTCTTATTGAGCCACCTGGTAGAGGGTATATTTCGCTCATCAGTTGGAATATAGACAAGGTCACTGTTCTCCTAGGACATGACATTCTGTACACACTCTGGGATCCTTTTACCCTTCACTGGCAAGAACTGTTTATTGCCATTTAATTTAAGCCTATACGGTACAAATCGTATTCTGAGTTCTGTTCCTTATAGTATGTGCTGTTATTCTAAGGAAGAAGTTTTTAAAACTTCTTAAAAAGAGTAGTGGAACCATTTCTCCGCTAGAATTTTACACAGAACTTTGATGTATAAAAGGGACGTATTGGAATTTTATTTTCTTGTGTTGGGGGGAGGGAAGCCCATACCTCACCTTCTTATCCGTGAAGCATCTTTGCAGGTGGAGGCCTAGGGAAGCCCAAATACACAGAGATTAAGAACAAAGGCTCTGAAGTCAGGCTGGCCGGGTTTGAATCCCCTTCTGTTACCCCCTGTGCGACGCTGGGCCAGCTACTGAACCTCTCTGAGGTTGGGGTTTCTCATCTGCCAAAGGGGGGTAATAGCAGTATGTACTTTTCATGGTTGGTAGGATCAAAGGCAACAATACATCTTAGACACTTCGCATCGTGCCTGGTATCTGGTAGAGCCTCAGGAAAGCGGAGATTTGGAAAGCAGCACTAGGTTTCTACTATAAATATGTGAGAAGTTCTGCCGTGGGGTGCCCGGGTGCTCAGGGTCCTGGGATCGAGCCCCGCCTCGGGCCCCCTGCTCAGCAGGGAGCCTACTTCTTCCTCTCCCTCTGCCCTGTCCCCCCTCGCTTGTGCTCTCTTTTGCTCTGTCAAATAAATGAAAAAAATCTTTAAGAAAAGTTCTGCCTCTTCTGAGACTCTCATAGAAATGTAAAACACAGCGTTGTTAAAGGAACGATGTGGAGAGCGTCCTGGAAAGGGCAGAACAGAGCCGGCATGCTTGATGCGCGCACCCTCCAGTCCTGAGGATGGAATGGGATGGAGAACTGGGACCAGGCTGTGCTCACACACAGAGACTCAGGGAGGGTCCAGCGGTTCCACCCAGGGCTGGGGAGCATAGCTCCCCGTGGAGTTGGGTGGCTAGCTGGTGAGGCCGCACAGCCACATAGAGGAATTTAGAATCAGTGCAGATTGTGAGCCGTGTAAGTTCTTGAGCGAGAAGTAGGAAGGAAGCAAGTGGCCTTCAAGGCACCTGCATGTACTGGGTGAATCAGGCCAGCTGGTGGGTGTGGCGGCCGTCCTGAGTCTGCCAGTGTTCTGGGCACCGCCCAACAAGGGCCTGGATGGGGCAGTGAGAATCGACATGCAGTGCAAGGGATGCATCTAGAAGACATTTCGAATGAAAACGGCCAAGGCTCGAGACAGGTGCCCCCTGAATGAAATCACCGCGTCAGAGCCTTGAAGAGTGTTAGCAAAGGTAAAACGTCCTGTTTGTCTTGATGCTCTGGACTTGTCGCTTGAGCCTTGTAAATAACGGTTCAGAAGATTTTATCAATTTGCTATCGCACTGAATTGATTTTGTTGATTCCACAAATATGTACAGTAATAGGTTCCCACGGGTGTCGGGCCGATGCAGCTGCGCATGTGATGACACGCTCCTGCCCTCGGAGAGCTTCTAGCGTGGCAGGAGACAGGGATGGGTCCACAGGCGTTTAGGAGAGTACACAGTGAGCCTTTGATCTGGAACGTACGGGGTGCTGTGGGAGCGCAGGGAAGGGCTGCATCCTCCAGATGCGGGGACAGAAGTATGGCAGCTGGTGCACAGGTGGGGCTCTCCAGTGGGGCTGGAGTGTCAGACATGGGAGGAGCAGAAGGATGCGCAGAGGCCTCTCAGTGGGGAAGAGCCTGACCCCCTCAGGGAACCCGACCGGCTGAGTGGGACTGGAGACCAGGCAGCAAGAGTGAGGGGTGAGAGACAAAACTGGAAAGATAGGCACGTCCAGAAGTGCTTTGTGAGTCTTGGTGAGGAGTTTGGATTTTATCCTGAAGACACAGGAGAGTCATTCAGGGATTTTAAGTGGTCAGGTGCAGGGGGTTGTTGGGGCAGATAGTCTAGTTTTGGACGTACTGAGTTAGGGGCTGTCCAAGTAGAGGTATGCCAGCAATTCCTACTTTCCCGTAAGGTACAACTTAAGCAACAGGGCACATTTCCCCTTGTTGAATCTTTACTCCTCTCCGTGGAGCCAGCCCCCCAGAACCCTGCTGCCTCTTGGGGCATCTCATCGAGACCCCATCTCTGCTTGTGTTGGTTATTCTGATTCTGTTCCCTCTTCTCTCTGGGAGACCCCTGAATGGTGGCATCTGGACTCAGTTGGGTGGGTGGTCACAACCTGGAGGAGGGGCTGGGCTGGCTGCTGGGGCCTGCGGCTGTCCCTGACTCGGGATCTTCACTGGTATCCAGCCCCCTCCCCCAGCATCCACCTACGCGATTTCGGCCCAGGACCCCTTTCCCACAAACGGAATATCACTCTCACGGTGACTTCCTCCCCTTTCTTTTCAGCGGGTGCCAAAGCCTTTGTCTGTGACCAGTGTGGAGCCCAGTTCTCGAAGGAGGATGCCCTGGAGACACACAGGCAGACCCATACTGGTGAGTTGACTGATCTGCATTCTCCAGGTCCTCCAGCGTGCCAGCTCACGCATGAGGTAGCTTGGCGGCAGCCTCTTTCAACAAACATGACATCTGGTCGCGTCCTGGGGAGCTTGTGCCATGTTCAGCACTTGTGTGTGTGGCTGGCGGGCAGGAACGTCCACGTGTGACCTTGCCCCATAGCAAAGGCTGCCCTGGATGAGGTCTCACAGGCCACCAGAGTCCCGTCTTCACAGAGCCTTCTAGCATGCTCTTGTTGAGGTCTTAGAAGGCCCGCAATGTTATCTAGCATCCCCTTGCCTTGGTGAACGGTCAGGAAACCTCTCGTACTCTATCTGAATACCTCTGAAACCCTCAGTGGCCACAGCGGGCTGGTCTTCCCCCTGTGAGTCAAGTCATGATATAAAAGAAAGCAGTGTCTACAAAAGGATGCGTGTGAACCATTCAGCTGACAATGAGGTCACCGTACTTGGTGTTAGAGGCCTGGTTGCTCGGCCTCAGTCCCATCACACCATTAGTCATCTTTAGTGTAGCCCAGGTCACCGGGGGAACCTTTCAGTAACTTTGTAAGGTCGGAGGCACCTCCCGTGTCATAGACGAGGGCCCTCCAAGGAGGGACAAGTGACTTGCCCAAGTTAATAGGGGGGCCCGGAGTGTTGCAGCTCGGATGGCCTGGGTCTCACCCTGGCTCTGCCCTGCCTGCCCGCGAGACCAGGAATTCATCCTTGATACTCTCTTACTTGGGGTCACTTCCTCCGTTAGCAAAGCGGAGTCATAATCGTACCTACCTCCGTAGCGTCGCGTTGTCACGGGGATGAATTAAGATTCTTTATTTGAAGTGCTCTGCAGAGTGTTTGGCCCATAGTAAGCATTTCATACATAGGAGTAGATGTATTTAAAATATTTATGGACTTCCCACAACGTGCCTGGCATGCTTGTTGCATTTAGGGTATGGTAACATACGAGACAGATGGCATTCCTGCCCCTCGTGGAACTGAGATTCTAATGGGGAGACGGTATAGGCAAGTAAGTGTGTAATATGAGGTCAGGTAATAATACGTGCTAGTGGGGAAATGAGGCAGGATAAGGGGAAGAGAGTGATAAGGAGAAAAGTGATATTTTAGATTAAATAGCCGGGCCTCTCTGAGAAGGTGACATGAGGGAGTGAGCCTCTCAGAGGGAACAAGCATTTGCAGAAGCCCGGAGGCTAGGCTAAACTTGACTGGCTCAGGGAACAGCATGAGGAGCCTTGTGGCGGGGCAGGGAGAGAGGGCAGGGAGTGAGTGCAGAGAGTGGTGGCAGATGAGGTAAAAAATCAGGTGAGTCTCTCAACCCTAGTAAGGAATTTGGATTTTATTCTCCGTGTGCTGAAAGTCCATTGGAGGGGGATAAAATATTTGCAGATCGTATCCCTGATAAGAGACTTACAGTTAGAAAAGATAAAGAACTCTTACAATTCAATAATAAAAATACAAATAACCGAAATAAAAAATGGGTAAAAGATCTGCATAGACATTTCTCCAAAAATAGACAAGTAGTCAATGAGCGCATGAAAAGATGCTCGACACCACTGGGCCATCATAAGGGAAATACAAATCAAAATGACAAGTCGTTTTTAATACCCATCAGGATGTGGCTATAATACAAAACACGGGCAAGAAGAAGCGTTGGCGAGGACGTGGAGAAATCGGAACCCTACACAGGGCTGGTGGGAATGCAAAATGGCGCAACCGCTTTGGACAGCAGTCTGGCAGTTCCACAAAGGGTTAAACATAGAGTTACCATATGCATAACAACCCTACTCCTACGTGTCTACCGAGAGAAATGAAAACATACGTTCTCACAAAAACTTGCACATGAATTTTTATAGCAGCATTATTCATAATAGCCAGAGGTAGAGATGACCCAGTGTCCGCCCACTGATGGATGGATAAACAAAATGTCATTTATGCGCAGGATGGAATATTATTCGGCTATAAAAAGGGGTGGAGGAGTGATACACTGTACAATATAGGTGAGTCTTAAAAACATCATGCTCGGGGCGCCTGGGTGGCTCAGTCGTTAAGCGTCTGCCTTCGGCTCAGGTCATGATCCCAGGGTCCTGGGATCGAGCCCCACATCAGGCTCCCTGATCGGCAGGAAGCCTGCTTCTTCCTCTCCCACTCCCCCTGCTTGTGTTCCCTCTCTCGCTGTGTCTCTCTGTCAAATAAATAAATAAAATCTTTAAAAAAAAAACAAAAAACAAAAAAACATCATGCTCAGTGAAAGGAGCCAATCACAAAAGGTCCCATGTTGTATGATTCCATTTATAGGAAACATCAAGAATGGGCAAATCTATAGATGGAAAGTAAATTAGTAGGTTCCAGAGGCTGGGGGAATTAAAGGGAAATTGGGAGTGACTCGGGGGGAGGTGATGAAAATGTTCTAAAACTGATGGTTGCACAACTCTTGAGTATATTAAAAACTATTGAACTGTACGGTTTAAATGCATGAATTACATGTTATATGGTATATAAATGATAGTAATGTATGCACACACACATCCCACCCACGCGCATGTGCACAAACACGTATAGAGAGAAGGAGATAATAGTCCATTGGAGGGTTTTGAATGGGAGAATGACATGACTTGATTTATGTGTGTAACAGCTCACTCTGGCTCCTTGGGAATTGACCACGGGGAGTGTGTCACTTAGTAATTACTGTGTAATGAACCACTCCACCAGCAGATTAAAGCCACCGAGTGTCATTATCCCTGACATTCCTGTGGGTTGACTGGGCTCAGTTGGCTGGTTTTCACTTGGGGTCTCTCATGAGATTGCAGTCAAGCTGTATGTGGGTCCAGAGGTCGTCTGCAGACCCAACGGGGCTGGACATTGAGGATAGCTTCCTCACTCTCCGTGCTCTGCCACTTGGCCTCCCTCCGCGGTAGAGTGGCCTGAATTTCTTCCGGGACAGCTCAGGGCCCCAAGAGTTTGGAAGCGTAAGCTGCCAGCTCTCTTCTGAGCTAGGCTGGAAACCTATGGCATCGCTTCCGCCATGTTTGATTGGTCAGAGCAGGCACAGCTGAGCCCCAGATTCATGGGGTGGAAGGCTAGACTCCCCTTCTCGAGGGGTCGTGACGGACAAATACGGAGTGGTATATGGTGGTCGTCTTGGAGACTGGCTGCCAGGCTACCCAGGGGGTAGTGTGGAAGAAGGAAGACCAGTCAGTTGTTGCTGCTGCCACCACCATTATGTCAGCGGTATTTCCGTGTCCTGTGACCTCCCACGATCTGCCTTTCCCAGGTGGAAAACGTGGTATCAGGGGCCTTGCTCTGGACAGCTGGAGGAGCGCTTTCTAGGTGAGCGTCTCCCTGGCTTGGTTATAGAGAAGGTGACTTGGCCAAGTGATTTTGCCCAGGGTTCCAGAGTTAGTTATCTTAAAAGCCAGGGCCGGACCCAGGTGTCCCGGTCCCAGCCAGTTTCTTATTGCCAGACCACACGTGACAGAGAATCCCACTCTGAGAATTCTGATCTGGGGCCTGTGGAGACTGAGCAGTGAGCCGCTTGAGCTGTGCATGCGGATTAAATCTGCAGCAGGAGGAAGCAAGCCACCTCCCAGCCAGGATCAGAGGCGGAGGCTGAGTCCCTGAGGGGTGAGCAGGAGGGGAGGCTGTTTTCGAACAGATCCGGTGCACTTAGTGAGCACCTTCTGTGTGCCTGACACCCCCCACCCCCAGGGGTGGGGGGGAATACAGCAGTGATCAATGCAGACATGGTCTCTATTTATTTTTTTTTCAAACAACTTTATTGAAATAGAATTCACATACCATACAGTTCACCTGTTAAAAGTACACAATTTGATGATTTTGGGGATATTACACTATTTTTTAAGCATACAATTCAGGGGCATATATGACATTTCTACCTGTTTTTAGAATCTGGGTTGATGCAGCTTTGAAAGTTGGGAGCCGTCTTAGGACCAATGCTTTTCTAGGATTTATTAAGTCAGTGAGAATTTGAAAGTGGCCGACTCCTTCCAGAAAAGTCTATTTGACTAGTGGTTGGAAAGAGCCTGGAGTTTGAGTCCGAAGCCTGAGATGGGGCTCTAATTCCACACTCTGGTAGGATGACGGCCTTGACTTGTTATTCATCTTTTCTGCCCTGGAGGTCACCTCACCTGCAAAAGAAATACAGTGCGTCCTTCCTATGGCAGAGGTGGACCCAGCCCATCCTGCCTCCCTTTAGCTTTATCTCCAGGTTGAGTCAATGGAGCTCTTGAAAGGGGTGAGAAATGGAGAAAATGAATCCAAATTAGGGATGAGAGGTGAAGGGGGATGCTTTAGGAAGGGCTCCCTCCCCGCCTGGGCATGAGCTGTGGGCACGCCTCCCCAGTGGTCACGGGCACTGGGCCACTCCTAGTGCAGGCAGGCGTGGCTGGGTGAAGGACAGGTGCACAGCAGGGTTACCCTTCAGCAGTGGCTCTTCCTGACACGTGGCAGAGCTCCTTTAGAGCACCGTTGCCTGCAGAACCCAGGTAGTTTCCCAGACTCGTCTAATTACTAAAGAAAGGACACAACTGGACATCCATTTGCCATCTCTGTTCTAGGAAAGGGGGCCCATGAAGCAGGGAGTGGCCAACTAACAAGGAATGCGGACAGTAACGCTGAAGTTACTGGGCTGGGAAGAGACAAGTGGGGCTCCAGGTACAGTTGGAGAGCCAACAAGAGAGCAGAGAGCGCTCTGAAGAAGAAAAGGAGCCGAAACCCTGGGGAGAGGGAAAGTCATGGTCATGCGGCTCTTTATTTCTGATACCTTACTGGATAAAACACATTTCTCTCTTATACCCATTTAATAGATGAGAAAACGGAGGCCTAGAAGCCACCCACTAGGAAGTGGAGAGCTGGCGCTTGACCCAACTCCAACTTCAGCGCTCTTCCCGCTGCCCCCCACCTGCCTCCAGAGTGACTTACTGTGGTCCACAGGTGTGTGGCTGAAGACTGGGGAGAACTTGTTCAGAGATCATCTTGCTCAGGACCCTGTCTGGGCAGGGTTCTTTTAAATCCCTGTGACCCATTTAACTAAGAATCCTCAACACCCTAACACCTGCATCCCCCTCCCGGGACAGGATACAATTTGCCTGAAACGAATTGAGTCTGGGAGTTCCATTCCCAAAGCCGCCATGTTGGGGGCTAACGGAGCTAACTTGCAGCATTGCATCAGATGGGTGATCATGGTGTCTTCTCGGGGTTTTGAAACCAAAAAATGAATTTTGTAGAAAGTATTTCTCATTCCATTTTAGCCAAACGAATGGCATCTTCACGTTTCCCCCTTTGGACCCCGCTTAACCTGGATTTCTATCGTGGGGTGTGTGTGACTTCTCCTACGCCCCTTCCCCCAAGGTCTTGGTGGGCTCCGGCTGGTGCTCTGGGAGGCCATGCTTGTGGTTGGGCTGGGCTCGGGCTTTGTTGTCATATTTCAGCTTTCTGTTTTGGTACAGCGAAGACTTTGAGGAGATAAACAGAGATCACTTTACACCTTTTATATTATGACAAATACATATTGCAAAACAGTGCTGCTTCCAAACTGTTGGGTTGCAGAGCAGCGAGGAATTAACAGCTATGCAGCTCCCTGAGATGCTTGTACTTCATTGACACATCAGATTTTTTTTAACCGTTCAGTAAAATAAAAAGTGAGAAAACATGCATACACACGCACGTACACACATGCACACCCAGCGTACCGCGTGGGTTCTATATCGGGCATGTCTTAAATTAGTAAGTAGTTCTTGAAGTCCAGATAATCTGATAAATACCATTAATGGCTTAATTTATACTCCTGGTTTGAAATTTGACACACGGACACTATCTTGGCTCAGGAAACACAAGTGGTTTTGTGCCAGAGGTTTTAATGACCGATCAGTAATATAAATTGCTGCATCACTGAACAGAAATAGCTTCTCCGTGTCATTTGATCTGGAAACTTCTCCGGCCAGGCAGCAGTTAATAAATTTAAAAATAATTACCCTCTTTATTCAAAGTCAAACTAATTAGGAGTGGGTTTTACAAATCATAATGTTGTTCAAGCCACTGTACCTCCCCGTTTGGGACCTGAACAGGCCTGGGGGCAACAGCCGGGATCGGGTGGCGTTAATTAGAGGGCAGGGGAGCTACCTTGGCTCTGAGCTGAAGGCGAGGGGGACGAGACGGTCTTGAGCGTGCCCTGCGCGGGAAGGAAGAGGTCTCGGTGAGGGGCTTTCGGGGGGACCTGTAGGAACTTTCAGCCTTTTCATTCATATATAGGGACATCCGAGCAGCTACCTGCCTGTGCCATGAACATGGGGACGGCGGGGCCAGCGCGGGTCTGTGTGGGTCAGGCCAGAGAGACTGTGAGAGCCCAAGGAGCAGGAAGGGGGTCTGAGTGCATGGCTGCGTGGGGAGGACAGACTTGCCCAAAGACAGGGGAGGGGGAGGGAGGCTCTCTAGAGGGCTTTACCCACTGGGCAAGTTTGGGCCCTGAGAGGGTGGCTTAGGTTTGCCTTATAGGATTCCGGAAAGGTGCCCCTTCAGGGCCTGAAGTCAGAGTGTGAAGTTCGGGGTATTCTGTCCATAGTGCCCCCCAGAACTTGGGATCTCGTGTCAGACCATCTAGATTCCAATCCTAGTTTTATGATCTTGGGCATGTTGCTTAGCTTCTGCAAGCTTCGGTTTCCTCCTGCGTAGCATCAGGGTAAGGATGGTGTCTATCGTATAAGGGGTATTGTGAGGATTTAGTTTGATAATCTGTGTAAAGCGCTCAGCCTAGGCCTTGCATAGGTATTTCACCCTCCAGGAGCACCAGGAGCATGCCGGGCCATGTTTTAGAGGAGGCCTCATTGGTTGGTACCATCAAAGGCTCAAGAGTCTTGAGTCTCCTGCTGGTATCCTGGCCCATGTCTGCTATCATCAGGAGCCTGGGAATTCTGGGTCCCTGCCTTCTTCAAGTATGACTTTCTGTGTCTGTCATCCTACCTGAGGCCCTCCTAGTACCTTGGTGAGGAAAAGAGGTAGACACATATGGCTAAAGCCATTGCCAGGCTTAAGGGTCTTCTTGGAGGCCTAGGACACTAGGTTGAACTAGATCTCTAGACTTGACCTGAAGACATTCATCTCTCCCCTCCAGCCCCCCACCTGCCCACCAGGTTAGTGACTTGAGTTAGACTATGCAGTGGCTTGGTCCCATCATCCCTTCATTCACTTATTCCATAAGTTTTAAAGTGCCTACTATGTGGAAGGGCTTTGGGGACCCAATATATGATGGTGAACACAGTCTGGTCCCTGCTTTCCTGAAGATGACAGTGTTGTGAAGTCAGTGAACCAAGTGGGTCTCCTTGCCTTGGGTACAGCTAATACAAGAGCTGTACTGTGTTGGATACTTCGGAGCTCTAATTTTATTTAAGTCTTGGCTGCAGTCCTAACACAGACGCAATTTTCCTCCCTGTTCTTTGCTAGAGAAAACTTAGACCCAGAAAGGTTAAGGAAGGCCAGCATGGGGTATAGCTAGCTTGGACGCCTGGCCTTCTGCACCCCAGAGCCCATGTTTTAACGCTGTCTTCCCTCCCCAGTAGGGACCTTGAACCTCATGTGTAGACCAGGGGTCTACTCTGCCTGTCCAGAAGCCTGTGAAGTCAGGGGTCAGAAGCCCATATTTGAAAAAGGGGGTCAGTTGAGAACAAACAAGCCACACTAGAATTAGAACCCATGAGTCCTTACTTCCACTCCAAGCTCGACTCTGACTACAGAATAAGGCTTTCTTTTCCTGGCCTAGAAAAAGTTGCTTCGATTCCACATTCCTGTGTCCCAGAAGCAGCCACTTAGGCCCATGTAAATGTTGACATGCTGGTTCCCTTCCCCTTGGTGTTGGCTGCAAGAGGGTCGGTCCCATGGTCCAGGAGCAGCTGACACACCTGGTGGCCAAGGGCAGCCATGCTGTGGGATCTGCTGTCTGGGGAAAGCGGAGGGCGGGCGCTGGAGAGAGCCCTGCCCCAGAGTGCTCTTGTTTGCAGTGGGAAGGAGGCTAGGAGGCATCTTGCTGGAGCTCTGGAAGGAAGAAGCAGTGAGGACACACACACATGCACATGCACGCACACGCTCTGCAGCGGGGTGACCGTCCCCTCCCTTGTGAAGGTGCAGAAGGTGCAATAATGCCCCCCCACCCTGGTGTTGCAAGCTCCCTGCTTCCGCTGGCCCCTCTCTCATCCCTGCTTAATGATGCTTGGGGGAAGCTGCAGGGGCCATCTCTGGCTCTGAACTTGAGAACAGAAAGTGAAGTCCTTACTTGGAGTAACATCCTGCGGTGGGTGAGCATGGAAGGGGCGGCAGGAGGTGCGGGGGGTGTGGGGGGAGGATTTAAAAGGGGAGCAGCCACACTCCATCCCTCAGGATGGCTGCCCGCCTTGCCCCTCTCCTGCCCCAGATCTGGCACAAGGGTGGTGCTGGGCCCCGAAAACCAGCAACTGTTCTACCTCTTCCTCCTGGGGGGCAGCTACCAGGTGCCGGCCCCAGAGGAGGAGGGGGCAGAGGGCGAAGGGCCAGACGACGACAAACAACTTAATCTACCTAAAACTTGCCGGGGACAGAAAGGCAGAGCGAGCCTCAAACCCCTGCCCACACCGGAGGGCACGGGGGAGGACAGGTCATTGGAGGAACACATGGATTCCGTGCAAGTTGGCGTGACCTCCCCATTGAACACATAATAGCGTTTGACTTTTATAAACATCAGGGGTGATTGGGATAGCATTTCACGCGGTGTGCCAAGGAATTGAACATGAGAAAGCCCGAGCTCGGGAACGGCCAGGGAACGTCATGGGCACTTTGGGAGGGAGAGTCATATGCTGCTCTTCGTCCAGTCAGTGCATCGGCGTAGACTTACTCTTGACCTCATTTCATGCTGTTACTATAAAGGCATGTTTGATGCCTAATATAGAGTTTTATTTTCCAAGCACTGGGCTCTCGGCTTTGTTGGAGCTGCTCGCTGTGGAGTAGGGAAGGACAACTCAGCTGTCACCTGCTGGCCCAGACAAGACATCCTTTACCCTAGTAGCTCTTGGACCCCCCTGGCCACCTTCTGGAGGGCCCCCCAATGCTTTTTTTTTTTTAATTAAGAAACTTCATTTTTTAGAGCAATTTTAGGTTTACAGCAAAATCGAGTGGAAAGTATAGAGAGTTCTCATGATACTCCCTGCCCCCACATACGCACGGCCTTCCCCAGTGTCAACGTTCCCCGCCAGAGTGAGACCTTTGCTGTTACCTGTGATCCTACACTCACACGCCGTAAGCATCCAGAGTCTACAGTTTGCATTATGGTTCACTCGAGGTGTCGTGTGTCCTGTGGGTTTGGACAAATGTATAATGACCTGTACCTACCAGAGTTGCATCATACAGAATAATGTCACTGCCCTAAAAATGCTCCATGCTCTGCCCGTTCATCACTGCAATACCTTTTTTGTGAAGCACTGCTGCTTTGAATGGTGCTTTTAAGGGGATTGGTGGTGCTTGGCTGTCTTTAGGGATGGAAAAGGAAAGTTCACCCAAGGCCAATCTGGGTTGGAAAAGGTTGAAGCTTATTTACTCAGTAGACCTCTTTGAGTACCTGCTTTATGCCAGACATTGATGCTGGGCCCTGGGACAGGGACACAGCAGTGAGTGGGACTCCTAGGGTCCCTGCCTTCGCCAGCCTCCCGTCGTCATGGGAATGATGGTGGCCATTGTTGTTGTGTTGGGGGTAGCATGGTGTATGGAAGCGACAATGAGTTACGAGAGGAGAACTGAGTTCTTATCTGGGCTCTGTCACAGGCTTGCTTTGTGACATGGAACGAATTGCTTTGTTTCTCTTCCTCTCTCAAATATTGGGTGTGTGACTTGGGCAAGAAAAATTGCTGTTCTGGGGGTTCTGTGGTTCCAAGCACAGCCTGATTCTGATCTCGTACTGATAGTCTACGTTTTTCTCCGCCTTAATTTTCATCTTTGTAAACTATGATTAAATAATATATGGTTGTCGTAAGGACTGGGTAAAATACTCCCTGTAAGGGACTTAGTTAGCCCAGTGCCTGGGTTGGAGAGCACGCCCTCAGTGGTGGCTTCTCGCTGTGGCTGTTTTTAGATGTCTACGGGTTCTGTCCCTCACCAGAAGACACGTATATCTTTCACTTTATTTAGAAGCTTATTCGATAAAAATTTAAGTGAATGCTGTGTCTGAAGAAAGGATTAAAGATGAAGCTCTTTTGCCTCTTAAAAATTATCCCAGAAATTTGAGGGGAACGATAGAACTTAGAGTTTGAGGACTGTGGCTCAGAGCGGGCCACCCCCGCCCCGCCAGCAGCCCATCCAGGCAGGGGTTTAAATAGTACGTCCTGTTCAGTAGAAGGGCTGGGATTCGAGTCAGGGGGCCCCGGTGGTGAGTCTGATGGGCTTCTGGGACCCCCGTCGTTCTGCCGTTCAGAGCTGCTCCTTCTCTCTAATGTCCTCACGCAAGGCGTGATGATCAGCCTCAGCCCCCCACTCGGACCCCGGGTCCCCTCCCCTCTCTGCCTTCCCGTTCTTCATCCCACGTGTTTCTCCTTTATCCCTCTGACCCCGCTTCCAGCTTGCACCCTTTCCCCTCTGCTCTCCTGTCTCCCTCAAGACACCACTGCCGCCCGATGATAGAAAGGAGTTAATAAAAACCAATGTGTAACTGAAACTTGAAAAGCCATAAATCGCCTTGTTTTTTCTAGGATGTTGGTAGCATTTTGATTTAATAGTTGGACAAACACAAGGGCCTATTTTATTCAGAGTTTACAGGCCTCAAGGCTGTTATTCCTCCAAATTTAATAGCATTGAAATTGCAGGGTTTGCTATAATTTGCCTATCGCTTTCTGCTCCACCATTGATGTTTATTGTCAGCGGGATGGAATCTCAATCCGACTCACTTAGATAACATGTCTGTTAAACATTTAGATAATTGTACCATCATTAACTTGTCACATTATTTTAGAGATTCAAAACAGAGGCAGGGTAAGTAGAGGTACTGGAGGTGGGGAGGAGGAGGAGGAGGAGGAAGGGAAAAGCTCCCCTGAGTTCCACGACCAGGAGATGGGAGTTGATTTTACACCCTTGACATGTCAGTGGGGGTGTCTAAGTTAAGGAGGCATGTCCTGCAGAGTGATGCAGAGGGTCGCTCCCTGACGAGGTGGCGTGCCTCTCTCCCAGGTGGGCCAACCCCTGGGACAGTGCGGTAGAGGCTCAGAAACGAACAGCATTCATTCCCAGCCCCAGCTTTGGCCTTCGTGTACCAAAGATCAATTTTTTAGCCTCCCTTAGGGTTGCTGATTACATTATATGTAATTACAAAGCAATGAGAACAACCTAAATGTCCAAAGGTAAGGAATCTGTTAATTATAGTACCTGACGTGGAAAGATGTCCATGATGTTTTGCGTGATAGAAGCTGGTTAGAGAAAACAGGTCGTATAGTGTGGTGTCATTTACTCCAAAACACTGAAGCCATCCTGGAAGATTCCAGAAGGCTCTCTAACTATTAACAGTGAGTATCTTTAGAGAACGGGATTACAGAGCAAAAGTGGTTTTACTTTCTGTTTTATCTATTTCTGAATAATAATAATTATTTATCGGCGTGTCTCATTTATAAAAATGTAAAATTGAAGGTCACATTGTAAGTAAGAAAAATAGCGCTTTTAAGAAGGAGGACTTTTTTTTTCTTTTTTTCTTTTTAGAGAGGGAGAGAGAAAGCAGTGGGGGAGGGGCAGAGGGAGAGGGAGAGACAGAGTCCCAAGCAGACTCCCTGCTGAGCATGGAGCCTGACTCGAGCCTTGATCCCAGGACCCTGAGGTCATGACCGGAGCCGAAACCAAGTGTCACATGCTTAACCAGCGGAGCCACCCAGGCGTCCCAAGAAGGAGGACTTCCTAAAAGAAAAGGCTACACGTTTAAGTAATTGGATTTTAAGAGAGATCCAGGACCTAAGTGTCTCAGCTACATGGACAGGAGCCTCAGTTTCCCATCTTAGGTCACAACTGCTGTCCCTGTTCACCAAGGGCCTTGATGGGGGAAGCACGTAGCAAGACAGATTTCCATTACACTTAAGTGAGGACTGAAGTCATATCTGGAAGGGTGCCTGAGGCCGGAGATAAATGGGAGATTCTGGGAGCAGCGAGATGTCAACAGTAGTGGGGCATGAGCTTGGCATCTACAACCGCCCCCCAGAAAGTCTGCGGTGCATGCACCCTGGTCCCTCAGAGGGGACTGTGGTTCTGGCTGGCTGGCTTTGGAGCTCACGTGATGTCCCACAGCCCCAGGGCCTGCTCTGTGACTTGGGCAGGAGAACTCACTATTGCCTTTCCCAGTTTGTGCACTCCCAGTGACACGACGGAATAGGGGGAGAACGTGCAAGTCAGGAAACAAGGGTTAATGTTTTCCTGATCGTACTGTAAATAATGCAGATATCTGGGGGTGGGAGGGACAAACAACGTAAATATTTTATAGACTGTAGGCTAAAAATATATGTATTTAGAAAAGCAGCTTAAATATTTCATATGCTGCAGCACAGATTTCTTTCGAGGGGAGGAGAAGTGGGCTGGGGAGGCGGTGGGGAAGGAGGGGACCGCGGTTGCCCACGGTGGGGACACACAGGACTTACAGTCAGAGCATGCATGTGAGGCTGGGCAGCCACTGGGATGGGCAGCTGGTGGATCCTGGGAACGCAAGGAGATGGAAACCTCAGATTTTTTGAAACCATCCTTTAAATATCCTGTACTCTCTGTCTTGTCTTTTCTTTCTCTTCTCTTCTCTTTTAATGTGGGAGAGAAACAAATGACAACCTCATAACATGACTTTATTTTTATTTTTATTTTTTTTAAAGATTTTATTTATTTATTTATTTGACAGAGAGAGACACAGCGAGAGAGGGAACACAAGCAGGGGGAGTGGGAGAGGGAGAAGCAGGCCTCCAGCAGAGCAGGGAGCCTGATGCGGGGCTCGATCCCAGGACCCTGGGATCACGACCTGAGCCGAAGGCAGACGCTTAACGACTGAGCCACCCAGGCGCCCCGTGACTTTATTTTTAAAAAGCCACTTCCAACCCAAGAGAATTGAAAACATATATCCAGCATAACACCTTCCAGTTCCAGCCACATCGTTGCAAATGGCAAGATCTTATGCTGAGCGAAATAAGTCAATCAGAGAAAGACATGTATCATATGACCTCACTGATATGAGGAATTTTTAATCTCAGGAAACAAACTGAGGGTTGCTGGAGTGGTGGGGGGTGGGAGGGATGGGGTGGCTGGGTGATAGACATTGGGGAGGGTATGTGCCATGGTGAGCGCTGTGAATTGTGCAAGACTGTTGAATCACAGATCTATACCTCTGAAACAAATAATACAATATATGTTAAAAAAAAAAAAAAAAAAGCAGGAGGGTAAGAATGAAGGGGGGGAAATCGGAGGGGGAGATGAACCATGAGAGACGATGGACTCTGAAAACCAAACTGAGGGTTCTAGAGGGGAGGGGGTTGGGAGGATGGGTTAGCCTGGTGATGGGTATTAAAGAGGGCACGTTCTGCATGGAGCACTGGGTGTTATGCACAAACAATGAATCATGGAACACTGCATCAAAAACTAATGATGTAATGTATGGTGATTAACATAACAATAAAATATTTTTTTAAAAAAAGAAAACATATGCACACAAAGATTCAGACATGAGGGTTCCCAGCAGCATGACTCGCAGTAGCCAAAAACTAGAGATGACCCAGGCCCGTCCCGCCACTGACGAGCAGAGGGCCGTGGAGTATTACTCAGCCGTAAAAAGGAACTGAGTGCTGAGAACATGCTGTCCCATGCACACGGGTGGACACCAGCGTGAAAGAAGGCAGGCGCGAAGGCTGCGTGGTGTGGGATTCCATTTGTGGGAAGTGTTCAGAGTAGGCAAGTCTTAGAGGCAGAGCAGATTGGTAGTTGCAGGAGAGTGGGGAATGCCATCCAGTGCATATGGAGTTTTCTTTTTAGGTGGGGGAAAATGGGAATTGAGGGCGTTGGAGATGGTTGTACAGCTTTGCGAGTCCATTCAAAACCATCGAATTGTGTATTTTAAAAGGCAGTACTCCTCTAGGGTTTGTGAATTCTGTGTCGGCTAAAACAGAAAGCCCCTCTGGGTTGTGGTTGGTTTGTGCCGCGCAGCCCGGTCCCCCTGCCTGCTGTGTCACAGGCCTTCCTCGACAGGTAGCAGGTTCATGCCAGAGGGCCCGTTCGGCCAGTCATGCCGTTCACAGAAGTCACCGGGGGCTGCAGCCCTCCTGGGCTCAGAGGTGCCTCCATCTGCTCCCCGCTCTGACGTTTTCAGAATTGGGAAATGGGAAAGGTAGGAGGAAAGAATCAGCTCCCCACCCTCCGTGGGAGAAAGATGGGACTCTGACATCCTCCGTCAGGGAATGGGGAGTTGCCTTCTGGGTAGATCTCAAGAAGAAAAGCTGGTCCTCACCTTGCCAGGGAGGTGTCACTCTTGCCAAAGGCAGCGTGATCAGCATGGACCCAGGGAGCCCATTTTAAGAAAAGAATCCTACAAGTTATATGTGCTCAGTGTGGGGAAATTAGACAATACACCGTCTTTTTGTTTTAAACAAATGCGGAGCGATTGTAGGCAATGCATGCTCTTTTGTAATCTGTAATGTGCATGCCAACAGACCTGTGTCTTGGTAATTATTTTAATGGTTTCCTAGTATTCTCCCCACACCCATTCATTTATTCTGTAAGCCCCGATGGGCCTTACTTGTGCACCAGGATTCGCCTTTTGCCTTCCATGCTTTGGTCGGGGGACTGGGCCCCCTATCTGGAGGACCTTCTGGGGACTGCAGGCAGAAGTGACTAACAGAGATGCAGCGCATTATCACCTCTTCCTTCTGTCAACAAGATAAACTGGGCTGGCCGGGCCCTTTTGCAGAAGCTGTTTACCAGGCAAGCTTGAGATGCTGGGAACATAGCCAGTCCTCACATTTGATCTTCTTAAAAGCTGTTTCCCTTTGGTTTTCTCCAGCCTTGCAAATGGCCACTCGCCCTGGGCAGGATCTGGGCAGGTAATTTACCTCCTCTACTAACTTAATGAATGGCCCCGCCCGGGGCCTGGGGAGACCAAGGAAAATAAAGGCATCGATTTATTTGCCAAGTTAAAACGCAGAGTTAAGTAGCAAGTTAAGCATCTCCATATGTTAAGTGTCCCAGGGCCAACTAGGGGCAAGATATCCTACAGGAGAAGGGCCCCCCAACAGGTATTAGGAAAAAGGCTTTTCTTTTGGAGTTTCCTTCTGTGAACATTAGGAAAAGTTACTTAGCCGCGGGATTGCAGGTTTGGGTCAGACAAAATGTTCCCTGCCCCGACTAGGAGGAGATCCATTACAGATTGGAAATGACTTTGTCTCTAAGTGCCCATTGTCAGATGGGATACACATTTCCCTCAACCAAACAAATATAAAATGCTTCCAGCCTCAGCTCCGGATTTTCTATTACTGTTTCACAGGACTCCAGAGAGTTTTAAGATGGCAATTTGATTAAGCTTATGGGGAAGATCCCATCAGATAACATTCTTTTTCTGCAGGTAGAGATAATGTGTTCAAGTATTAAGTATGTTTTAAAGGTAATTATCTTTTCCATATTCATTTTAGTTACAGGAATTGAAAAGGGGGAGACTTTGCATCTGAAAGCTGCCCCCTGGGCCCTGGAGTCGCTCTGACTTCTCTGGGAAACACTCTTGAGGTTTTTGACAAATGAATGAGCACCAAGTGTTTTTCTATTCCGAAATGCCTTGGGAACCCTGTCTCCAGAGAGGTGGTCCAGAAGGTGGGGTCTTGGCCGCGGCCCTTGTCAGGCTGCCTAGCCTGGATTCCCATTCTAGAATGCTGCTGGGCTGCCCATCTTCGGTTCCTGGATGCCAGGAGGAGGCCTGGCTTCTACTGAAAAAGAGGACTTGCCTCATCCAGCGGTGAGTCATGGTGCCGCATCTCCCACCTTGCAGAAGCAGAGCCTGAGATTACCATTTCCATGTACTAGGCCCTGTGCTGGGATGTGTTCATGTCGGGAGAGCCTAATTTGAGGGCTGGGATGCTAACCTTTGTCAACTGCCAGACTTCAGAACCTAGAGCAAGAAGCATTGCGGAGGATGGTCCTGAGCCTCAGAGAGGTTCAGTGATTTGCCTGGGATCACACAGCAAATTAGACACACTGTGGGCTATAGAACCCAGGAATCCTCGTCGGGGACCACTCTTCCTATCCCCTGGGGTACCAACAACTCTGTCGTGTCCAAAAAATAATACTCTTCCCCCTTTCCCGTATATCTCCCGGGTAGGAGATTCTGTCCCATGTGGCCATCCTTGGCAGTCTGTTTCTTAGGGTCTACACGGCGGGCTTCCAGGCCCTGTATGGGCCTGATGCTCTGGAGTTCCTCAGACCTCGTTCTGCCTACCTGCTGTACTGTTTTAAGCACTCTGAATTTTGGCAAAATAAAAAATCAGACCCAAATCCCGCCTTCAGAGAACTGACCATTGCTAGGGAGGAAAACAGACCTATCTAAAGAGATACTGACAGTGCACAAGGCCGTGGAACACGATACGTGGTGTTTTATAGCGTCTTGCATTCCTTTGCTCGCCTGCAACCCTTGCTGCCCCGGAAACCCATCGTTCCTGCACACAGTGTTTCTCTGAGTCACGTCTCCGCCCGGTCGTCAGGGAACACTGGGTCAGATGGGGCGCCGCGTGTTGGTCTGGAGGCGACTGACTCTGGGAAAGGACCCCAGGTTGGTGGCGTGCAGTGCCCCATCGTCTCAGACCGAGGGGGCAGTGGAGGGGTGGGCGCCAAGTTGGAGGATCCAGGCCGGGTCCGTTGCCTGGCCTCGTACACTCTATCCTAGTTAAGGATGCTTTGGCATCTAAAACGCACACCCGATGTTGTCCCTCCCAGCGTATCCCTCGAAAGATCCTCACTGTCTTACCCCAGCTACACATGAAAATCATCTGGAGGAGCTTTTTAAAAAAATATACCAAGCAAGGGCTCTCACCCCAAATCCTCAAACATCCAGACATGGATGTTTCTTACAGGAGATTCACACGGAGAGTCAGGGTTGAGAACTTCTGGGGGGGGTAAGATCAGACTCCACTGCTTGGCATAGAAGGTGCCCCCCCATTAAAGCCTCAGGCCTCACCTTCTGCCATCACCTACAGCGTGTTTGTCCTGAGCCACGCTCTCGTGCTGTTTTTCTCCTCCGTGTATCTTCCCCGAACTCCCCCATGCTCATGTTCCTTGTCCGCACGGCATGTTTCTTGTCCGCACGGCATGTTTCTTCTCCTCTCCGTTGTGTCGGTTACGGACTGGATATTTGTGTCCCCCACCCCCCAAGTCGTGTGATGAAGCCTTCAGCTCCAGTGTGATGGTATTTGGAGGTGGGGCCTTTGGGCAGGTTTGGAAGAGGCCCTGAGGTGGAGCCCTCGTGATGGGATTAGTGTCCTCCCAGGAAGAGGAAGAGGGCCTCTCGGAGAACCCAGCCGTGCTGTCACCCTGATCTCAGACTTCCAGCCTCCAGAACTGTGAGAATGAATGTCTGTTGTTAAAGCCCCGCAGTTATGGTATTTCTTTATAGCAGCCCGAGCAGACTAAGACGGCACCCTCCTCTGTCCCACTATTGCCCCGACTAAGCAGGGGGAAGGGGTTTCCTCCTTTTGGTCTTCTGTGCCATGGGCGTACCCCACTCGCAGTGCTTGGCCATGAGGCTACTCTATAAGCTAGAGGTGATGTCTGAACCGTTGTTGGGTCCACGGGCCTGTGTATTGTGCACTCCCGTAGTAAATATTTGCTAGGCGATTAACTTGAAAGCAGTGACGGAGATTTCCTGGTTAGAAGTGGGAAAGGGGAATCTGTTCTTGTCTGAAGTCAGATTTTTTTACTCTTCATTTCCCAGCTCTATGTCCTTCGAGAAGTCGCTCAACCGTTGCAAGTCTCAGGTTCCTTGTCTGAAAAATTAGACCCCTATACTCGCTCTCTGTACCTCAAAGATGGATGTGAGGACCAGAATGATCTTTTGGAAGATGTTATTCATCTTTTAAGGCATAAAGCACAATTTATATTTCAGGCTTTGCTATAATGGTGACATCTCTCAATACCCTCGGGGGCTTTGGCTTCAGGGCCCCCTAAAGGGTGCCCCACGCTGTGCCTTCCACACCGCCTCCCATTCTGGCTCTTCCGCGCGCTTTTCTTCCCTTGGCTTCTTCCGCTTCCCCTGCCGTGCCCTCCCCTGCACACATGGTGAGTGCTGTGTGAAGGCCAGTCGACTACTATGACATATCTTGAATCACAGAGAAAATCATGAGGGACGCAGCCTGGTCCATTCAGTAATTAAGGATTCCGTGTCACATGGTGGGCAGAAATTAGGAGGAGTGGTATCCTGGGATTTTTGACTGAATCTGATCTAAATGGGTCAGTGAAATAGACCCCACGTACAAGCCCTTCCAGATCCATAACCTCTAGTGTGGAGAAAGTTTCAGGAGGAAGAGACGCCCCGAACTCTCATCCCTTCCTGGTTCATCAACTGTGATTTGAACACCAACCATAGGGGCATAGGTGCCAACATCTAAAGGTAGCATGCCTTGCCTGCCCTCCGGAAGCTTGCAGACCTGAGCAGGGCCGACAGAGGCGTGCCCTCGTCCTATGCAAGAATGGCAGGTGCCCAGCCCAGATGGGAGCAGTGGACAGGGAAGGCTTGGAGGCAGGAAGAGAGCTCAGGCTGAATTTTCTTCTCACTCTCATCTCTCCTGCTCTAGGGTAAACTTATTTTGTGGGGATGGTGAGTGATTTGCTCACATGCCTTGCAGCATAAACCTTTGTGTGTATGCATGTGTATGTGAGCTGTTGCTAATCCCCTTCCTTTCTTGGTCTCCTGTTTCTGAGGCTAGTGGTGTCTGGGATTTGCAGAGGGAGGAAGGATATAAAAGGGCAAGACAGGAGACCCCAGTGCCTGGATTCAGAGCCTCTGCATTCCGGAGACCCCCCAGAGGCCCCTCTCCCTGGACCCTTCAGCTCGAGAAAGCCATTGTGCTCTGTCCTGGCCTCTGACCCCGAGGCTCTGGGAAGCAGCAGGTTGGTGACACTTGGACAATCATTTCTTGCAAGGCGACTGCCTCCCTTGGGAGCTCCCCTCTCTGCCTTGGGGTGTGACTGTTCCCCCAACCAGGAAGGGGGGTGGTGAAGGAGGAGGGAAATTAGTTCTCCGTCAGAGTGGGAGGCAAGGAGGGGGGTCCTGGATTTCAGTCCCTCCCCCCACCCCAGGTCCACGGTCGACTCCACAGTTCACTTCTCTCTCACCTGCCCCCTCAGAGGCACTCCCTCCCCAGGGGTGAGCTTCAGGAAAATGAATCCAGGAGACCTGTTTCTGGCCGCCTGCCCTTTTGTTGTGGGTCTGCTGTTTGTTGGGGAGACCCCTGTGTCTTCATGGCGGATGATACCTACATCTGTCCGTCTCCTGCAATCACAGGAACAAAGAATATTCCTGGTCCTGGTGCTGCCACTTACTAGGAGCAAGACTTTGGGCAAGTCACTTGCCCTTTTAGAAGTTAATTTTCCTCATTGGTAGAATGGGGTCAAAAAACCCCACATACCTAATGGGACTTCTGTGAAGTCACGTGGAAGAAGACATTTGCAAGCACCTTGCATTCCGTGAAGCAAATGTACGGCTTGGCAATTATGATTTCTCTTATAGCCAAGCCTGGCGTTTTATCTGTGTGATTCTTAGAGTTTGTGAGTGTGAGGCTCCCAAGCGTTTTCTCCTCCTTTCTCCTTTCTAGAGCATTTCAGGAAGCATTTTCAGAAGGGGGTGGAGTGGGACAGAGGGACTCTTAAAATTTGTAAGTGCCACTTTGCATTCCTTCCACCTCAGTCTCAATAATAAATAACTAACCGTGCAGCCAGGAGCTGGGATGTTCTGTCCAAATGAACGGAAGAATGCGTCTCCAGCAGCCAGGCATCCCCATTCAGCGGGCTTGGACGGTACCATTTCTCCAGCAAGGAGGAAAAAAGCTCTCTTGCTAAGCTACAGAAAAATCTCCCTTGTGCTTTAATTCTGGAAGAAGCGGATTAGTGTGGCCATATTTAACCTTTGACCCTGACACAAAAGCATTATCAAAATTAGTTACCAAGAGGCTCTGTCTTCCTCCTCCCTGCCCCCATGTCCCTGTTTGCAGGGGCTGGTTTATGATCTTGGTAAACTCCTTCGGAGTAAGAGCGGCCGTTCAGAAGAGCCTTGTTGCCCTAGAGACGCGGGGCCTGGAGCTTTGCCGCCAGAGCGCGTGGGGTCCAAGGTGGGCCGAAGGGCAGAGGTGGGAGTCTGCACTGTCGTGGGGGTCAGAATTTGTGGGCTGGGTTTACACTTCTTCCTCCGAAACCAGCCTGGTTCTTGGCCTCCTGGGAAATTTGACTCTAGTCAGGTGATATGTTGATATCCAGACCCACATCCATCAGAACTTTTCTTTAATGCCTCCTTCCACCCGGCTGCTCTATGACCTAAAGATACCAGTTGATCTGAGGATTAATTTCCAGCTTCTTCCCCCTCTAGACAGAAATCCATGGACTCCGGGGACAGAGTGGGGCTAGATCCGGACCTGAGTCATTTCTCTGGGTTCAAGTCCTATCCTCCTCACCATTTAGTCATTGTGGTCTTGGGCAAATTATTTGAACTCGGAGCGCCTCATCTGTAAAATGGGCATCGTAATAATAATATAGTGCTTAGCTCCGAGAGTTCTTTCTGAGGATAGGAGAGGTGCTTAAGCTGGTGGATGGTCCTTACCAAGCGTTCAGCAACCATCAGCTACTGTGACCGCTGTCATCGATGTCATCATTATTGATCCTTCATCACCTCGAGGGGTCCTGGTCGGCTCCCACCACCGCACCCCTCCCTAGTCCCCGGCACATGGGGGTTTAACAGGATCCCTGCCTCATTTCCTCCTCCTTCACCTCCCTAGCCTTCTTTGCAGTCATGTTAGCATCTCCTCTTGGATCAGGGTGTGTGTGTGTGGGGGGGGGGGGGGGGGGAAGGGTTGGCTTTACTTCATACCAGAAGTTTAGCTTGCCGTGGGGGCACAGGAGGGAGAAGGGCTTTATAAGCTCTCGATGAAAGCTGTGAAACAAGATGGTCAAGGATCTGGCTGGGCCTGGTTCAGGATTATGGCCAGCCCCTGGAATGCCGAGGGGGCCTCTTTTAAGAAGCCAGTGTCTATCTACAGTGTATCTCTCATAAACCCCAACGCTGGGGCGAGGGCAGGGGAACTCGCCCTCCTGGCATGTGATTGATTATCTGGTATTTATGCCATTGAGGACTTGTCAGCGGTTCAGGGTCAAAGGGTCATCTCATGTGTCTTGCCGCCCATCCACCTCCTTTTGTACAGTGTGGACCGGGTGAGCTGTGCACAAAACGGCTTTTTCTTTACCTTGGGAAAAGGGGGAGGGGGTTGGGGGGGAGTGTCAATGAAATTTTTTTTTCAGACTTTTCTGAATAGTGTCCTTTTAATTCTAAAGAACTTTTAATTAAAAGTAGCAGGAAAATTCATCTTGAGAAGGTTTAACTTACCTTAACAGATACTTTTGTGTCCCAAGAAGCTGGGAGTGACTTCCCCCCCCCAAAAAAAAAGAAGAAAGAAGAAAGTAAGTAAGGGTTTTTGTTGAGTCTTCCCCCCTCCCCAGCATCTTCCAAGTCCCCTGGAGTGCCCCTGCACTCACCGTCTAAGTGTGGCTCCTGCTTGGGAAGCAGGAAGGAGGGGGGTTGTCCCTTGGCTTTAACATAGCCAAGATATTGAGGAAAGGACCACAGTCCCTTGGGGCCAGCTTTCTCCTGGGCTAGATGAAGAAACCGAGTCCTGAGTCACACACCCAGTCCTTCCCCGAAGCTCAGAAGCCAGGCGAACTTCAGCGTGATGCTCCTGTTGTTGTTTTCGAATCCTGAGACTGGGGAACGGCTCCCGGAGGGCCACCCGGCGCATCTCCCTGCCTTGGAGCAGGCGGTCTGTGCCTCGCGCTTCGCGTGGAATTGCTCTGCGTCCCTTCCTCCACAGCTGCGGGGAGAGAGGCTTCCTGTCCTCTCTTGATAGAAAAGAGCAGCACTCTGCCCCCAAGTCCTTGTCACTCCGGCGGTCTTGATGTCCTTCTTCTGAACAGGTCACTCTGGTTCCTCCTGCTGGGGCTCAGGAGTGGCCCGAGGGGAGGATGTCCCTCTGTCCACCCACACGCCAACAGGGGACCGTACAGAGACAGGCCGGGCCAGGGCCCCTCATTCTGTGTTCTGCCGCACCGTGGGCTCGCTGCGGCAGGGAATCCTTCACCCTCTAGAATCTCACCCAGGCCCCTCTCTTGGTGACGGCCCAGGATCCTCAAGGGAGGCCTTGCTGGGACCCTGCCCATGGCTGTCAGCTCATCGAGCCATGGTAGAAACCCGGGCAGACAGAGTCTTTGCCTAGAGTTAGTCATCTGTGGGAGTCATGGGAAACTCATGTTCCCCATATTCCTCGTTTTGTCCTCCTCGTCCCCCTCCACTTAAAAAAATGCAATACAAAGAATCGTCTTCCAAAGAATAGCTTTAGAAATCCTAATTCCTTTCTATTCCCTTCATTCCCATTCAAGTTAAATTAGTGAATGCTAATTTGGACTGATGGGGCACCACTGTGAGGAAGAGACTGAAAGTGGGGGGAAGATCTGATTCTTGCTCCCGAGAAGAGAAGCCAGCCTGTACTGAGTTCTTAAGAATTTACTGAGTGCTACGGACGGTGCTAGTCTTTCCTTCATCCTTATATCAGCCTTTTAAGGTGAACATTCTTGTTTCCAAGATGAGGAAGAGAAGGACAGCTTTCTCTGGGGTATATCGCTGATACCCATTACAGCTACTATTTCTCGAACATTCGCCTTACGCTCGGTAGGTATTGTTACTACCCAGATTGTTACTACTCTGATTTCACAGAGGATGACACAGGCACAGAGGAGTTAGGTAACTTGCCTGAGGTCACACAGCAGTGGTAAGTGGCTGCGTTGGATTTGTGCCACAAGTGAGTGCCGAGTTCACAGTTAACCTGCTTCACCAGTCTGCCTCTGTAGGTTTCGGAGCGGGGCTGGAGCTCAGAGCTTTCAGACGCCAGTGCTCATGTGGTGTTTTCCCACTATCCTAACGTAAATTTGCTGGGAGACACTAGATCTAGACATATATAAATCAGTCAGAGACCAGCAAAAGGTCACTGTGTAATCAGATGCCAGCCTAGGTGGCGCATGGAGAGGAATTTAGAGGAGGAATATGTTAACGAGGACAGTGTTGAGTCTCGTCTCTGGAAGCCCATGGTAAGGGCACAGTGTCTAGCTCTTCTCCCCGTCCCCAGGACATAACCCAGGGCCTGCTACACGTTAGTGTCCCATACATGCTGGTTAAACCACCAGGAAAGATTTCATGGGGGAGGTGGGGCTAAACCAAATTTACCTTTTAGGACAATGATGTTGAGAATTTGCTTTTGTTGTGTGCCGACCCGGCGTGTAACTACTCGGTGAGGTGTGTTATTTATGCTGTATTTACCCTTTACGACAGCCCTATGGCTACTGTCATGTCTAGGGTAAACCGAGGCCCAAGATAGGTGCTCCGTATCTTGCCCAAGAACTCAAAGCCTTTTTTTTTTTCCTTCCTGACATCAAAATCCATTTCCTTTCCTAACACAGGCGGAAAGGTACTAGTGAAGGGGAGAAGACTGAGCTGAGTGGGGCCTGCTGGGAGATGCTCTGTCCGCTCAGGGACCTGCAATGCCAAGGGGAGGATGGTGTCCACTTTTTTTTTTCCGCTTGTGGTTGGGAGTTGCCTCTTTGATATAAGGATTTCTGGATCTATGAACTTAACTGTGTCCAGTTAATTGAATTTATAATTCAGCAGCAAAATGCTGAAAAGAATGGTCTTTTATGTCCCTTAATGAGTGCTATAAAAACAAGTGGTGACTCTAATTTTATGAATGATGCTTTATGACTTACCTGATAACTAGTAGTTGTTCAGCACAAAGGACTCATAACTCAGTGTGGACTTAAGCTGGGTGCCTTTGGTAAAAGGACCTGCTTTAAAGTTGTCATCTTGCTCTTGTTGAGTGGCCCTGGGATTTCCCTTCAGTATCCCCTTCTGGTAGAGGACAAGGCATCCTGGGGGGAATGTGAAGGGTCACCCAGCCCATCAGCTCAGGATGACCAAGCACTCGCATCTCTTGGAGTTGGCTCTTACCAAGAAGGGGGATGGAAAAACATGGCGGCTCATGGCGGCTCATTCCAATCTCTCTCTGGTGGAGGATATCGATTCCACCTAGGTGTTACCAGCTGTGCTAGGGAAGAGAATAGAAACAGAGAGAAAGATGCACAAGGGAGGTAAGAAAGAATTCCTTGTATCTTTACCCTACAACAAGAGGAAGTGAGTTTAAAAAAAAAAAAAGGGCAGGAGGTTGAAGAGAAGCTTTAGGTCAGATGCTGGTGAGAACTTCCTGAGTTGAAAAGATGTTCCTAAAAAAGACTGGGAAACTTCCATCTCTAGAGCTGTTTCTATTGAGTGTGTGCACATATGTGTGCTTTCAGCTCTTTATTTATTTATTTATTTATTTTTGGTCATTCTTATATTATTTACAAGTTGAATGATTTTGTGATTGCGAATCTTACTAGTAATAGATGCTGGCCATGCACTTCAAGCATCATCCATGACCGTGGTTTAAGAAAGGGTTGTTACTCCCATCTGGGAAGCCAGAGGCAGGGGCTGGACTCCGTGGCCAGCCCCTGCCCGTGGCCCCGACCCAGAGATGGAACAGCCTTTGGCACAGCGAAGCCCTGGAACGGCACAGGCAGCCAGGATGGGTGCGATAGCGCCTAGATGAGGGAAGGCCAAGATAATGCTGGGGTTTCCACTTGTTATCACCTTTCCTGCTTTATCTCGGGTAGGAACAGGCCCTGCAGCCCTGAGCAAACCCCTTTAGGGGGCTGCTGAGCTGTGAAGAGAACCCTCCCCGCCCTCTCTGCTGAGGAGCCCCATCTCCCTCCTACACACTGTACCCATAAAGCCTGCAGCCTTGGTATATTGGGTGGGTGGGGAGAAATGCAAAGATGTCTCTGATCTGGGTGCTAATTACTTTCTAACAGAGTGGGGTTGGGGGGGCAGTGGGTTGGGACATTTGTTGCCCATGATTTGAGTCTTGCCTCAGCTGGCCTTGCGCCCACACTGGCTGGTGGACCTTCCTCTTCCTTGTCCCACCCTCGCCAGGCTGGTGAATTGCTATTAGGGTCAACAGGGGCTCTGACTTGGGCTGTAATCTTTGGTCGGAAGGAGGCTGGGTGACAAGGACAGGGAGAAGCACGACGGATGACCTTTTGCAGGGGAATGCCCACCCAGCTGGTCTGGAAAAACCTGTTTGGGCCCCAGAGAAACCTGACAAAACGTGGTGCTCTCAGCCTACAAACATCTACACTGAAGGTGGCCTGTAGTGTGCGCGCGTGCACACAGGTTCCTTCAACTGATGGATTCTCACTGAGCGGGCACGTCACTAAATGACCCCCACTCCTCTTATCTTCAGAGGAACCGAAACAGCTGGCCATTCATTCATTCAGCATTCATTGCATGACTCCTGTGTGCTTAAGCGCTAGGGAAACCCAGATGAATAGACCCTGGGGTCTTGATTCAGGGAACGCAGAGGTGGGAAGACCGACCCATAAGCAGGTGATTATAACGTACAGTGCGAGGTGCAGGGGTGGAGATGTTTGCATCCAAGGTACTGTGAAAGCTCAGAGGAGGGGTACAAAATGGATGCCCAGGGGATGGGCATCTTCCTGGAAATCTGCCGAAACAAAAGGGGAGCTGGTGGAGAGGGTGAACCGTGTGTGTTTGGACACGGTGGTGGTGGGGCTTAAGCATCCTGTCTGAGGTGGGGCAGAGGGGGTTGGAGGGGCAAGTGGGCCCAGACCACAGAGGCCTTGTTAGGCTTTTTTTTTTTTTTTTTTTTTTTAAGATTTTATTTATTTATTTAATGGACAGAGAGAGAGAGAGAGACAGCAAGAGAGGGAACACAAGCTGCGGGAGTGGGAGAGGGAGAAACAGGCTCCCCGCAGAGCAGGGAGCCCGATGCGGGGCTCGATCCCAGAACCCTGGGATCATGACCTGAGCCAAAGGCAGTCGCTTAACCAACTGAGCCACCCAGGCGCCCCCTTGTTAGGCCTTCTTAAGGAGCCTGGATTTTATCCATAGGCGACGGGGAGTCCTGAGAAGCCTTTACAAGGAAGTTAGGCCACCAGATGAGTTTCTGGTAGGCCGCCGTGGTGGTTGTATGGGGGTCAGAGCTGAGGCAGATGAGCCATGTCCAGGAGCCCCCCTGCAGGAATCCCGGCGAGTGATGCTGGTGCCTTGGGTGAGGCGGTACCTTTCTGGAATGAGAAGGAAGGGACATGTTAGGAATACTTGGGTGATGAAAAATTAGCTGGAGTGGGATGCATGGGGAAGGAGGACCGAGGCCTCAGGATCACAGCCAGCCATCTAGCATAGGCGACGGCGTGGATATTCGTGCTGACAACTGAGACACAGATCCAGAAAGAGGAGCTAGTTTGGGAGCAGAAGATGTGGGGTTCGGGTTTGGACACGTTGAGGGTGCCTGTGGAACATCCAGGGGATGTGTGGATTTACGGAGTTAGCACTCAGAAGAGAAGTCCAGGCTGGAGGCACGGTTATTAGCCTCTGAGTGGCTAATAATAATCACCGACCCCGCGAGAGTGGAGTTCACCTGGGGAGGATTGGGGGTGGGAAGCACAGTGGGCGGAACAATGGGGGCTGAAGGCCCTGTTCAGCAGAGAAGAAGCCAACTCCTCAGGCTTCCCAAAAAGCACAGGGCCTTGGGTGCAGAGGGCTTCCCTCTGGAGGAACCTCAAGATGTGGCCTGGGGCAGGGATTCCCACAGACGGATGGGGCTCTGTAGGGTGGGAGGCTCTGGCCTGGAGTGGGAGAGAAGAGTCTGGCAGGATAATCTCAGAACTGCTGGGTCTTAGGGGGTTACAGGTCTACCCTCCTGCTTCTGGGGCCTGGCGGTCAGTCCTTACCCAGTTCTGGGTAAGTTGGTAGAGAAGAACCTGCCTGCCTTGGAAACCTCCCAGCGCAGGTGCATCCTTCCTGCTGGCCCTGTTGCCCCATGCACGCCCTATCCCTTCGCTTGTGTCCCTCTTTTCTGAGATCCAATCTGCTTGGTTCTGTCTCGTTTTCTGGAGGGAATCTAAGCACCCTGATTGCTTCAAAAGGAAGCAGAGAACATTTGGGTCTTACTTTCCCTAAAACCCCTTCCTCCCACTTCCCCCCTCTCCCGCACGGACCCCTCAGTGAACAGTTCATTTGGGATGTGTGTCCCACTCTCCCTCTACGCTCTCCTCCAGTGGCTTGGCACTTTGGGACCAGCTGCCAGTGTGATTGACATAAAGCCAATCTATAAATAAAGTCTTTTTCTTTTCTCATAAAGACTTTGTGGTGGAGTTTGCCTTCAAGGTCAAGGCCAGACCTTTCTAAATAAACACATATCAAAAGATCATTAGCAAAGCAGCACTGTTAAATTGAGATATTAACTTCTGTCAACTGCTTGTTTCTTTTTTGTTCTGTAACTCATGACTGCAGTAGGTTTTTATCATTTTGTCCTTAGGCAGTAGCATCTGGCTTGTGTAGAGACTGTAAAAATTAAAAAGCAACACAAATCATTGCGAGAGAAAAGCAGTAAATTCAATGATAAGAATTTAAAATTAAAATGTTTCAGCGCTTTTATATTCTGCAAAACATGAAATGAATGAGTTTGCTGCCTGTTGCCATAAACCTAACCCAGCTAATCGTCCGCTTGACTTTTTTTTTTTTTTTCCTGTCTCCTTCACTCATCACCATCAATTCTGTCTTGGCACCAGGCGAGGCATAAAGTGAAAGCCACGTGTGTGTGCACGCATGTGTGTGTGTGTGTGTACGCACGAGCATGTGAATGTGTAGTGGGGTTCGAGAAGGATGGCAGATGCATGGAGACCCACTCTATTTGAATGGGGAAGACAGGAACCAGGGTCGTCCAATGGGAGCCAGGGTGGGAAAGGGAGGGGTGCAGGATCAGCCCATCCCCGTGAATCAGAATTCTCTTTTCATTCTTTTCCAGTTAAGCACAAGAAACAAAAACAGCAAAGCACCAATAGTAAGACCCACAGATCACAAACATAAATAGCAACTTGTAGCATCCAAGTGAAATCCTAAAAAGGAATTTCCTGGGCAGGTGTAAGACGCTGGGTTAGGGTCTGAGCAGGTCTTGGCTCCTTCCCATCCCAGACAGAACCAGGCCTTTGAGTAGAGCGCCAGGGAGGAAGCAGCATTTTAATCTCTCTATTCCAGCCAGAAGAGACGGGGCTTCTGAGTTGGGGTCATTCAAGGCTGGTTGGAGCTGGCTCTGTGCTAGGCCATGAGGGAGAGAGAGTAGAAGATCCTTTTTCTTCCCTGCTCTTGGAGGGACTGTCGCTTAAAGAGAAAGGCTCCTCCCTGAGTCCGACAGCTAGCGGACAGTGGAAGGCAGCTGTGAATAGGCCAGCGGTGGTGGTACACAAACACAAGTGTGGTGGTGGTGTGCAGGGAGTGTGTGGTTATCAGTGTGCAGTGGGGCCGATTCACGGACAGCTCTGAGGGCACGAGATGCCTGGAGCTGACTCTTGAGTCTCGCTGGCTTGGGGCCTGGAGGCCCTGGGCAGTCTGGGGAAGCATCAGTGGGGGAGTGTATCTCTCCCTGTCCAAACAGGGCCATGGGGGCTGGGGGGGTGGGGGGCGCAGGTCCCTTTTCATGCAGCCTGTCCCAGTGTGACTGCCGGACCCACAGGCACGAGGGCGGAGCTCTTTGTCCCAGACGGACTTCTCCAGCCTCGGGAGAGGTGAGAAAAGAGAGCCAGTCCTTGGCCTCCGTCAAAGGGAGTGAAGGAAAGTGTGAAGATTAGGGGACGGAGGGGTCGAGTTAAGAGGGTATGACTAATACGGCCGGTCATTCACATAGGGGAGCACATTGTTCTCTGCGCCCAGATGGTCCTTGGAATAAATCAGCTCAGGCAGAAGCAGACTTCCAGCACGGGGAAGTTTGGGCAGCAGCTTGCCTGTGATTCTCTCATGACATAACCCAGGCCCCGGCCCTGGTCGGCGGCCATCCACGTCTCTGCTGGGGGGGCCGGCATGGGAGCGCGTGTGCGTGCACACTCAGGTGGATGTGTGCATGTGTAAATACGGCATTTTATAGCCCCTGATGGAAGAGAGGATGAGTTTGTTGTGAGACGTGGATGCAGAGAGACTCTAACGTGGAGCCCGATCCGTCCTCACCTTCAGATTCCAGCCGTGAGAGTTTTCTAAGTGGTCACTCAAGTTTGTCTCCGTCCGTAGAGGGGAAGCTCCTCGAAGACAGGGACTGTGTCTGGTGCCTCCCCATCAGAGGGATGTCTGAGTGCGTCCCCAGGCCCCGTGGGCACAGCGGCCAATTCAAGCAAGGCGCCGAATCGTGTAAGTGGGAGGAAAGCTCTAGCAGCATTCTTATATTGCTCTATTGCCTCATGGTAAGCACCCATTAATTAATCAAGCTAATAATTAATTAGTACGTAAGCAAATCACTCAATAATCCATCTATTCCTCACACGGCTCCCATCTGGGGACAGGTATGAGGACTGACTGGGGGGGTGGGGGGAGGGCACACCCACCGTAGCAGTCACCGAGAAAGTTCTGGAAGGTGCAGGACCTTGTCATAAACATGGCCCGGGTAGACGTCTTTGCAGTTTCCCTGGTTGAAGATGTGCAGGCATGCAGAGGATGTGGAAAAGAGGTGAGTGTGACCGCGCCTGGTGGCCGCTCTCCTAGCACAGAGAGCCCCATGTCACAGAAGAACCAGCCGGGTCGTCCCCGTCCGTAGGCTGCGCGGCTTCCTGTT
Source organism: Halichoerus grypus (assembly GCF_964656455.1). Taxonomy (NCBI): domain Eukaryota; kingdom Metazoa; phylum Chordata; class Mammalia; order Carnivora; family Phocidae; genus Halichoerus; species Halichoerus grypus. The sequence continues at coordinate 101,056,880 of NC_135722.1, read as the reverse complement.
CCTTCACAGGACCCATGTAGGCTCCTTTGGAGTGAGAGGATAGGCAGTAACCCAGCAGCCACATCCCTGAGTAAATAAGAAGAATCCCTGGAGAGAGTTTCCTTTCTGTGAAGATGTTAATGAACACGAGCGCTCTGTCCTCGCCTTCGGAGGTCGGCCCTTCTGGGCAGGCTGCAGACAGCTGCCTGCCGAGCCCCAGGGCGGCGATATCTTTGGGGTCTTCATCTTTTGGAGAATGAGCTGCTTTGGGGGAATCCAGCCAGATCCTGCCTGTTCAAAGAATACAGAAGTTGCTTGGTCTGAAATTAGCCCCCATTAAACTGGTGGCAGCCGAGGTAGATAGAGATACCTTGTGCCTGGATGTGCTGAGGTAGCAAACACTACAGGGAGTCTGCGGGGGTCGCCTTCGACCACACCTCCTTCCTCTCAGGCCTTCCTGATGCCCATCACCCTCACTGCGTTCTCTAGAGGAGCCAAAGCTCACAAGCTGCCAAAGCATCACTGCTGGGAAATGTTGGGTCCGGGGGATTGTCTCCCATCCGTCTCCCGAGTGCTTTCTTCTCTGGGCCCCTCAGATGAAGAGGTGGCCTTTAGCATTCTCCAGCTGTGTGGTGTTACTAGGAAACTAGTCTTCTTTCAATAGGGCCACTGTTTCAGAAAAGCAACTACAACAGACTGCCCCAGGGAGAAGGAAGGAGAGGGGAAGGAGGGGTGGGATGCGTGGCCCCAGGAGTGTTTGGAGAGTGGAGGGGCCGAGGAGGGATGAGGGATGGGTAAGTGCCGAGGGCAGACCCATGTTATGGCAAGCACTAGGACCACAAGATGTTTCCAGCACGGACTACACTTGTGAAACAGGACAGGCCTGGGTGAGGGCTGATGGGGAAACGTTCCCGATGTAGACATCTTCAGCAGGATGGAGTCTGTCTTTCTTGCCTTTGCTGCTGATTCCAGAGCATGGAAAATTCCACAGTGCTTCCATCTGAGCTCATAGGGGAACGTTTTGAAGATTCCGCACTCCTTTCAGTGACCTTTTGCCAAAATCTTCGGAACGCATGGTGACTCTAACCTGAATGAACAGAAAGCGCCATCTGTGTTTTCGAATTCCGAGTGGCCCCTTGTACTAGCCTCAAACATCCCAGCTCCCCACCTCTCCCCAAAACAGGAAAGAGGCATAAAGATGATTGAGTAAACACTGCTCATCTTTCTCATTTTTAGGGGTTCTTTGAACTTGAGAGGGGGGAGTCGGGAAGTAGGAGTGAGCATGGTGTCGGGACACAAGGAGGGACCTGATGGCCAGGTCCCACCTTTGCCTGAGAGCTAGTGAGTCCTGGGGCTGCCCGGGTTGTCACTTTTGCTTACAAGGACACCTACACTGCATTCACCGCTGACAAGGCCTCCAGCCCGAGAGCCACAAGAACTGAGGTTTTTGGCCAGAGCCAAGAGTAGCACTGGATGCAAATCAGACAAAAGCCTGTTCAACTCTTTAAGAGAAACCTATCTTTATTTTTCCTAGCAGGATGGTACTGGAGGTCACAATTTATGTGCGTGTGTTAGTGACATGGATTTGGCATTTCCATTAGCAGCCCTATTTTAGGGGTTTTCCATCTCCTGTGAAAATGGAGGCTCTAAATAGTATATTATACACAGTCACCATCTAAAAAGGGACGAAACCCTCCAAGAGTGTGATTTGAGGAGCCCACTGCCCGGGCGTGGAGGGTTCTGATGCTGTGGCTTGCCTTTGTGTCAGCTGAGGGCCTCCCGGTCTGACGGAGAAAGTGGGAGGACAAGTGTCCCAGGCGCATCTGCAGCCTGGGGTCCGTGTTCTGTCAGTGGCCAAAGGATGTGCCAGGTTTGACTTCAGGTCCCCTTGCTGGCTGCCAGCTCATGGCCGTGACCATGGAGTAATGTCCGGGAACTCCATACTGCAGACCTCTACTTAAAGTTCTGCATCCTCCACTGATGTGAATGACTTGCCATCTCAAAGAGACATCTCAGTTGTTCTGTCCTGGGGACCACTTGAGTGATGGCTTCCAGGTTAGGGGGAGAAGCCACACCCAGGAGAGCCCACACTCTGGTTCTAAAGCACGTGGGTATGCATGCACACCTAACAGTCATACACGTTAAAGATACGGGAACATACAGGCCGAGAGCCTGCAACAAGGGATCTGGGCTGGTGGCGGGGGGCTGGAGAGGGTAAGGAGGTGTGTTTCCTTGAAGTTGGTAAGAGTCAAATATTAATGGCTTGGGCTCGAGAAATCATAATCTGCCAAGGCCAGTGGCCCACACCTACAGAGGTATTCATAGGTTACATTTTTTTTAGAAGATTTGATTTATGTATTTATTTTAGAGAGAGAGAGAGAGAGTGAGAGTCGGGGAGCAGAGAGAGAGGGGAAGAGAATCTCAAGCAGATTCCTCACTGAGTGTGGAGCCAGACATGGGGCTTGATCCCACGACCCTGAGATCATGACCTGAAGCCAAAATCAAGAGTCGGGATGCTTAACCAACAGAACCACCCAGACGCCCCAGGTTACATTTTTATGTATTCATTTGTTTACTTATTTATTCATTCGTTAAATACTTACCAAGTACCCACTATGTGCCTAATCGTATATTAGGTTCTGGGAACACAGTGCTGAGGAAAACAGAGCCCCTGTGTTCACGAAGCTCATGCTGTATAGGGAGACAGAGAAGTAAGTGAACACGTCATACACAGGATAAATACTGGTATATTGGAGGTGTAAGATGTTACGAGAACACACGTGAAGGCGTCCAACTGGAGAGGCCTCCTGGAGGTGGTGTCTGATCAAAGTCATTACGTAAATGGAGTGAATGGAAGAGAAAGGGAAGAATGCCAGGCTGAGGTCAACGTGGGCTGAGGTCCAGAGCTGGGAGAGAATCAGGCGAATTCATGAAACTGCACACGGCAGTGCGGAAGGGCACAAAGACCAGAGGCTGTAGAGATAAGTGGGCATAAAACAGGAAGGCCCTTGCAAACCACTTTAAGGAGCTCTGCCTTCCTCCTGAGGGCAAGAGGGAGCCCTTAGAAGCTCTGAGTCTGGGGAGTGACATCCGATTAACAGTTGACACTCCATGGTTGTGAATGGATGGGAGGCAGGGAGATTAGTTAGGATAATACTGCCACAGTCTAGGCAAGAATGTATGATAGTTTAGAGAGCGAAATCAAAGATGGTGGCCCCCTTCCTTGCTTGGGCAGTTGGGTGATGGGAGTAGAGCTCTTGACTGAAATGGGGAACGCAAGAGGAAAGTAGAGCTCTTTTGTTGTTGTCCTCATTCAGATAATGAACAGTTTTGATATTACAGCAGTAAGATGCCCAGTGGGGAGCTTTTGGAGAGGCATTTGGATCTACAGTCGTGTGGGGAATTCAGAAGAGAGCGACCCTCTGGACAGGTATATTTGGGAGTCATCAGCATGTAAATGATCTTGGAAGCCCTGGGAGTCAGTGAGCTAATAGAACAAGAGCATATCGAAGGAGAAGAGAGCTTACCACAGAATCCAGAGAAACCCCACATGATGACTCTCCAGAACAGTCGGAACCCACATGGAGACTGAAAAGGAATCACTGGAAGAAATAGGAGGGAGCCCGGGAGGGTGTGATGTTAAGGAAGAGGTTTCAAAAAGGAAAAAGTGGTCATCAATCTTAATGCTGCTGAGAAGTCCCCTAAGGGGAAGACGAGAAAATGTCTGTTGGATTTAGTGACACGTGGCGGTCACTGGTTATCAGAAGCGAACTGTTTCGGTCTTAGTGGGACAATGGAGGAGATGATGGTGGGTGGAGGGGTTAATGAGCCTCGGGAAGAAGGGGCAGTACGTGCAGGTGGTCCTCGGAGTGGAGAGGTGGAGGAGGTAACTGAGCCAAGTTTGGGTTCAGCAGGGTGGGAGCCATGGAAGGATAGGGGTCAGGAGTTCAGGAATCAGCAAGGAGGCAGCTGGGAGTTGAACCATGGGCCTGGAAGTATGGACGGAATGGAGCTAGATGGAAGGAAGGAAAGGGCATGCTAGGGATGTTTAGAGATCCAGGACCCGTTCTGGATGGGAGAATTTGAAGGGTGGGAAGGAGGTTTACATTTAATACTTTAGAGGAAGAGCTCTGGTTGGTGATGGAGGCCTGGAGTGCTCTCTCTGAGCACCTCCTGCAGTGGGCCCGTTCATTCAGTTCGTGGCACCTGTTACAACACCACTGTCCGCTTGCTGACACACCTGTCTTCCCGCGACCTGCACCCCATCCCCTGGACCGGCGTTCTCAGAGGCTCCCGTGTCTCAGTTCACTGCCATATGACACTGCAGTAGACACTTTCCCTGTATGATCGCCAGGCTTCCCAGCAACCTTGCACGTGGGTATTGTGACTCTCATACACATGGAGGAACCAAGACCCAGAGCTATTAGGACGTGCATATGACTCTATGGCTGGTAAATAAGTGGCAGAGACAGGATTTGAACCCAGCTTTGGTCTGACTTCGAAGTCCAGGCTTTTGGCTGTAACACTTCTTGGTGGCAAGAAGAATCTTGGCCTGGTAGCCTGGGGGTTTGATGCCTGCACAGAACGGGAACTCGAAGAACGCGAGACGCACGAGTGAGTGAGGATATGCCTGAGTACCGAAAACAACGCTCCATACTGTGTCCCGGGGGAAATAAAAGTACTAGCACCCAAAGAGAGAAATGAGGGTAACTGGAAGGCAGGAGAACAGGACAGGAAAATGTGGCGATCGAGCAATGCTGGGGGTCGGTAGACAGAACAGAGGAGTCTCTTCCGGCCACTGTGTTTATGACTGGGGCGCCGGACACCTGGCCGTGGCATGAGCATCACCATCCGCAGGCCCCCGTCCTGTCAGGGAGGGGCCCAGAAACTCCAGAGGAGGAACTGAAAGGGGAAGTACCTAGGAAACAGAATTCACAGGGGAGGAAAGAACCCCAAACCACGATGTGACATTCAACTTTGCATTTCCTTTTTAGAACCTGAGCTGGAGTTTTTCTCCAGACCTTCCTTCAGACGTCAGGGGTGTGCGTGTGTGTGCATGCGTGTGTGGTGTTGGGGGGGGCGGGGATCACATTGCCCATCCGTCGTCTGGGGAACACACACTGCCATCTAACGTGGCCTTGGGGCCCAGGCTCACGTCTGCTGGGCGCGCCGCCCCCTCGCCCTGAGATGGAGGTCGTGAGTCAGGAATGCAGCCTACTCGCAGGGAGCGTGCTTCCAGATTTGGGGGAAGTGGGAAAGTCTGGTGGATGGTGTTTTGTTTCTCTTTCTTGACCATAATTGAATTCCTCCCCCACCCTCCCTGAATAGCAGAAAGGAGCATCTCCTCCTTCCAGGCTCTCAGGGACATTATGTGCCTCCTCCTCGGACCTCCGTGGCTCCCTCTTGCTGAATAGACAAGCCTGTCAGTGCACCGTCCTCCCTCTGAGCACCATTACCAGCTCATTTCCTCCCTGGATGTCAGGGCGTGAGGCCTCATGGGCCAGTGCGGGGTCGTCCCTGAGGGACCGCAGAGAAGTCCTGGGGCCCAAGGGTGGGGGCCTGCCCCACCTGCGTGCGCGCACCAGCCGTGGTCTGCTTCGGAGGCTGCGCCTGGGGAGGGGCGTGGGCAGCAGGTGGGGGAGCACGGGGAGCAGATGGAGCCCCCTCAGGCTGTGGGAGCTAAAAGGATCATGGAGCCTATCCTCTTTATATCACGGATGAGATTGAGGTCCAGAGAGATGAAATTCATTTGTTTAATCCCTCATCCGCTCACTGGTCCTTCCTTCTACCGGGAAATACTCATCAAACACCTGTCAGGCCCAAGAGGCCCAGCAGGGTGGGAGAGAAAGGAGGCCCAGCTCTCAGGTGGCTTTCATTCTGATGGGGAGAGGGAGACTGTAAACCTTGAACTTGAAGCCACTCACCCAAGGCTGGTGGCAGAGCTGGGCAGTCTGGACCTCCTGCCGTGTCCTTTCCAAGGACCCATACGTGGTCACTCCCTGCTTCCTGGGGAACATTCAGTTCTGTTCTTCAGTCCAGGTGGAAAAGTGGGGAAGGAGTGAAATTGGTTTTTAGTCCAGATACATCTGGGCAGCAGAGGGGTTGTAGGAGGTACAAGTAACTTTTGACTGGTCAAGACTAAGGCTTCTTTTTTTTTTTAAATTTTTTAAAAAAGATTTTATTTATTTATTTGACAGAGAGAGAGTGAGAGAGGGAACACAAGCAGGGGGAGAGAGAGAGGGAGAAGCAGGCTTCCCGCGGAGCAGGGAGCCCGACGCGGGGCTCGATCTTAGGACCCTGGGATCATGACCTGAGCCGAAGGCAGATGCTTAACGACTGAGCCACCCAGGTGCCCCTAAGGCTTCTTTTTATTTTGGTAAAATATATATAACATAGAATTTACTATTTTATCCATTTTTAAGTGTATGGTTGTTTCAGTGGCATTAAACACAGTCACATTCTTGGGCAACCTTCACCACCATCCATCCACAGAACTGTTCCATCCTCCCAAACTGAAACCATTAAACACTGACTCCCCCCAGCCCTCAAGACAAGAATTCTCAATATTTTGTGCTATGGGCCCCGGGGGCTGTCTGGTGAAATCTATGAACTCTTCCTTAGGATAATGTCTCTAAGTGCATAAAGTAAAATACGTAAGATTATAAATGGAGACTCTAAATACGGATATTAAAACATTTAAAAAAAATCATCTATAGTATAGCATATGTGTTATTCTTTGTTATCCCGTTGAGCTCAAGGAGCGGTTGAACATCCACCGTATTTTCACATGAGTGGTTTGCAGAAATATTTCGATACAAATGCAGCATATCTAATGAGGTACGCGAACACCTACACCGTCGATGACCAAGCTACGAGTATGGCTAATACAACCAGTTAGGTTTTTTTGTTTTTTGTTTTTGGCTTTCATTTCCCCATTGAAGGAGCTGCTAAATTTTAGGTAGAGGTTGGTGAAAATAAAGATGTGATTATTTTCTTCTCCGAGTTCACCAGCCTCCTGAATTCTGTCCCTGGACAGCTTGGGGGCTTTGCGGGCTCTAGGTCAGGAAGCCCTGCCGAGACAGAGTTTGTACTTTTCTGCCTAGAAGGGGAGTGCACGGGCCCAGGGGCGTGCTGATGGGTAGGACGTGGTGACAGAAACCCTCCCTGGGCATGCACCCTTGAGGGAGGGACGGCAGGAGCATCACAGGAACCCAGCCAAGGGGGTAAAGGTGCCCCCATTCTCCCCGAGCCGCCAGCCTGCTGTCTGAGGTGGGCGGGGCCGGTGCCCCCTGGAAGTGTGCCTTCTGGCGGCTTCCCCGCCCCCCTCCCACCCCCTTGTCCAAAGGCTCAATGCAGAAGGGAGCCATATGGTCCTTTGTGGACACATTTTCCCTAGTACAGTATCGTCCTGGTGTGAATGCAGGGCCTGGCTCTCCAGTGTCAGCTGTCCCTACCCTCCCCTGCAGCCCCCATCCCCCTGCAGCCAGCCCAGAGACGAGCAGGTTGTGGGGGGCAAGCTCTCTGAGTCGGGGAGCCCTGCAGAGTCGGGGTGAGTGAGGAGTCTTTCAGTAACACCCACACACACACTCACGCAGAAAACTGTTGAAGTGAAGTCAAATGTCTCAAAGTCAGATCCCTTTTTAGTATGAATTTGCTGTGTCTCATTCTGAGCACTAATTCCAATTTAATTGCAAGTGGCCTGAAGCCTCTTCAATAGGAGTAACAAATGGTTTGATTTTGTAAACTTCATCAGACTGCATTTTAAATGCGACACAGTAGCCCAACTCGAATGCCAATGAAGCACTGGAGTAGCTCTCTGTTTACTAATTATCCGTTTTTACTCCAAGCCACGCTGGCTGGCTTGTCTGATTAAATCGGATTTGTGGGATAGAGAACAGCTAGCAGAGTTTTCTCTATAGTAAACGAGATTGAAACTATGGGCCGCCTGGCTGCACACTGTAAATTATATTTCCTTTTAAAGGGGACGTGTCTCTTTTATTTCTCTGTCGCCCCTCCTGCATATTAAACTTTACGGTACAGAAACGGACCCGGCTCATCCTCCCCGAGTAGCCGGCTCGCTCCTGTTACTTTTCATGTTGCTATCCCAAGAACTGGGAGGGAAACCCATAGCCAGATCCCGTGCTGTTCCGCCCAGCTCTGTTTCGGTTTCACTCCTTTCTTTTCTCCCCTTTATCCTGGGGGTGAGTTTTCCTTACCCCATTATTCTAAAAGGCACCTGAGATGATTTGGAGTCTTCGAATCCATTCCAAGGAGACCAAACAAGAGTCCTAACATGTACTAGGATCCAACACAAAGGGTTTGGCGTTTCAGAAAGACCCCGACGATGCATGGTGTCTGGCTCCGGGCGGGCAGGGGTGGCAGTGTAGACCAAGAAAGCAGGGAGTCCGTTCCTGAAAAACTCACTTTGCTCTTTTGGTTCGCTCTGGAATGAAACATTTTCCTCTGACCAGAATGAAATGAAGATCACCTGGTTCCTCCCTGGGACGCACCCAAGAAAGCCAGGACGCAGGTCCTGAAGAGCTGGGATATTGGTGGACCGGCACCCAAGGTTGAAAGTCAGGTTCAGAGAGCCCTTGTGTCCTCCCCTCACACCCTGGGGCCTGGGGTCTTGCCTGGAGCTGCTGGGTTCTCTTGTTTATTCCTCTCTGTCTAGGAAGACCACCTCCACCCTTCATCCTTCCTATAAAACTCTCTCTCTCTAGCTCCATAAAACGAACGCAGGGCACCTCTGAATAAGGTGTCATCAGGCTGAGCTTCAACTCAGCTATCGCTAAGACGTTCACTCCCGAGAGCTTGACCTGCCCCGCCCTCACTCTTGCTATCCACCTTTGTGCGGGAGCTTTTTATATTTCAATTTGCTTCTGAATGTCCTGTAAAATTAATGGTGTATGCACTTTCCCCCTTTTTGGCCATTGTGTGCGGTACAGTACGGGAAGGCCTGGTGCCTCTGAGAGCCTGGTTACCGTGGGAATGAATGGCCACCACACTCTCAGGCTCCCGGCCTCCTTTTAATTGTTGACAGTAAAAAGCATTTAAATGCTGCTTAATCTGTAATCATCTTCTGGAGGGGGAAGGAGAGGAACCATTAAAATGTCAGTAAAATGAATACGTCCTTCTCTCTCTTTCTCTCTCTTTTTTTTTTGGTTGGGTGTTGTTTATGTATATGGGGTTGCTTTTTCTTTTCAATATCTGATGTGTGTCAGATACCTCAATGGCTCGGAAACAACCAGCATTTCACTTTATTTTGAGTATCTGTCCCCCCCCCCCCAAGCCCTGCTCCCCTCCCCAGCCCATTCTGGGTCTCTGGGTCTTTGCCTCCCTCTGTCTCTCTCTCCTTGTCTATCCCTGCTCTTCTCTCTGGACCTCCTCCTACCTCCACCTCACTGTCTCTGGAATACATCAGGGGTTTACAAGATGTATTAAATAAGACCCCAGCTGAGTTGTTGTTTTCCCAGAGACCCCTCTTGTAGGCCCTGGTTCCTTCCCCGGGGCCTCAAGGTGACTCAGGGCAGGCCTGGGACTGGAGAGGTTGACTCTCTATAGAAAACGTCTTGTCCACCTGATGAACACAAGTGATGAGAGAGACCTGGTAACTTATTATCCAAATAAGGACATTGGTCTTAATCTTCAGGTGGAACCACCGTGCTCCCATGAAGCTCTAGGCCCACTGTTGAGACTTCAGTGCCCGTTATGTGTAGGCACAGGGCCCTAAGGAAATCAGAAGGTCTGGTTCTCTGACTCACCCTCTGTGAGGGTCACTTGGGGGTCTTTTCTGTTACAACAGTGCTGGGGGCATGGGAGAGCAAGGCCTGCTTCCCTATCCCCATCCCATCAGCACAGAAGCCTGCAGGTACCCTCAGACCCAGTGATTCAAGAATTACCCTTCTGAGTGGATGGCCAGTTCTGGAAGGAACCAAGTAGGTAACTAGGGGTCACTTGAGAGAAAGGACCTGCCAGGTTCTCTCAAGTCTGGCTTTCCCCATCTTCCTAAAACTCCCTGTCTCACAGGGCTGCTTGAGAAGGGTTTAGGGGTGATAGACCTGGATTCGCCCCTAGCAAATTCTCACTCAAGGTTAGGTCTTTTCTTTGCCTCACCTGTGACTATCCCTCTGTGAGCCTGAGACAGGGGTTTCCGGGGAAGCCTCGAGATTCTCTTTAACTAAAAGAAGGCTGTCAAATCAGACTTTGAAGGAGAAATGCCTGAACTACATCTCAGTGGGAGAATGGATCTTTCAGTCTTCAATAGGCCTAGAATAATTGACTGTTAGAATAGGGGGAAAAGCTTTCAAGGATCATTTACTTCTACCTTCATTTTTCCTGTGAGGAAACAGAGATGCAGAGAGGTCTAGTCACCTACCCAAGAGTGCACAGCGAGTTAGTCACTGAGCCAGGACTTGAGGACAGGCCTTCCGGCTGAAGACCCCAGTGCTTTACACTCTTCCATTGGGAGTATTTAGTGAGAAGTCCTAGGAAAGAGTAGGGCGAGAGGATAATTACCCTGGTCTGTCCTTTCCCGTGTCATCCTAACTTCCCACCACACACTTCAGGGGCTCTTTTCCCAGAAGCCTCTAGGAGCAAAGGCATTAGAGACTGAAGCCTACAGAGAGCTGCAGAGAGCTGAGGGTACAGAGCCGAGGACACGCCAGAGGGACTGAGGGAAGAACCCATTGTAGCTCTGTGCTGATTCTTTAGCCACCTCCCTCCAAACATGCCAAGTAGGGAACCCTTTGCCTTTGGGAACCTAGAGGGTGGACAAGTGCGTGCCTCTCTCCTTTGAGCTTTATCCCTATAGAACAAGCAGCATAGAGAAATTGAGGAGGGCAATTCTCTGTGTCTTGGCAGGAGAAGCTGCACACGGGTCCCTAAGGCAGCGCTTTGCCCACCCCCCCCAGCCCCATCTCCCCCCAGCCTGGTCCCATCTCCAAGGCACTGCTCCTCACCGGAATGGCTAGTACCTGCCAGAAGCTTCTGATCCCCAGGGCTGGGCCCAGGGGCTGGGCTGGGCTAGGCGACGACGGCACGCTGCTGCCCCTTTCCTCTCAGGGCTGTTGAAGTTGGTCCAATTTTTCAATCGTGGGCCAATTAGTTTCACAAATGGGGGCCCCCGTGGTGCCAGGGCGCATTTGTTCCGGGCCTGCGCACTGGCCGGGCCCCATTGTCCTGCCTCCCGCCCCCATGTGGGCCCATTGTCCTCACCCCCAGCGGGTGCCGCTTACTGCTGCTTCTCGGGCAGGCGTCCTGCAGGCTCCAGGCTGCACCGCGGCTCCGGGCTGCAGGGCCGCAGCTGGTCGAGGTGCTTAAGGCCGCGGACCCTGTGACCTTTGCCCCAGTCCTGCTGTCATTTTGAAAGTTACAGACCGGAGGGCTGCATACCTCTCTGGATTTACTTCCCACCCCAAGCCCAGAGCCTGCACACGCGCGAGCAAGCGTGCGCGCGTGCACACACACACACACGCTGTCTCTCACTGGTCTCCTCATCTCCCTCCCCACCCCTCCTTCCCTTCTTCCTCCTCCTCCTCGTGCTCTTGTGGTGGAAATTTGGATTCAGGAGTGTCTGAAAGGCGTCAGGAACATGACCGGGAAGTGGCTGCAGGGGCAGGTGGGAAGGACGTACCCGGAGAGGCAACTGGTCACTTCTGGTGCGGAGGACGCTGTGACTTCTCCTCGTGTGGCTTTCAATCCTCGGCCTCCTTACTTCCGCATCAGATGCCGGGACGGGCGGAATGGAGGTGCATGTTCCCATCGGTTTGGCATCTTGCAGTTGAGTTTGCCCTTGACACCCTTTCTGCCAGGGGCCCGTACCCCCCCGGAAAGCGTGGCCCACCAGGAGGGAGATGGAGCAGGGAGGCGGCATGTCACCAGGCGGCAGAGCACAGATCTGGTCCCTTTATAACCTGTTGACTCTCTCGCAAACCAACCTCAACTTTCTTCCTCCGTTTAGTTTCCCTTCCTTCCTTCTCCACCCCCTTTCCTGTCCCCCTCCCTCAGTTTCTCCTCCTCTCCGGCTCGTTTGTTGGAGTGATTGACAAAATTAGTAAATCCATTCATGTTACTTTTATTGTGCAGGTCTCAGTAAATCCCGTGTGTCCGGGGTGCACCTTAATGAGCTAGTGAGCTGACAAATTTGTTTACTGTAGCTGGAGGTGCCGAGTAATGAAATGCACTTGTGTCTGCAGCTCACTGCTAAACAAATACACAGTTTTCTGGAAGCCAGCTTTGCTAGCTGCTGCCTGAGGATGCAGCCACATTCCCCCAGAGACGGAGAGGGTGTGTGCGTGCACACGTGCACGGCGGTGTGTGCCTGGAGACGTGTAATCACTCACCCATCCATGGCTTAGTTTTAAAACAAATTTGAATCAGCTCCTCCAGCTCCTCCCCTTTTTGGTTATTCATTGAGAACTCTCGGCTCCCTGGACTAATGATATGAAACCCTCACATTCCTCCTTTCCCTTGTGGAAATGGAAGGTTATATAGCTTGCTTCCAAGATTCAAGAAAGAAAGGAAACGGGTAGGAGGGCTGGATGAGGAGACTGGAATTGACAAGGCTGAAATCAACAAGAAGACTAGATGGAAGGTTTCTAGCTCCAGGCTTGGTTTGAGAAGAGGTAACTGAACAGATGATTAAAGGTGTCCCAGCAGCAGGCGACTCTGTGTGTGGGAGACAAGCCCCCATGCACAGGCTTGTGGCTAATCTGGTTCAAGCCGGGCCCCCGGAGATGTTTTCTGTCTTCTTTAGCTGTCATGCGAGGGAGGCCAACAGCAGTAAAGGATACAGTGGGCTTGTCTCCCACTCTCAGAATCGGTCTTTCTCAGGCATCAGTGGGCTGACACTTTCTTGGGCTGGGCAGACTGGGCCCTCACTGAGCAAGCAGCTAACTTTCTGAAGAAGGCTGGGAATTCAGGAGCTCAACCCAAATGATCCTGTCACTTGTGCCCAAGAGAACAGCTAGCAAGAGAGCTCTTGGCCCTTTCTCCAGTAGGTCCCTTGAAAAGCAGCCAAACCCTAAATCATGGTACAGGGGGGAGTCAAAAGGAGGCACCCCTGCCGTTGACATGGCTGGGCATTCATTTCATTTCTGTCTGCTCTCTGTCCCTGCCCCCTCCGCACCTGTAGCCTTCTCCATCCTCTCGAGATGCAGACAGGCTTCCTGCCTGCGGTGTGAATCAGCCTTGGGCTGCTTGTCTCGGTCTTTTTCTCTTGCACAGTGGATGATGCAGTTCTTCCGTGTTCTTTAACAATGACGGGGGGCGGGTGTGTGGGCAGAGGAGGGAGCAAGGAGAAAGACGGGGAAGGGGAAAAGGCAGCAGTCTCAATGATGGTTTTGGTGTGTGGCTACCAGGGTAGCCTGTGGCCGGAAATGGCATCTAGGAGGTCAGAGGAAGTAGAAAGACCTTTCTGAAGGATTTGGGGGTCAGGTTGGGGGTGGAGGTGGGAGATGGTTCCAGTTTAAATCAAGGTTTTTGCGGGGCCACCTGGGTGGCTCAGTTGTTAAGTGTCTGCTTTCGGCTCAGGTCATGGTCCCAGGGTCCTGGGATCGAACCCCACATCGGGCTCCCTGATCGGCGGGAAGCCTGCTTCTCCCTCTCCCACTCCCCCTGCTTGTGTTCCCTCTCTCACTGTGTCTCTCTCTGTCAAATAAATAAATAAAATCTTTCAAAAAAAAAATCAAGGTTTTTGCAGTCCCCCTAAAGTTGAGATTTTCTTCCTCTGGGGAGAAAAAACCGTTGGGGGTGGCGGGGAAGGCGGCTGTTGCTTGGCTGGGTGAGGTTAGGTGGGGTTGGACCCGACAAGCCTGTCTGTGGGCCGCATGCACGCACATACACACACAGGCGTGCCCGTGGTCCAGCACACGCACACGTGGCAGTCATAGCCAGCTTGCCAAAAAAAGCCAGAGTATATTTAGATCCCTCTGCTCTTTTGATTAAGAAACTGCTTATGCTGGAGATAATAAGAGCCTTGTTCCAAGAAGGTGTAGCACCTGAACATCTTTTCCAGCTGTGTACCCCTCTGATCCTGTTCCTTCCTTTCTATTAAAGAGCTAATTGGTATGGAAATGGCACAGGTGTAAACATGAGAGTTTTGTGTCTCATAATTTCAGACCCGGTCATCACCTGGGTGAAATAACTATCCTGGATCTATGTCACCCCTCATGCCTCTTGTTCCACCCTGGCCTTGGCTTTCTCCCATTCTTTGGCTATAATTAAACTTGTTTTAAATCGAGAGTCTGCAAGTTGGACATGCCCTGCAGCCAAAACGGGCCGTGCTGCCCTTGGGGCGGGAGGGTGGATGAGCTGTGGGTCACCATCTCCAGAGACAAAAGGGAGGCAAATGGTAGCCGGGATATTTGCATGGGTCCTGCCCATGTTACCTAGAACCAGGCTTTTCATTCAAGAGGTTATTTCTTCTTTTCTTTTTTTAAATTTATTTGACAGAGAGAGACACAGTGAGAGAGGGAACACAAGCAGGGGGAGTGGGAGAGGGAGAAGCAGGCTTCCCACAGAGCAGGGAGCCTGATGCGGGGCTCGATCCCAGGACCCTGGGATCATGACCTGAGCCAAAGGCAGACGCCTAATGACTGAGCCACCCAGGCGCCCCTCAAGAGGTTATTTCATTCCATAACCTCTTATATTACCTTCAGCAATAAACCGTGTCAGGCAGACACCCTTGGAGCACAGCTCAATACTGAGCCTCATTCGTTCCTCGGAAGAGCAGAGGAGGGGCTGTTCTTTGACCTGATAAATTATTTCCTTGGACCCAGGCTAATTTATGTGCCCGGCTTACATTAGGATTTCCGGATTGATTGAAAGCAGTACAGTTGCAGAATTTACATACTCAAAAACATGTGTCCCTTGCCTCCGAATAGCACTGGGAAGTTGGAGTTGGAAAGGGCAGGTGAGTTAGGAATGGGAATGCCGTTTCCTAGAAGAAGAAATGAAGCCCGGGGTCACAGCGCCAGGCAGGTTGCGCCTCGGGGCCAGCACTGAGGGCTTCTGCTGGATTCACTGCTTAATGTGGTAAAAAACTGGTCCTTCTGTGGTTTCAGTCTTCGCTGCTGACCCACAGAGTTCAGGCGCGGAGTAAGAACTAGGGAGTCATGTCTAGCCTACCAGACAGACACGAGAGGCCCCAACAAGATCAGATGCCTGTGGGTCACTTGGTGTTACTGATTTCCAAAGAGAGTCTTGCTGGAAGTGCTCAGTAATGACTTCATTTGGTCTGAGCTTTTCTCTAGCTCTAGCTGTCTGGCTCTCTCTACTAGGACTGCCTCTACCTCCGGTCCCTTGCCTGCCCCTTGTGATTGTCCCACAGCTCCTTCCTTAGCGTCTTATGCACCATACAGTTAGTTACTGAGTGCCTATGCTATGCCAGGCCATGTGGTTAGGGTGGGGGAATATAAAGATTAAGGGAACAGTTCCTGCTTTGGAGGGCTTACAGTCTAGTAGGCAGAGCTGAATGTCAAAAATAAATGCATCAGAGGGTTTTATATGCTGTAGTCGTGAGGGCTTAGAGGAAGAAGATGTTCTTGGCATTGAGTCCTAAATGGTGTAACTCATCCAAGATGCCTCCTCTAGAGTCAACTTCCTGGAAGCAGCGGCCCAGAGTCAATAAAGCAACTTCAGCTCGTCTCCTGCGCGGGGCAGCCGTGATCCCCATCCGGGCCATCCGTTGCTGCAGGGGGATGCCCGGCTAAGAGGGGAGAGGGGCACTGAGGCTGGGATCCAGCCCTCTTGGCTCGCCAGAGCCGTGTGCCTGGGTGACTATCTGTGTCTGCCCACAGTCAGGGGCATGATTTTCTAATTCAGACAAAGGCGGCGTCTGGGCTGGCAGGGGCTCTGCTGTCACTTTGTAGTTACAAAGCCTTTGCGCGTGGGTATCTCATTTGATGCTCTCAGCAACAACAGTGTGGCAAAGGATGAGCAAACCCTGGTCCAGAGAAGTTCAGTGACTTGCTCAGAATCACAAGGCAAGTAAGCGGCAGAACCAAGACCCCTGTGCTTCTTTTGTTTCCCTTGGGCCACGCTGACCAGATGATTTCTGATGGTTTTCTGCAACCGGGGGGGCTCCTCCTGCCTCCCCAGTGGTATCAGGCATGAGGTCTCTCTGTGGCAGAGGAAGGAGCACCAAGCATCTCTGGGGTTCAGGCGGTGTGAGGAGCAGAAGGGTGTAACCCTGCCCAGCCTCTTGCCCGGCCACACATTTCCTGGTAGCTAATGAATTGCTAATACAATTTTCTAGATAATTTTATTTCCATAGTCCCACATTTTAATGTGTTTCCAAAAGCTAGCATTTATTTGCTTAATCTCCCAGTGTAATAGAATCTGCCCTGACTCATCATACATGCGAACAATCAGCTAGGCAGAAACTACAGCAAATTGTTTAATAACTCAAATCTAGTCTCTAGATTTTTAGCTTGCATGCACCAGTAGCTTTTCTCGTGTCTCTCCCATTTCCACCCCCCCCACCTCTTCCTTTTTAAATATTTTTCCATCTTCTCAGCTGTTGGTCTCCAAACAGAAGAGAGGGGAGAATGGATACGGGGCCTCAGAGGTCCCTTCTCATCTCTGTACCTCGGCCAGTGTCCTCAGTGGCCAAGGAGGGCCCCTGAGCCTTGTGAGATGTCCCAGGAAGGGGGGGAGAGGGACCCTTGCACGGACATGGTAGAATTTCCTTCCCAAGTGAGGGTGATGTCACCTGAAACCGGCCACCAGGGTGCAGAGCTGGCCATCCGGGGGCACCATGCTTCCCAATTGAGCCCCCGGGCCAGGTCCTGTCGCACCATCTTCCCTGGACCTCATTTTTCCACTCTCCTCCCCCGGGGGCATTGCCCTTATATACAGGCTGGTTCCTGCTGGCACCCCCCCTCCCCAGCCATTCCAGGCACCACACTGGCCCCACTGACCTTCCCCGCTTATCTCCACCCTCTGGGGCTGTCGTGTGTCCCTGCCTGCTCTGAAGGTTGCTTGCGGTGTTTCCTTAGCCTGGCCCCTGTAGCCCTCCTCCTGGTCCTTGGCTTCTCAGTAGTCATTTCTCAATGCCACAGTCCTCATGGAGTCACCCTGTCTTATCCCCTGGCGGGTCACCCTGTCTGTATCCCCTGCTCATCTGGGACCCCAGTTCTCTGGTTGGTCTCAGCATCCCCTTTGTCACCTCACAGTGCCTACACTTGGTCACTGCACATTGAGTGTGCTGGATGGACACGAAGTGGGTTCAGGCCATCCTGAGAGGTATGGGTGGCCTGGGGGGGAGGTGGCTTTGAGGAGCCTTGGAAAGACCTGGGGGGCTGAGTGCTGTGGGGTCCTCAGACCGTCCTGCCGGGGGGTACCAGCCCTCAGAACTCCTCTGGGCCTGGTGTTGTAGGCTTGGAGTGTCCCTACTGGGGATGTCATGCTCCCTCTGACCCAGGTGCCATCCACCCTGGGGACGTCAGGGGATGTCTAAGGAGAAATCCGTGCTGCCAAAGGGCACAGCTTGCCCGCGAGGCCTGCTCCAGCTTACCAATTCAAGGCAGCTGTTTGACATCTGGCTTACTTGGGGCTCATGCTGGGGTCCCTCGGGATGAAACGGCCAGGGCAGTCGTGTCACGGATCTCGCTGCAGATGGACTGCACACCTGGGCGTGTTGAGCTGGCCGGGGTGGGCACTGAGCGCTCGCTGTCAGCCCTTGGGCTGCGTCCGCCTGGCAGGCCACTCCCCTCAGCCAGGTGCAGCCAGGCACCCCATTACCTCCCCGAGTTCTTGCCCCGGGACGTGGGAAGGCTTCAGAGAGCTGTACCTGGTGACTCTGCTTCCAGCCCGCTCCCCCTGGCCTGGGTTTTCTAACCGTCGCTGGAGTGGGCCCTGGACACACCCAAGCGGGGTGAGAGCCGGCGCGCTGGCCCTATCGTGCCTCTTCCAGAAGCCCAGACAGACAGGAGGCATGCCCCGAAGCAGACCTGGGCCCAACCCTGTGGTGCCTGAAATCAGACCTCGACATTTGTTCAAATCTCAGTTCTACCTCTTCTGACTGTGTGACCTTAGGCAAGTTGGTTAATCGCTCTGTTTTCCCATTTGTGGGAAGGGGGATGAGAATGCCTGCCTTGTGGGGTTGGATGCGCCTGTTAATTGAGATGGCAGCATAGATAAAGCACGTGTATTAGTTCCTTTCCCTTGTGTTTGTTGACGCCAGGAGCAAAACAGGGCTCTTGCTTTGTGTTCAGCCTTCCCTGGACCTGGATGCAGGCGGCAAATGCACGGGTGGCCGTGGGGGTGGAGGAACGGGGGGATAGAAGGGTCTGGCCTTCCCGCTAGTTCATCCTAAACCCAGCCACGAATGGGACTGGGGCAGCGAGAACAGACCACCCCTTTGCTCTCTCCATGGATGGACCAGGGTGGCAGCAAGGTCTTCATGCTGTCCCTCTCCACCCCACTTTCTACGCAGAGCTCCTTGATCCAGCACTGAGCAACCAGGGCTCTGCCCTTGCTCCCCTCTGGGCTGTGTTGACAGATGCTAGGCCTGTCCACCCTTCCCACTTGTGTCCTTTACACAGGGCCAGGCGGTGCAGGGCTGAACACCGGTGATACTGGTCAGATGCCAGCAAGAGGGGAGCAGATGAGCTTCCCAGGGGAGCTGACATGCTTAGGGAAGTAGGATCCAAAAGGGTGGGCAATGAGCCACCAGTGAGGACCCAGATGGTGGGTCTCCGTGCTTCCTCGTGTGCTGCTGTGCCCAGAGAGGTTAATGGCTCCAGAGCAGGATCTTTCTTTGTAGGATACCATGGGGTACCTATCTAAGCTTCTGACCACTGCAGAGAATGGCCAGACAGAATGAAATGACAATCTCATGCCACTCACTAGCTTCAAATCCTTTGACAGTTGCCCACTGGTCTTGAGATGCAGCCTAAATGTCTTCACATGGTTTTCAAGACCCGCATGTGACCTGGCCCTGCCTACTTCTTTGACCTTCCCTCCACTGTCTCCCCACCTCCCTAGCGATGCTGTTCTTCTGTCTGATCCTCTGAGAACTGCGTTTCTTTCCAGGCTAGAGTGTTCATGGATGCTCTCCCCCACTGGTCCCTTGTGCTGGGTGACATCTATGACGACAGCAGAGACTTTGTAGAGTTTTCCATGGTTAGATTCCCCAGTGCCCAAAAGGGAGTCCTCCTTAGAGAAGGTACTAGAATAATATTTGTTGAATTAAGAGACTCTTAAGATGGGTGCTTTGGTGAAGGGAGAACTGGTTAAAAGAAGAGGGTCTGTAGCTAGCCTCCGGAGAGGATTCAGACCCAGGCAGCCTGGGTTGGGACTGCATCTCTGCAGCTTCTGAGCTCCATGGAACTTGGGACAAGTTGCACAATCGCGGTGTCTTCATTTGCCTCATCTGAGAGGGGAGGTGGTGGAGCCTGCCTTCTGGAGACGGGACTTTCAGTTAGCTCCATTCGACCATGGGCTGGCACGTGCTATCTTCGTGATTGTGATCCCCCACAGAGGCCACCCCGACTTCCCACCTCCTGCCCCAGACTCCCAAAAGTCCCCCTGACACATGCCATCTTTTTTTTTTTTTAAAGATTTTATTTATTTCTTTGACAGAGAGAGACACAGCGAGAGAGGGAACACAAGCAGGGGGAGTGGGAGAGGGAGAAGCAGGCTTCCCGCTGAGCAGAGAGCCTGATGCGGGGCTCGATCCCAGGACCCTGGGATCACGACCTGAGCCGAAGGCAGACGCTTAACAACTGTGAGCCACCCAGGCGCCCCGACACATGCCATCTTAATACCCTGCCTTGGACACAGCCCCCCACGCGGCTACTGACTCACGTTTGTCGTTGTGACGGATTGGTTGTCTCTTTCTCCTACTAGACTTTAGGTGCCATAAGGGTGAGCAGTAAGTCGATTTTGTCCACAATTGGAGCCACACGCTAGGTGCCCCCTCACCACTGCATGGCCTGGGCCACCTCTGGGTTCGCCCCCGAGCCTGGGGGAGTAGAGGCCTAGCCCTGGCTCTGGCTCTGGCCGGGATGAGTCAGGAGAGGCTGTGTGCTGCCCGCTCCTGAGCTCTGCTGTTCCCCGCAGGCACGGACATGGCCGTCTTCTGTCTGCTGTGCGGGAAGCGATTCCAGGCGCAGAGCGCGCTCCAGCAGCACATGGAGGTCCACGCGGGCGTACGCAGCTACATCTGCAGCGAGTGCAACCGCACCTTCCCCAGCCACACCGCCCTCAAACGCCACCTGCGCTCACACACCGGTAAGCCCGTCCGGGGGTGGCTGGCTCAGGGTCCCTGGGAATCCGTGTCTGCATCTGCCTCCAAAAACACAAAGGGGAGGCGTCCGGCTGAGTCGGCCCTCAGCCCTTCTTTGCTCGAGGTGGGCATGGGGGGGCTTCCATTGTGCAGGTAAATGTTGTTAGTTCTTCTCCCCCTCCTATCTTGGGGACCTGTGGGTCTCAGTCTCTCTGCGCTCAGTGGAGAAGGTCTTCATTAGAAATGCAGGCTCTTGGGTTCCACCCTCAGAAACTTTGACTTCGTGGATATGGAGAGGGAGCCAAGACTCGATGTGATGAGTAAGTATTCCCAAAAGATTCTGATGGAGGTGGACCCAAAACGCATTTGGAGAAAAACCTACCCACTTGGTCACCTCTCCCTGGCCTCCACCCCATGGACACATGCTCCTGACATCAGCCCTGGGCTCCTAAGGGCGTGTTGCAGAAGTGGTCCTGCTTGCTCTAAAATAACAGAAGCAAATTTTCTGTACTTGGCCATTAACCTTGATTAGGGGAGAAGATGAGGGCATATAAACAATGAGCCAGATGATGGAGGAGGAAAGTAGTCGTGAGTCAAGGGGGATGGGCCGTGTGCCCAGGTACTGGTTTGTCCCGGCTGCCACCCTCTAGAAGGTTGACCCTGAGGGCCAGGAGGCAGATGGCTTTCTTGTAGCAACCTCCGATCCCCTAGCAAAGTAATGGGTGACTTAAATTCATCCCTTTCTCTAGGACAAAATTGGATCTTCGCTGATAGCACAGGGATAAAGGAGTGTCCCTTTCTGAGTCTGTGTGTGTCTCTGCTCATGTGTGCTCTGTCCTGAGTTTGGAGTGAGAATGGGGGACAGGGTGGGGTCAGGGAGATAGAGAGGCAGACTCCATATCGGGGTCTATAACAGGGTGTAGGCTCATGTCTCTTGGAGAGGGTATTAAAAGCTGTGTGCCTCAAGACAGGAATGGTAGGACCTTCTCTGTCCTCATTCTTGGGTCTTGTCACAACTCTGGGATTAAGTATGCAGGCCAGGCCTTTCTTGGGTGGCAGTCTCTGCTGATGGAGGGAGGGGCTTTACTTATCATGGACTGAGCAGGTCTGTCCTGCCAAGAGCGTGCATCCTCATCCAGGAGCCTGCCTGGCCTTGCGCTTTCTGATGTCATTCACTTGAGGGGAATGTATTGCCTTAAGCATCACCTGACTTGCTTGGAGTCATTGAGGTTTGCTGGCATAAGACAAGGGGAGGTCCCAGAGGGTAGGACCCGACAAGAAGGGCTAAGGAGGAGGGGATGTCTTCTCTGTAGTGACTGTGTACACATCCCCTGCAGGTCTATGCACTCTCCTGTCCACACTTCCCCCCCCGATGGGTCCCCAAGTTCAGCCTTAACATGGTGGCCGGTCTCCTTTCAGCCACTTCGGAGCATGCTGCTAGGTCAAATCAGTTGGCTGCATGGGACTTAAATGATCCCAACCTGCTGAGTCCACCCAGGATATGCCCTGCTCTGCCCGTGCTCCCTTCTAAGAGTGCAGATGCCAGAATATGACCGGCTGCTGTGGCAGTCATGGCATGGATCTGTGGGGAGAGGCCCTCTCCGGACAAAGTTTGGGAGAAGTACTTGTTTAATCTCGGGAACGTGGAGCACACTGCTGCCCACGCACGCGCGCACACCCACCGATTTTCACACTAGTGAGGCCCCGTGCACACAAGCCCTCTACAGGCCGAGCACACCCCCCACACAATGCCTCATTAATATTCCGTTGTTCTTGGCCCGGTTGCTGCTGGGGCCGGGTGTTTAGCATCGGCAGCTGTGTTTGGTAGGTTAGTCCAGCCGCGCTCTTGGCATTGATGGATCCCTGATTCACACGGCTCATCATATAATAAACTCTCAGCTGTGCTGAAGGGAGGGGCTGACAGGGAGGGGCCCGAGGAGCTGCCGGGGTGGGGCCTGGCTGGTGCCACGGAAACCGCGGAAACCGCTAGGTGAGGCCAGGCCGCTGGGGTCACAGATGCACTGGGCAGGCCAGAGGGGCTCTAATTAGTCTCGTTTGCCCTGCACTTAATGTCAAGCTCATTAAAGAGGCTACAGAGTTAATCAACGTACAGAAATTGGATTTTGAGTTCTGCAGTTTTGTGTACATTTTGGTAGCACGGACACCAGTAACTCTCAGGGTGAGGATTTTAGGCCAGGTGATCACCATGCTTCAAAGTGTGTGTGCGTGCGTGTGTGTATGTGCACATGCACGCACACGCGCGTATGTCTTTTTTTTCTTGTAAGTTCTTTTTACTCCTTTTCCTGGGCTGACTCTGGAGATTTCCTATTTAAACTCGTTTAACATGTGATCCACTTCATAATTAAATTCATAAAACTCCGATCAAACAAACCTCTCTGCTTTAACCCTTTGTTTTTTAAACCCTTAGGCGCCCCCCCCCCCAGAGGGGGCGGCACAGACGGCGGCTCCCCGCCACCGCGCTCACCCCCCGGCCGGGTGGCTGCCGAGATGTACATTTTAATTACCGGCTCTCGTTGGAAGTCTCACGTGGCCCTTGCTTTATTTATTTATTTATATCTTAATGAGGATACTGAATCCTTGATTAAAGTCGTTATCGTTGCCAATTCGGCGGGGAGGGGTGTCGGATGTCAGACGGGGGGTCGTGTGTGCAGACGTCTGCGCAGAGAGGGAGTGGCGCGCGGGCACAGACTGACCCTCACTCGGACAGACACACAACTAAGGAGGACCAGGGTCTGCACGGACCTCTGCTCCCCTGGGGCTGGGTGGGGCTGGTGGCTGGGGACCAGGCGGTCCGCACAGCCCTGGCAGAGAGGGGGCGGGCAGGGGCTGAGAACCCCGGGATTCGGTCTGTCTCCAGACCTGAGCCAGGGCTGTGCCTTCTAGATGGGTAAGAACTGGGGGGCCGGCTCTGCTCTTCCAACTTCTCCCGTCTGACCGTCTGACTCCTCGCGGAAGTGCTCGCACCCACCCTTCTCTGCCTCTGGAGCTTCTTGCAGAGAGAGAGCCCGTAGCGAGCGAGCAGACCCCAGCATCTACTCCCCACAGAGCCTTAAAAACCCTTCAGAGCCATCAGAAGAGATGAGAATTTATGTGGGGACAGGGGCCTGCGTTTGAGAGGGGGGGAGGTTTGGTTAGCGGCCTGAGGAGGAGAGAGACAAGAGAGTAAAATATCATTTTAAGGAGGAAGTGAAGGCCCAGGCATGCGAGTCTATAACGAGAAGGACAATTTATGCCCAAGCACGAGTGCAGTTTGACATGGGGATAATGAAAAAACGTAGGTCATTGTGGATGACTTAAACCTTCAGCAGCTGAAGAAAATGTATGAAATGCAGAGGACATTACACGGTTGGCAGCCCCGCACATCTGCAGAGGGACAAGTGAAATACAGTGGGCCATTCTTTACCATAAACTGTGGTTGTTGGAGATGCAGCCCAGAGAAATTGTAATTACAGTGACAAGACGAATCAGCGATATTTAAATATTCATGAACAAAGTCTGGGGTGATCCATCTATCTTTATTGTCTCTGCCTTCACTCCTGTAATAAATAAGTCGCTGAAGGCCTCACCTTTCAGCCCCCAAAGCCTCCACTTTGGGTACAAAGCAGAAGATGGTGAATCTGCACACCCCAACCTCTCACCCTCCAGGGGCCTGGAAGGGAGGCTGACGGGCACGGCCTCTAGGCCGAGGGGCGGCTGCTCTCTCCGAGCTTCATCTACCTGCCCTTTCCGAGCGTCTGCTCCAGGTCGGCCCTGTGCTGCGTCCCTGGGCAACAAGGATTAACAAGACTCCCTTCTTGCCCTTGAGATGCTTCCATCCTAGAGGCAGGGTGTGCGTGGCAGGAGAAACATGACAGCATGTCACTTAGCCATCTGATAAGTTATCACGTGTCCAGACTCTGAAACCAGATCTGAATCCCAACTCCGCTGCTTACAAGCTCTTTGACCTTAGAGACCATCTAAGCATCTCATTCTTCCTCTCTGTATGATGAGAATTCTGCATTTCTCATCAGGTTATTGCAGTGATTACATGGTAAGATGTGTGTAAGGTTCCTAGCACGGTAGCGAGCCCTCAACAGATTGGGCTGTTTTGATTACAAAGTACCATAAAAATTATCCTGCTACTACAATAACACTGTGCTAGGCATTTCTTCTTTTTTGGGACAGAAGAAAGTGACTGAGTGTGCCTGGGTGGGAGGCGCTAAAAGGACACTTCCAAACCATGCGGATGTGTGAGCTGGGCCTTGAAGGATGACTAGGAGTTTGCTGGGGGGGGGCGGGGGGAGAGAGGAAATCAAGCAGAGGGGATAGTTGCTGAAGCTGTGGAGCGGGGAGAGAGCAGAAGGCATTTGGGGGATGGTGTGTTCTAGTTCCCCAAATTGAAGGGGTATTTTTGAGGGTAGGGGAGTCAGGCTGGAATGGCTTTTGCCCCTGACCTATGGGAAAGGGAGAGAAGGTAGCAGGGGAAGCTGGGGGGCGAGTGTCACAGTGCACGGGTCTGCGCTCCCCTTGTGGGAGCCTGCTTGCTGGGGCCTGCTCTTCATCCCTGAACCAGTCGGGCTTTCTCCTCCTGAGACTGGCTCTGGACCCACGGACGAGCCCTGGGCCGCAGTGAAGTACGCTCCTGTGTTCACACGGGGGTCCTGACGTTGTCTTGGAGAACGGTGGTGAAGACAGGCAGTCTCATCTTCCCGGTGCACTGAGCGTGCCCTGCTGTCTCCTAGAGAGGGGACGGGGGGAGGCAAGGCCCTGATCCAGCCCCTTGTCCCCACAGGCGACCACCCGTACGAGTGTGAGTTCTGTGGCAGCTGCTTCCGGGATGAGAGCACACTCAAGAGCCACAAACGCATCCACACGGGCGAGAAACCCTACGAGTGCAATGGTTGTGGCAAGAAGTTCAGCCTCAAGCACCAGCTGGAGACGCACTACCGGGTGCACACGGGTACGGAGGGCCAGTGCGGGCCCCGGAGCTGGCGCAGGGACCTGGGTGTCGGGGGCGGGGGGCAGGCGGTTCGCCAGAGCAGCCCAGGGGAGCACGGTCTGGGGCTGAGCGAGGGGGACGCCTTCTGGGAAAGGGGAGCCTGGCGGCCTGGGTGCTGCGTCCCGGGGCGAGGCCGAGGCAGACATTGCTGGTCGATCACAGCACACTGCCCGGGGAGCCAGACTGGCCTTCCAGGCAGCCATACCAGTAGCTCGCGGATGACATCGATCGGGGAGTGCTGAATTGGGGTCAAGTTGGCCTGATGGCTGAAAGCAAAGACTGGTATGGTTTCCTGTTACTGGGGGTTCGGGGGCACTGAGCTCGGTGAGGGTGAGGGCTGGGACGCTGGGGGTCAGACTGAGCTCCTTTCGGAGAGAGGAGGAGCCGAGGTACTCACGTGTAGAGTGCTTACCATTTCAGAGGGACTCCGCGTTGCTTTTTATGTAAAAGGAATGTGGGCTCTGGGGACAGAACAAGTGAAGTGGCCCCAGGGTCCAGCACTGCCCGACCTGGGGGCGGTGCAATGCTGCCGTGGGCAAATGCTACAAAATCCCACCTTTTCGGAGAGCCAGTTGTTAAACAGATTCATCAGCAGCACGCTGGGCGATGGGGGTGGGGGGAGGTAGACATTCAGAAGGACTTCCCATGAGGGTAAGAGGTGGTGGAAGGTAGTGGAATCTAGCAAACTAGGAAGCCTCCTCCGATCAGGGGAAACAGCTGTCCTGACCAGAGGACAGGGGAGAAGTGACCTCAGGCGGGTCCTGCTGGCCGAGGGGAGAGAATGTGTCCATGCGCAGGGTGGGGGCGGGGGAGAGCAGAGGGCGCAATAAGGAGAGGATGCTGTGCTGTCATAGCTCTGCTTTCTCGCCTCCGCTTGGGTCACAAGGAGAGCCTCGGGTGCTTGGTGCTGACTGCTAGAGTCACTTCGAGCATTTCCCAGAGCCCTGGGGCTTCCTTAGCCCCCTGCCGGGGATGTGACCTGGCGAGCAGATCATTAAATGCATTGGTGGTGACTATTGTAAATAGCGGGTCGATAGTTAGATCACTTTGGCTGTTCATTACTTCATTATTTGCTGGGGCCTCTGCACAGAGGAGTATCGATAGCGAGATGGCTGGCCAGTTAATTACTGTATCGAAACAAGGTTCCCTCACACCCTCTGCTCAGCTCCAGGGGACTCTAACCGGGAGGAGGTTGGGGAGCAGCTAGGGTGTGGCTGGGCACTCCCAGGCTGTCTGTCCCTCGCCCCATTCTAGCCCCACTGGGAAAGCAGGGTCCAGGGGCAGCTTCTCTGGAGCCTTGGAGGAGTAGGCATCCCAGGTGGAGCATGTGTAAAGGACAGGGTTCCCTCACTTTCACCCCCCTACTCCCCACCAGCTGTGGCCCCGAAAGGACTCTTACCCCTTGTTCCCCTGGAAGGAACTGTGCTGAAGAGCCATCCCCAGGGGCTTTCAGGACTTCACTGCCCCTTTTCTAGAGCCCCATACCCTTTCTTCAGAAGGGAGATTCTGGGCCTTTGGGAGGGTTGAGAAGAGGAAGGCAGGGCTAAGGGTGTCTGAGCAACACCACAGCCTCTAGCTGCACGTGGCTGGTGACATGAGCAACAGGGAAGCGCCACGGAACACACAGCTCCACGTGGCAGACGCCCAGTAGCTCTGTGGACCAGTGGCTACCATACTGGATGGTGCATCCATCATCCCGGAGAGTTCTAGAGGAAAAGTGCTAAACTAGAGGGACTGATGTCCTCCCCACCGAGCGTGAGGGTGGCGTGAGGGACCACCCCCCCCCCCCAGCAGCGTCCCCGGGGAGGCGCTCACGGCCCTCTCCCTCTGTCCTGGCTCTCTCCTGCACCCCCCCACAGGTGAGAAGCCCTTCGAGTGCAAGCTGTGCCACCAGCGCTCCCGGGACTACTCGGCCATGATCAAGCACCTGCGAACGCACAACGGCGCCTCGCCCTACCAGTGCACCATCTGCACGGAGTACTGCCCCAGCCTCTCCTCCATGCAGAAGCACATGAAGGGCCACAAGCCCGAGGAGATCCCGCCCGACTGGAGGATAGAGAAGACTTACCTCTACCTGTGCTACGTGTGAGCGGGGCCGCGGCCGCGGCAGGGGAGCGGGCAGCCAGGACAGAGGCGCTACAGCGGGGCGAAGTCGACGACGGACTGGGCGAGAAAAGAGAAATAGAGAAAAAAGGAAAGAAAAAAAGGAAAAAAAAAAGGAAAAAAAAAGAGACAAGGAAAAGGAAACCTGATAGCTGTCTGGCCTCAGAGTCTCTCTGGGGCTCCAGGTGACCTGATGCCCGGCCACTGCCCCTCCCCGGGGTGGGGGGGCCCTCTGTCCCTCCTCTCTGGCTGGAGGTTGGCCTCATTTTCTTGGGTGGGGGTGGAGGTGGTTTGTTCAGCTCAGATGGTGGTGTATTTTTCTTTTTCCTCCAGCCAGACCCCGCCTTTGGCGTCCAAAAGTGGAGGCTAGGAAGGGGGCAAGGGGGCCTCTGGTCAGAGCCACACAATCTGCCTGCCCCCTTCTTGCTGACTCCTCAGAGGAAGGGGGCTGGGGCAGGGAGGGGGCCTGCAGGTGGTGGGGCTGGGCCGGTCACGAGTCGATGGTCACATGGCAGCTCTGGTTTGCTGGGGCAGATTGGGGTGGGAGGCGCTCTCCTTCCCTTCCTACCACTCGGTTTATCTGTTGCTTCCCCTGCACCGCCCCCCCACCATTCTGCCACATCCCTCGTGGTGTCCCCCTCAAGGTCTTCAGCAGCAGCTTCATGGCTCTTGCCCTTCCCCCAGCTCCCTGCCCCTGCCTCCCTGTGACTCCTGTCCTCCCAGGGCAGGTGGGGGGGGGGTGAGCATCTTCCTTCTCGCCCAGCCTTCCTAGCGGGGAAGCTGCGTGTGACTCCAGAGCCCCCACCCTGCCCTCAGCTTTCTGAGAACACAAAATAAATGGAGTACCCCACCCTAGTCAAGCCCTGTCATGAGCGAGGTTCCTGCTGAGCTGCTTTTGCTTCCAAAATGGGAAAACATAACTCACTATATACTGTCCCACCAAACAAACCAACGCCAATCCCTACAACCCCTATTTCAGTCCCTAGGAGAAGGAATCCACGTAAGGACTCAGTGTCCGAGGGGAAGGATGTGGATGTCCTTGCGGGGGGGTGGGGGGTGTTGCTGAGTTGTGCTGGGGACCCCAGCCCTGGTGCAGAGAGCGGCACAGAATTCCTGGGTCTCAGGGCCCCCCCCACCCCCCAGTCCATAGGGAGGAGGAAGGAGAGGAGGAGGAGTTGAAAGCGCTTTGGCCCTTGTGTTATGTTTTGCTTCTTTTCTGTGTCCCCTGTTCCCCTGTTAGCACATTGTACTTGAATTACCTCAGTTTTTTGTGACCTCATGAGCTTTTTTAACCCCTGTATCTCTTTTTTGGTTGGGGGTTGGAGGAATAGGGAGGAAGGACGTTCTTTTCTGTTTCTTGTGTAAATTAAGAGTTGGTTTAATAGACTTCAGCTGGCCTCGGCCCTCCCCATCCCAGCTGGAGGGAGCTGTACGGAAGGAGGCGAGTACTCAGGATCTGAACGTGAGAGCCGGGGGTCAGCAGAAGGTGGGCGGAGGGCAGGGTGTGTCGGGGGCCCGCGGGAGTCACTGTTGGCTCTGCCCGGGGACCGAAGTCCTCTGCGCCCAGGAAGGGGTCAGCCTAAAACATCCTGGAGAAGATCCCACCTTTCTTACAATTAGCTGGGTGATTAGGGTCGAGGGGCCCATATTATTCAGATCCTGGCAACTGTGTGGCCCCAACTCTGCGTGTGTGATCATGGTTGCCAAAATTGGTCTCTCTTCAGGGCTGGAGTGGGGACAAGCCAGGCTTTGTTTTGTTGCGTGAGGGTGGGGGTGTTGTTTTTCTAAAAGCTACCTCTTATGTTCTTCCAGTTCTTCTTTTGTTCCCTTCATGCCTCCCATTCTGCTGCTCTGCTCCCCCCCTTCTCCCCAAACTCCCCACCCTGAATTTTGGAAAGCACATTTGCAATATTTGTGTTCACTTTGGGATGGGCCCTCTGTTTCATCTCACGCTTTATTTGTCAGAGTTGTGTGTGTGTGTGTGTGTGTGTTTTCTTTCCTTTCTCTCTCTGAGAAAGTTGTGGCTGCCGTTTTTATCTTAGGTTTTTAAAAGTGGTTTCGGGAAGCGGTTTTGGGGAGAAGGGTTGTGAGGGCTCTGGGGAAGTCGGAGGGATGGGTGCTGCTGTGACCACCCCCCCGTCCCTCGGTCCCAGCCCTCCTGCCCGCCCCTGCAATCTCGCCCACCAAATCGGAAGGCCTTAAAAATTGTGTGTTGGGGGGGATATGAATTTGGGGGGACTGTCACTAGACTGTTGATGGGGGATTAGGTAGGGAGGATGCTATTTTGCAATTGTAATAATGACAGTGCTTTGGAAAGGAAAAAAAAGTTACACTTGAAATATGTGACTAGAGCTGTTGTCATGTTGATAATGTGAAAAGGAGGACATTTTCTGGGGGAGGGGGGCCGTCTGTAAGAAACCGTTATGCACTATGCTTCCTCCCCCAGTCTGGGAAGAAAGGGGACTGCTGGCCCTCAGGGGATCTGTAAATCCCAGAAAACCAATATTTTAACAGCAAGATAACATTCAACATTGGTGGGGAAGGAAAAAAAAAAATCAAACTATTCCATAGATCTAGCTGACACCTCTCACTCCCCGCCCCCACCGTTCCCACGCAGCCTGGGTCTCCTGCCCTATTCATAAAAGCTGAGAGGGTTGAGCTAATATTTACAAATTGTAATATTTTTGTAATGTTTGTTAGTTCCTTCGTCAGTTCTACAGGACCTTGCCCTTTCCTTTTGTAATGTGAATAGGAAAAAAAAAAGACAAAAAAAAATCCACCACCACCAAAATATCCCTTTGTCCGTGTGTTGCGCGCGTGCGTGTGTTTTTTGTGTGCGGTTGTGTGTTACATCATGCAGTATTGTTGTAATCTGGTGTTACCGCATTGGACGGTACTAAATGAGCACCTGTCTGCCTCCCACCGTCCCCGAGGGACCCCAGCTGGGAAGTAAGGACAGAGAGGGTCAGGGTGGCGTCTGAGGGATACCGGGTGGGAGAGGCCTTGCGCTGGTTTTGCTCTCCCCCTTCGTCCCCCATGGAGCCTCGACGCCCTGCAGAGAGTCCAGCATGCCTCAGCGTTCGGACCTGCCAAGGCCTTCTTAGCCAGGCCTACTGGCCAAGGTGAAGATCAAAAAGTATATGGAATCTTTAGATGGGTCTGGATAAGGGGGGCTGGGGAGACGAGGCACGGTGGAGGGTGCTGTCTCCCCAGGTGAGAGCTGAGTGTTCTACTCCCCTCTTCCTTCTGCCATCTGGCCCCTTGGCCAGCCGCTGTCTTGAGCTGTGAACGGCTGACTACCGAACTTGGCTACTGCCTTATCCAGCATAGCGAAGCTTCTCCAGCCCCGAAAGTCCGAGCTGGTTAACGGTCCCTTTCTAGCGTTCAGCTCCTACAGGCGTGTCCCTTCATGCTTTTGGTAACATTTACCCGTCATGTGCTCTTTCCCTATTCACTCCTTCATTCATTCAAAGCATTAAAATCCTATTTGTATATAGGATAGACAAATATAGAGATATATATATATAGCAAGAGAGAGATATAAAATAGTAAATATCATTGCTGCTTTGGGCTGCTTTGGAGGAGGCCACGGATAGCGGGAAGGTAGGTCTGGGGTGCAGGGGTGGGGAGGGAGGCTGGGGGCCCCAGTGATTCAGTACAATCCAGGGATGCAATGCGGGCTGGTTTAATCTTTGTGCCTGAACAGTTTCTCCGTGTGTAGAAAACGAAACAAAACTGCTGCAATTTTTCACAAGTGTACAGTACCCTTCTGGATGCTGTTGGTCCCACCGGCTGAAGGGGTGTTAAGGCCCTGGAGAGAGAGGGCCGCTTGGCTTACCTCCTTGGCAGGGGAGTGAGCAGTGGTGGGGCGGCCTCCGAACTTTGTCCACGAGGGCTGAGGGGCGGGGGGGCAGGAGGAGATGTGTGGATGGTTCCCTGCAAAGAGCTGAACAAGAGTGAAAGATGGGGGCACCAGATGTTAGACAGAAAAGCAGAAGAAGATCCGACTCTGTTCATTTTTCTGAGGCCTGTGTTCTGTCTTTTTCTACCCCATCTGGTTTCCTCCTTCCCGGGAGCTTCGTGGCGGCACTTACCTGGATATTTCAGCAGGAGGCGAGAAAGCCAGATTGACCCAGCTCAGGGACGCTGATGCGTGGAGGAAAAGGCAGAGCCGGGCCGGGAGAGGGGTGCAAGACAGACCAGGGAGGTTGGGTCAGGGGAGAAGAGCGGGGAGCGAGGGGCGCGGGGCCCCCCAGGCCTGCGAGCTGGCCGCCCTGCGAGCTGGCCGCCCTGCTTCCCTGGGTCCTCGGCGTCCCACTTTGCAGACAGGGTACCAGCCTCCTGGTGTGTGTCCTAGAATTCGTTCACATTAGTGTGTTATGCATGATCTTTGTAAGGTTAAGAAGCCGTGGTGGTGCACCATGACATCCGACCCATATATATAAAGATAAATATATATATATATGTATGTAAATTATAGCACTGAGGGCCCTGCTGCCCTGCTGGACCAAGCAAAACTAAGCCTTTTGGTTTGGGTATTATGTTTTGTTTTGTTATTTGTTTGTTTTTGTGGCTTGTCTTACGTGGTGACAGCACAAGTGTTAATCCGATCGCTCTGTATTACGGAATAGTGTTTTTAATTAATTGATGTTCTAGTTCATGTCTACCTCAGCACCTCCTCTTAGCCTAATTTTAGGAGGCTGCCCAATTTTGTTTCTTCAATTTTACCGGTTACTTTTTTGTACAAATCTCTCTCTCCCCGCCCCCACGCCCCCCACGCCCCGCCCCTGAGCCTCCCCACCCTTCCCCCCCGCCCCCCCCCCGCCCTGCCCGCCCCCCCCCCAGTCTCGCTTGCCAACCCTACCTGTTCTCGTCCCCTGATGCTGTTCCCCCTGACGTTGTGCGGTCCTGGTCGCAGCTTTTCCGCATCTGCCTTCGTTCCGTGTAGATTGATGCGTTTCTTTGTAATTTCAGTGTTTCTGACAAGATTTAAAAAGGAAAAAAGAAAAAAAAAAAATGAATTTCCTGCTGCAGGTTTTTTTCTCTCTCCATGTGTCACTAAGTGAAGTCTGTGCCTTCTATAGCAAAGAGAATATTTTTTACATCCTACTAACAGTAGATTTTTTTGTAGTGAACATTTTTTGTATTTTTATTTATAAGTCTCATAAGAAAAATAGCAATGTTCAGTTGTATACCTTGAATCTGCAGTTAGAAGAGAATAAAGTTAATTCAGTTGTCTCTGGCTTGAAGTGTCCCCTTTTTTTTAAAAAAAAAAAACTGCTTTGTCTTTTCTGCCTTTTCTTGGGTGGTTAACACTAGATGAACTGAGATTTCTGGCTGGGGATGGGGGAAAAGAAAGCTCTGGGGTAGTTATGTGGCCCTTTCTGTCATATTTACGAGGCACATACGTGCTCCACGACATCTTTGTCTCATACTTTTTTAGTTTAAAAAATAGCATTCAGTACACTGTGGTTTGGTCCTTGGAACAATGTATGAAGTCAGCACTGGTCCGTTTATTGCTTCAACCTAGACGTTCGTGCGGCGGCTCGAACCCGTTCCTGCTGCGCGCCCTGGGGATACAGCGGGACAGGACAGACAGACCCCTGCCCTCAGGGAGCCGCAGAATCCCGCTCCCTGGCTCACTTGCGCTAGAACTTGCTTGGGATCACGATAGCAAATCAGGTTTGCTTTTCCCAGGACTCCAGAGGCAGGGCCCTCTCCATTACGGAGACATCATCAACTTCTTCCTGAAATTTCTCAACAAGAAGCTGCCACCCAATTTAAGGTCCCTGGGCCTGTGGCCACCAGGTCCCGTGGAGAAAGGCAGTGGGAACAGGAGGGAACAGGTGGGAGGTGAGGATGCAAACCCAACCTCACGGCTAGCAGAATAAAACATGCCTCCCCCCTCCTCTCCCGGTCCCTGGGCCAAGGCTGCTTCTCTGGGCCTTCCTTCCTCCCCCTGGGGATGGCAGCATTGCCCTGCTTGTCTAGAGCTGTAAAAACCAACTCCACCTAATTCTAGACGCACTGGCCCAGCGCCTCTGCCCGAGGCTGTCCTACCTGTCCAGCCAGCTCCAGCTGAAATAATCCATCCCCTCACCTAGACCTAGGGACCCAGCTTCGATTGCTGCTGCAGCCACTGGGGGTGTGAGACCAGCACCAAGCCTCAGGACGACTGGGCGACCTCCCCAGGTGGAGGAAGGGCCCAGGAGCACTCTGCCCCTTTCTTTCATTTCCCCCCTCTGCTCATCTCTCTCTATTCCTCTAATCTTGTCTTCTCTCATTATCTTTTTGGAGGTTCCTCCTGGCCTTTGTGTCTCTGTCCCACGTTCTTTTTCCTCTCCCCATATTGCTCCTCTTGGAAAACCATCCTTTGCCAAAAATATATTTGGTTTGCTTTTGAGTCTCTGCCCCTGTTCCTCTGCGGGCATCCCTTTCTTCTCCGGGTCCCTTCTCTGAGGTTCCCCAGGCCTCCGCCCCTCCCCCCACCCCTCCCCCTCGGGCCTCCGCTTTCTCTTGACAGATGGGAGGGCAGTGAGCACTCCCTCTTTAAAACAACATTTAATCGCCGTTTTCTGTTCTTGGACATCAAAGCTGGGGCTTAGGCGCTGCGCTGGGGTCGCTGTGGTGTGGGCTCTGGGGGAGAGAAGGTGAGTGAATAGGGGCTGGGCTGAATGGGCTTTGTGTGGCCGCTGGGGTCTGCCTGCTTTACATGCTCTTTGACCCAGATATGATCTCATGGAGAGAAAGGGGCCCTGGCCGGGCCAGCCTGAGAACGTTCTGGGGCCGGACTCAGTCCCCACCCTCCCGCCGCTGCCCGGCCTTGCTGCCCTCTGCCCCAGCCTGCAGGACGGGGCCTGCCACAGGGGGGTGCTCTGCTGGGGTCAGAAGAGGGGCCAGGCTGCCGAGGGAGGGGCTCAGTCCCATCCCAATGTGTTTCTGAGGAGGTGAGCTGGGAGCCCCGAACACACACGGTGCCCCTTCCCCGCCGAGGCTGCTCGGGTTCAGGTGGGCACTTGGGTCACATCATCCCCGCCTTAACAGCTGTCTCCCCAGCTGCACTGGAGGGCTGCCCTCCTGCCAACGGTGGGAGAGCAGAGGCCCAGAGCCAGCGGAGACTTGCTAGAGACTCAAGCAAGTTGTGGCGGGTGAGAAGAGGCAGATGGCGAGCAAGGTTTGAGGCCAGGCCGTCTGTGTCCAGCTTAGCATCACCAGGCCTCCCCACCTGGCTGCCTGGGGAGCCCCTCTCTCCTCCCACCCGGAGGGGGAGGGGGCTGAGGAGGCCTGACCCCAGGTGTTCCGTCCTCCCTCTGTTCCATCTTCCTCTTTGCCTTGCGGCAGCCAGACAAATTTTCCAAAAATGCAGATAGCATCATGTCACCCCTTTGATGAAAGTGCGCGGTGGGGACTCTAGGATGGAATTCAAGCTCCTTAACAAGGCTCACAGCGCCTTCAGGGATCGATCCCCTGTGCTCACCACCCCAGCGCTGTCTCGGGATCACTCCCACCGTACTCTGGGCTCCAGACAACCGGGCCACGGGTGGTTCCTGGAAGACGCTGAGCTCCGCCCCCCGCTGGGCCTTTGCACACGCTGTGTCCTCTTCCAGGAACTGTACCCACACACGCATGCGCTGCCCTTCGGTCTGGCTGTCTCACCGTCTCATTTCCAGGGCTCGCTGGAACCTCACCTCTTGCAGGAAACCTTCCCCGGCCACTGATGCCGGATTGGGTGCCGCCCTGTGCACAGCCTCCACGGGACGGTTCGGGCCCTGTAATCACCGGCTTTCTTCAGTCTCACCGTCAGCCCCACGTTAAGTTCCTCGCAGGCAGGAATTGTGTTGTGTATCTTCGTATTTGCAGAGCCTACCACTGGCTGGCACCCGCGAAGCACCCAATAAATCTTTGTGGAATAAACAGATGAGAGACAGGGAGAAGGAAGGGGAGAGGCGGTTAGCATCTGGGGCTGAGGTTGCAGTTGCCAGGACCCGGGGAAATCGGAGAAGTAGGTGCACAGCACGTGCGTGCCCACCAGCACAGGCGCTCCGGCTTCCTCTCGCAGGTGCCCGTATCCGTTCATGGAGACACTGAGCTGTGATTCCCATGTGCAAAGAGAGGCGCAGCCCGCCCAGGACAGTGGCACCTTGCAGGCAGAGACCTCCCTGAGCATCGCTGGGGTGTGTGTGTGTGTGTGTGTGTGTGCACGGAGACACCTGCTCCCCGGCCAAGACGGGGGACCGACCATCCCCCAGCTCCTTCTGCGGTGCTGGGTCCAACCCCACTATCCACACTCCTAGCCCCTGCCCCCTGGGGGCTGGCAGGAGGGCGGGCTCCTCTCTGGGCTGTGTTTTCTGCTCTCCAGGGGGTGCCTCAGTGAAAGTGAACTCACTCATTTAAACCTGACTCTGCAGGCCTGCCGCCCCCTGCAGCGCTAATTACCCTGTAGTTCTAAACTGATTGCTGTACACTAAGCTTAAGCCCTCCTTTATTTATTTACTGACTACATTAATAGCAAAGCCGCTGCTTTCTGCCCCTCCCCACCGTACACTGGCTGGCTGCACCCCGTTCCTCTGTGTCCCCCCCAGGAGGTGGGGTGCAGAGATGCAGTCTGGCACGGAGCCCCCAAATCTGCCATGCTCATGGAGTCCCAGGGCCAGACAAGGCGGAGAACAATGGCTTTTGTCCGTAAATACTCCCAGGCCCAAGGGAGGGGGCTCCGTCTCTGGTTCTGACTCTTCCATAGAGATGGGAGCGCACAGCACAGCCCAGCTCACCCCCGCCCCCCAAGAGGGGTCTGTTTATAGGACACTCGGGAGCTTCCCTTGGGCTCTCACACCTCCCATGAGGTGCTGAGCACTGGCTGCATTTAGCAGATGGGTAAACTGAGGCTGTGGCTCTACAGCAGTCGGCGAAGGTAGGGCTGGAAGCCAAGACTTCTCACTCCATCAGCCTTGCCCTTACCCCTCCAGCAAGCTGCCTTTCCCGATGTCCTCCCCCTCCTGGCCCCAGCCACCCCGGTCTGACACGTTCCCTTTGCTTGTGGGTCCTCACAGCTTCCACTCCTTGCCATGAGGAAAGAAGCCCGTGGAATCCACACCTCTCTCTCCCAGGTTTTTCTACCTCATTCACACGCTCGCCCAGAATCTGCAGGAACATGGGCCCTAGAGCCTTTCCCAGGACAGACCTTAGCCACACCCCCAGCACCTTCCACGACTCCCACTGGGCAAGTCTGGGGAGTACCGGCCAGCTGCGGGCTTCCACGGGGGAGCGTCTGCCTGTTCTCCCATTCCGGGGCCAGCAGTGCCCATCGCCAAGCTGGCTCGCACTGCCTGCTTCTCCCAGTGCCCTCAGGTTCCATGAGGCAGATCTGGGCCCTGGCCTTGGGGCATGGCAGCATTCTGAAGACCAGATGGGCACCATCAGGGTGCAGCATATGGACCCATGGAATCAAGCACCCAGGCTTGACTTTGATTTGAAATAGCAGGGGGGTGCTGTGCTGGACCCCCTCTAAGGAAGAGGGGCAGTGGGGCTCTGGCAGGAAGAACATGGGGTTCAGAGTCAAGAGGACCTGGGTCTGAGGCCAGATCTGCCATTCACTGTTTGACCTTGGCTGCAATTCAGAACTGCTCCAAGGTCCATTTTGTCAACTGTAAAATGGGGTACAGTAATGTCTGCTCCTTCTACCCTCAGGACAGTCATCAGCTGGAAGAAGGCGTATGAATCCGATTTCTAAAAACCCTGTGCTATAAAAATGAAAATTATAAATGGGGGGGCATGTTCAGGGCTGGTATGGGAGGGTAGCTGATGGCGCAGACATTCATTTCCAGGGAAGGAGCACCCCATAGCCAGGACTCAGGAGGTGGGGGGGGGCAGGTGGTGGTGGGGCTGCTGCCAGAGTGTCCTCCTCCTCTGTGGGCATTGCTGGGACTCTGTCGCCACCCAGTGGGCACTGGCTGCAAGCGCGTCTTGCTTGGGCGGGTCAGCGAAGGGACTGGGAAGGGGTGTCCCGCTGTAAGCGGCTTTGGCTCCTTTGGGTCCCCTGCTATACCGGGTTGGGCTGGATAGAGGGAGGATGTGGTCCAGACTCACATCAGAGAAAGAACAGTAACTACTTGGGAGGAAGTTCAAATGGACTTTCCAGAAGGTCTCCTGAGTCAATGTTTCGATCCTGACCCTTTTTCTCCTACTTTTGCCCCCACTGACCAATTGGTCATACCCAATGCAACTCCTTCTATTCCAAGAGGCTGGATTGGAAGATGTTGTCAGCCAGTCCAAACCCCAGGCATCCATGGGGCCTCATCTTACACTGAGGGAAGGTCAGCCTCGGTTGGAATCCAGCTCCTCAAAAGCTTTGCTACTGGGAGAAGCAGGTAGGCCCAGGAAGGGTTGCACGGTTTGCTGAGTGCCCAGGTCTGGCTCACTGAGGGCCTGAGAGGTGACAGCAAGAGGCTGCCTCTTGGCACCTCCAGCCATCTCAAAGGAATGCCACTAGATGGTTTGGAAGACCCCTCCCAACACTGGACTTCCGACTCTGTGACTCTCACCGCGTCTAAAGATCCTCAGCGCAAAGGATACATCGGGCCTCGTATCACCTGTTAGCACCTCTTTAAAAAGCAGCATTTCACTCTTGAGTTTCTCTCTCTGCCTAGCTGGTGTGGTCTTTAGCTTAAGTGAGCTTCTAGTGACACTGGGTGGTGACAAAGGGGAAATGCATGTATGATGGATAGTCTGATGAAGGTAAGGATTTTCCCTAATAAATCCCTGTCTGGGAAAGAGGGAGTCACAGAATGGCAGGAGTGGGTAGGGAGTGTGTGTGTGTATGGGGGGTGGGGGCTGGACCTCACCAGTTTGACTTGATTAATATTCACCTTTTCTCAGAAATCTCTTGCCAATTAGCATTCCTCCTTAACACCCTATCCCAAGCAGCTGTACTTGACTTTTCCCTTAATTCCCCACAGCACAGCTGAGATCAGGCTGGTATATTTAAATTAGATTTCTCTGAAGTCTCAAGGACAACAAAAGAAAATAAGCACCAAGAACAACATAACATTAGCCCAGCTCTCTGCTTGCTTGCCTTCAGGAGACAGGGGCCATCTTTAATCCCCGCTACCCCCACCCCCCCAGAAGCCCAACTAAGACAGACCCAAAGTGACTGAGTGACAAGTCCTCCTATCAAAGGTCAACTCTTCCCCTTGGGCTCTGACTGTCCTCCTCTCCATCCTTCCAAGCCTGCTCCTTCTTTCCCCTTCTCTCTGCTGCATCCATTTCCCCCTCTCAACCAGATCATTCCCATCAGCTTACACACATCTCCCAGTTTAACCAGCCTTCCCCTGATTCCACCGTCCCCTTTGGTTGCCATCCAAACCCACCTCCTTCAAATGGCAAAAGTCTAGAGAGAGCTGTGATTGGACACTCTCTTCGTTTTGCTTACAGTTTTTGATCTGAGTTTTGTCTCTGTTACTCCACTGAAATTGTCTCGTCAAGCTCCTCAGTGGCTCCGTCTTCCAAAATACAATGGCTCCTTGGCGGTCTTCCTCCTACTTGATCTCTCAGTAGTGTTCTACATCACTGACTCCTTTTGGAAACACTTACTCTCCTGGTTTCTCCCCTACCCCACCGGCTGGTGCTTGTCAGTCTCTTTGGCTTGCTCCTTCCTCTTCCTCTGCTGGAACTCTGGATATTCTATTCGGCTATCTCCCAAGGCTTCCGTGAGCCTCTTACCTTGTCTGTCTACTTCTGCCCCTTTCAATCACATGGCCACACCCAGCCGCAAGGGAGACAGGAAAATGTAGTCCAGCTCTGTTCAGAGATTGGTTTTTGGTGAAGAGCTAGCACATTCTGCCACAGTCTGCCCTTCTAGTCACCATATATCTGTGTAGACTCTTCTTCCCACTCAGAGAAGATACTCACCCCCAAAGAGGAATGACCAAAAATCCCATCCCGTCGTTTGCATCTACTCTGAAATTCGGGATCTCTGGGTGCTGTGCACTCCTTGCCATCAGCTCTGTGAACCAAAAGCAGGCTATCTGCATAGGTTTATGGCCAAAATCAATGACAGTAGTCCATCCTATGAAATGTCAGAATGGTTTGTGAGCTGCTTTCTGCGCTCATCAGTTTTCTCTCCTTCCTCGATATATATTAAGACCCTATTTTCCTTGCAGTTTGGTGTGGCCAGGTGACCGAGGTCCCCCAATCACGTGTGAACAGGGGTCCTTGGCACTGCTGTTGGACGGAGGCTTTTAAGGGGCAGGACCCTGCGTTAGATTCCCAAGGCTGTCATGAGAAATCACCAGAACTTGGTGGCTTAAACCAACAGAAATTTATCCTCTCACAGTTGGGGAAGCCAGAAACCTGAAACCAAGGTGTTGGTAGGGCCTCATTCTCTCTGGAGACTCTAGGGGAGAATTTTTTCTTGTCTCTTCCAGCTCCTGGTGGCTCCTGTGTTCCCGGATTGTGGCGGCCCCTCTGCCTCTGTCTTCACATGGCCTTCTTTCCCGGGGGGCTCTGTGTGTTCTTGCCTGTCTCTTTGAAGGACATGCTCAGTGGATTTAGGGCCCACCCTTACCCAGTATGATCTCATCTCAATCCTCACCTTCATCACACCTGCAAAGACCCCATTTCCAAGTAAAGTCATATTCTGAGGTTAGCGTGGATGAGAATTTTGGGGAAACACTGTCCAATCCACCTCAACCCCCTTTATAACAAAAATCCCCTTGGGCAGTAGGAAGAACGGAGTGCACGCAAGTCCCTGGTCCAGAGAAATGGTGGAGTCCTGGTACGCCGGTATCTGTGAAGATCCCCTGCCCTGGCAATGGAGAACGTTCTTTAATTAGACCTTGGATCTCCTGTCTTGGAAAATGCCCTAGTCCACTGTTCTCTGAAGCCTTTGGGGAATCATTTCTTGACTCTTGTCTGCCCTGGCCACATCTGAAGTGGGTCTTGCCCCTGGGCCTCCCTTAGGACCGCACAATTTCACCACTAGCCCAATTCCCACTTGTACAAATTTGGGGGACCAAGTATGGTTTTAAGCTCCCACAGTCCAAGGCTTCGTTAGGCTGGGTTCATGGATTTTTGGCAATTCAGTTTCTTTAAAAATAGCCTTCCGACCTATGCTTCCAATCCATTCTTCATGCTAGTAACCACGCCTAAAGTTCTTTCTTAGACATAGTTGTCAAACATGCTTTTATTGTTACTATTCTTCTTATTAATTTTCCTCTCCCTCAAATCCGAGCTTCCTTGTCAGCTTCCCGCTGGCTACCTTGGGGCCACCTGAGAGAGTCAGCTTGGGTGGGAAAGGCAACACTCTTAATTTGATGTTTGCCATAGAACCAAATCCCTTTATAAGAGGACTTTAAATAATGAGCCTTCATTGCCCGAAGACTTGTCCAGTGTTATTTCCTGTAATTTAGGGCACAGAAGCAGTCTGCTTACTTATATCCAAGAAAACACACACTTCTTGATCCTACCCCCGCCCCTTTCATTTCTTCTTGGAAACTTGTCATTTTTTTCCCTGAATTCATCCCTCGATAATAATATCTTGCTACAAACCTGGAGGTCAACCATCATACGCTAACATTCTGCTTCTTTCCCCACGGTTTCTTAGAGCTTCAGGCTCAGGATCCACTTGGTCTACCTTCCAGGTGATTGCAGGCAAAAAGATACATTTAGGGAACTGTTCCCGCAGGGGGCCTCATCTTTTCTAGCCAAACTCTCCTTGCTCCTAAATAATCCGGCCACGTCTACCTCTCTGATCCGTCTGCCTCACTGCCTCCCATCTTCCCCCAGACGCAGGACTTTGCAGGTGCTGTTCCTTCTGCCGAGAGCCCCCTGTTCCCTCAATCTTTGCCTGGATGCCTCCTTCTTTTTTTTTTTTTTTTAAAGATTTTATTTATTTATTTGACAGAGAGAGACACAGCGAGAGAGGAAACACAAGCAGGGGGAGTGGGAGAGGGAGAAGCAGGCTTCCCCCTGAGCAGGGAGCCTGATACGGGGCTTGAGCCCAGGACCCTGGGATCATGACCTGAGCCGAAGGCAGATGCTTAACGACTGAGCCACCCAGCCACTCCTGGATGCCTCCTTCTTGAGTAACTCAGGTTTCAACTCAAATATTGCCTCCTAGTGGGATCTATCCTGACCATTCCATTTTATTCGGGGCATCTGTGTGGCTCAGTTGGTTAAGCGTCCAACTCATGATTTCTGCTCAGGTGATGATCTCAGGGTCATGAGGTCAAACCTGCGCTGGGCCCCACACCCAGTGAGGAGTCTGCTTGAGATTCTCTCTCCCTCTGCTCCTTTCCCTGCTGCCACGTGCATACGTGCGTGCCCTCTCTCTGTAAAATAAATAAATCTTTTAAAATAAAATAAAAGTAAAATAAAAATTGAATAAAAGTTGTTTTTTCATTGCATTTAGCACCATCTGACATTCTCTTCTTTATCTGTTTACTTGTCATGGTCCATGTCTGGTTTCCTCTCCATGGGGCCTCTGCGAGAGCCAGGGTCCTGTTGGTCTCGGTCACTGTGACCCTCCTGTTCGGAACAGCACCTACCACACTGTTATTATGAGAACAAATATCAGTACTTACATAACACGTGTGCCAAACACACAATTTTAGTTCCTTGTTGAAATATTTTTTTACTGAACAGTTTCCAAGATACACAAAAGTAGGATAATATGATGGACCCCTCCTAAAACCTGTCACCTGGATTCAACATTCTCAAGATTTTACCATGCTCACTTCATCTACCCTTCTTGCTTTCCTTCCTTCTTTTTCTTTCATTTTTCTTTTCTTTGTTTCTGCTGAAGTCTTTTAAAGAAAATCCGAGGCATAATGTCACTCCCCCCCACGCCCACTACATACTGGTATTTCTTCAGTGGCATTCACACACCTTCAAAGATTAGCAATAGTTGCTCAGTATCATCACTTAGTCCATGTTCAGATTTTCCTGATTGCCTCAAAACTAACTTTGTAGATTTGCTCTCTTTGGATCAGGAGCCAAACTAGGACCATGAGCTGTATCCCTCAGATCTCCTTCCAACCATGCTGTTGACTTGTTGAGAAAAGGGGTGATTACAGCTGACCCTCCAACAACATGGGTTTGAACTGCGCAGGTCCACTTATAGTGATTTTTTCCCCATAACTACAGTCCAGCACTGTAAATGTATTTTCTCCTCCTAATGATTTTCTTTTCTCTAGCTGACTTTATTGTGAGAACACGGTATATTATGCACATAACATACAAAATATGTGTTAATCGACAGTTCATGTTATCGGTGAGGCTTCCGGTCAACGGTAGGCTATCAGGAGTTAAGTTTTGGGGGAGTCAAAAGTTCTATGCAGATTTCCAACTGCGCAGGGGCAGTACCCCCAACCCCCACGTTGTCAAGGGTCAACTAACTGTATTATTAACTATTGAGTTGTAAGATGATGAGGGCCCAAAATGGAGCTGGGTAGTGGGAGTGCAAAAGACAAAACGGTCGAGGAGATGTTGTGGAGGAGTCTTCTGGCTGACCCTGCCTTCTGTCTGTCCAGTGCGGTGGTGATAACACTACACTCTCTGAGGCATCAGGAGTTACAAGACCACCAGTGTCCTTGCTCCCTCTTATAGGGTCTCTGGTGTGACAGCTGACAGAAACCCTCAGATTAGCTAATTGTATCTCTTACTTTAGTAGTTTGCTCAGCTTCTCCCAGCTGGGCAGAACATTTGTACAACCCTCCCACTTCTTCACAAAATTCCCTCTTTATCTTGCTTCCTCGGAAGCTTGTTAGGAGAGAGTCCCCATACACGATGCTTCCTATGGTTCCCGGACCACCTGTGCACCAAAACTCATGGGGTTTGTTCTGTTTCTTTCTTTCTTACTTTCTTTTCTTTCTTTCTTTTCTTTTCCTTCCTTC
Source organism: Halichoerus grypus (assembly GCF_964656455.1). Taxonomy (NCBI): domain Eukaryota; kingdom Metazoa; phylum Chordata; class Mammalia; order Carnivora; family Phocidae; genus Halichoerus; species Halichoerus grypus. The sequence continues at coordinate 101,013,676 of NC_135722.1, read as the reverse complement.
CTTCCTCCCTCGTAGGCTCCACACCCAAGGTGGGACTTGAACTCACGACCCTGACATCAAGAGTCAAATGTTCTATCGACTGAGCTAGCCAGGCATTCCTGTTCTGCTTCTGTAAAAACTACAATCAAAGCAGCTAGTTCCCTACCCCAGACCTTCCGAATCAGAACTCGTGGGCATGTTCCCTGGAATCTGTCGTTTCAACCACTTTCCAGATGACTATGATATAGCTGATTCACAGACTTGTATCAAAAGCCTCACAGAATACACCAATGGTATGAGTCATAAGATAAAGTGTGTAAAGGATTTCTGCTAGCAGAATTACGACTCCTTTGGAGCCAGTCATCCCCACCTTTTTTGTTTGTGCATATGCTTTTCATTACAGTTTGTACACGTACCCCAATATTTGTTTATGCTTTATATACATATACTACCGTACTACCATATTAGGTATAAAACATACTAAAATATAGCAGTTTTAAAGATTTAACAAGTAAATAAAAATAGAAGTTCTAATATTCACTTCTTGCAGCCTGGAGGTTTTTCTTGGACTCCCATCTGTGGATGACTGCTCTGGGATATTCTCACCCAATTGTCCTTTGCCTGAGGCTGCCCCAGGAAGTCCAGTATGAAGAGCTTCCAGATATCATGAAAAACTCCTTAATCCTGGATAATTCTTTATCATAACCTCAAATCCTGCTTGGAGAGAGGTTTGTCTGGTTCACCTGGCCTGAATTTTTTCTCTACAATGTGACCAGGGGAACTTTCCCAAATTAGTTGCTGAGCGAGAAAACAGACACATCTGTCGGCAGTCCAGGTGGGGTTGGGCCCCAGCCCCTATTCTTCCTGTGGCCCTCGTGGATCTCTGGAGCTCAGGGCATAAAAATTCCTAATGAATGTATTTAAGGCTGCAGAGAGAGAAAAGGCAATTAGGGCCCAGAGGAAGCAGAAGACAAACTGAGGTAAGGAGCCTAGAACTTGCCATTTCTAGGGCTCTTGGTTCCTTCCCATAGATCTGAGTTTCCATCAGGTATCATTTTCCTTTAGCCTGAAAAGCTTCCTTTAGTATTTCTCAGTGCGGGTTTGTTGGTACAAATTCTCTCAGCTTCCACTGATCTGAAAATGTCTTTACTTCACCCTCATTTTTTGAAGAGTATCTTTGCTGGATATGGAATTCTGGGTTGACAGTTATTTTGTTTGTTTGTCTAGAGATTTAAGAATGTCATTCCTTCTCTCTGACCTCCACTGTTTCTGATGAGAACTCAGCCATTATTTGTGGCATTGTTTCCCTTGACAGAATATGTCATTTTTCTCTGGATGATTTCACAATTTTCAGAAGTTGAACTATATGATGTGCCTAGTTGTGACTTTCTTTACTTGGGAGCTTCCTGAGCTTTTTGGATCTGTAGGTTGGTATGTTTTACCAAATTTGGGCAAGTTATAACTAATTTTTCTTCATATATCTTTTTCTACCGCATTCTCTCCCTCCTTTTCTTCAGGGATTCTAATTAGCTATATGCTATACAGCTTTATATTTTCCCACAAGTTTCTGAGGCTCTGTTCATTTAATTTCGATCTTTGTTCTCTTTCTTCTTCAGACTGAATCATTTTTATGACTCTGTCTTCAAGTTTGTGGGCTCTGACTTCTGCCATCTCCAATCTGCTTTTATTTATTTATTTATTTTTTAAAGACCCTATTTATTTATTTGACACAGAGAGAGAGAGAGAGGAATCACAAGCAGGCAGAGTGGCAGGGAGCGGCAGAGGGAGAAGCAGGCTTCCCGCGGAGCAGGGAGCCCGACGTGGGACTCGATCCCAGGACCCCGGGATCGTGACCTGAGCCGAAGGCAGACGCCTAACGACTGAGCCACCCAGGCGCCCCTCCAATCTGCTTTTAAAGCCACCAGTGAATTCCTCACTTCAGACATTGTATTTTCAGTCTAGAATTTCTTTACAAAAGTTCCGTTTCTCCGTCGAGATTCTGCATTTGTTGTTCATTAAGACTTTATTTTTTTCTTTAATTCCTCGAACACATTCATTATAACTACCTTAAAGTCCTGGTCTGCTAATTTCATCATGTAGATCATCTCAGAGTCTGTTTCCATGGATACCTTTTTTTTACAGGTAACATTTTTCCTAGTTATTGGAATACCTTGGAAGTTTTTATTGTAAGTTAGATATTGTGGGTGATCTATTGGAAAGAGTCTGGATTATGTTGTTTGCCTTTAAAGAGTGTTGTGTTTTGTTTTGGCAGGCAATTAATTTATCGGAAGATTTCCTTGCCCCTGTCAAGCCTTCGTTTAAGGTTTTGTTAGGGTGAATCTAAAGTAGCCTTTATTCTAGGACATGATCCTTCTTCCCAAAGCATAAATTTTCTGGTATAGCAGCTGAATGCTGTAACAAGAGGATCTCTCCACTCTGGCGGGAACGATGGCTCCCAGCACTATGTGACCGCTAGTTTTTCCATTCTTTGCTTAACTCCTTAGCAGCCAATCTCTTATGAAGTCTCAACCTGTACCTACTCAGCCCAGTTCTCGACAGAAACTGACAGCGAGCCCCTGGTATGGCTTAAATTGTGTTCCCCCCAAAAGATACATTGAAGTTCAATCCCCCAATACTTCTGACCATGACCTTTATTTGGAAATAGGGTTTTTAAAGAGGTAATTAAATTAAAATGAGGTCATTGTCGTGGGTCGTAATCTAGTATAACCAGTGTCCTTCTAAAAAGGGGAAATTGGACACAGAGAGAAAGCCATGTGAAGATGAAGGGAAAGATCAAGGTGATACATCTAGAAGCCAAGGAATGTCAAAGATTGACGGCAATCACCAGACACCAGGGAAGAGGTGTGGAACAGCCCCTCACCCACCCACATTCTGACACCTTGATCTCAGACTTTGAGCCTCCAGAACTGGGAGAGAATACGTTTCTGTTGTTTGAGCCCCCCCAGTTTGTGGTACTTTGTATGATAGCCCTAGTAAATGAATGCACACCCACAGAGACTTTGTGGGGGTCCCCATGTGACCCCCTCCTCCCTGGCGCTGGCCCTCCAAGTTCCATCTGGTCTACAGCTCCGAACCCTGATCTTTTTCTTCTCAGCTCAGCAGGATGGCTGGACTCTTCTTGGGTTCCACCTTTTCGTGCTGTAGTCCGGAAAGTGTCCCCAGGTGGAGAGCTGGAGGAGGCTGGGCTCACTTGATGTGATTGCAGTTGTGCGCTGTCTCTTGTCCAATGACTGAAGACAGCAGTGTCACACGTTTGGTCCAGTTCGGTAGTTTTTACGGTGAAAGGCAATACTAGTATTTGTTACTCTGCCATGGCCAGAAGTGAAATTTCTGTTCTAAATTCTTTGAGTTATTTATTTTGAATAAATTATTTGAACTCATTTACTTCTCTTGACACCTCTATGAGGTAGACAGATTGTTAACCTCATGAGTTCCAGATTAAAAAAAAAAAGCGAGGCAAAAAAAAAAAGATTAAATAACTATAACTGGTCCAAGGATACATCTTATAAATGATAGAGGTAGACTTTGAATCTAGGCAGTTTAACTGTAGAGTCCATGCTCTTCAATATTAACCAACGATCTTACATAACAGGTCTCAATGAATGTACTTTGAATGAAGGAATAGATGGCTGTCTCTTCTTTTTTTTTTTTTAAAGATTTTATTTATTTATTTATTAGAGAGCGAGCGAGAGAGAAACAGCATGAGAGAGGAGAGGGTCAGAGGGAGAAGCAGGCTCCCCGCTGAGCCGGGAGCCCGATGTGGGACTCGATCCCAAGACCCTGGGATCATGACCTGAGCCGAAGGCAGTCGCTTAACCAACTGAGCCACCCAGGCGCCCTGATGGCTGTCTCTTCTACTTCATTGCCCATTTACCTGATAGTCCACCTGCCCGTGAAAATCCCAACATCACATCAAACTAGTGTGTTCACTTCTTTTCCACCCAGACTTTTAAGCACTCTGGAGAAAATCACACTGAACTTTTACCAAGACTGAACTCCTACCAAGTTATCTGGACCTTTGAAAATAGCTAATAGTTCTGTCTTTCCCTCATCTTTGCCTTCCATTGGCTGTTGGTTCTGCCTTAAATCTCAAACACCTGTACCTCCCTCCTCATTTTCAGGAAAAACACAATTTCCAGCTGTGAACTCTCAGATTCCCACTCATCTCTCTAAATTTGACTTGTGTTGACACGTATCCTTGCCTTTTGCTCTACTGTGAAAATATTTAGTGTTTCTCTCTCTTGTCTAAGGCATATCCACGTGTGGCTACGGCTTGATGCCTTTCTCCTCCTTTGAGCCAAGTGTTTGGAAGTCTTGTTTTTCTTCCCTGTGTCCTCATCACCCTCTCCTCTCCAGCTCACTCCCTCAACTCCAATCTGGCATCTGTACTCATCCCCTATTCATTAATTAATGTTGGCTTTCCTTTGATTAATTTTATCCTTATGCTTTCTTTAAATGTATTTGTTATCATTTTAACTTCTTGATCTGGATCCCTAATTTATTATTTTTTACTGTTCATTAATATCAATATTTAAGATCATGAGTTTTCCACTGCTGTGTATCTTATAGATTCTCCTCTGTGGGACAGTTTTCTATATATTTTAAAATTTTTGTTTTCCTTTCCTCATTGATCCAAGAGTGTTTAAGAGAAAATTTAAAAATTTCTTTGTGGTAGAGTATCTTTTTTTGTGTGTGTGTGTTTTTGTAATGAATATCTGTTTTATTGCATTTTAATCAGAGTACTTTATTTTATATTATTTCTACTTTAGGGAAATTTTATAATTTCTCTGTTGTTTTATATACAGTAAATTCTTGAATATTCCATGGACAGTTTTAGCAAAAAGTATACTTTCTGTTTTCAGACTACAGAGCTCAATATATCAATTAACTAAATTTGTGTTATTAATTACATTTTAATTTCTTCTTTATTAAAGAAAAGGTGAACATAGGGAACCTATGCCCTTTCCCTGAGTATGGGCTAGGAAGTGTCGAGACCCCAGACTTGTCCCTACTCTCAATATGGCGCCAAAGCAGAAGAACTGTTACCATGGTTGCTTCACGGCCCAGAGCGTCCTGAGGAGTGGGAGAGTGATTTCCCTCGCTCCTGAGTGGGGAATGTAATAGGGCAGAGGGAGAGAGACAGGCATGGAGGTTGCATAAAGGGGATGTTGTAACTCTTGTTAATCAGTGATCTGGGACCACATTATGCAATGGAATCTTCATAGGTGCCAGCAGCGTGGACCAAGGCCAGCTTCCCCCCACCCCCTGGCACCACATAAATTCCCCACTCCCACCCCACCCACACTCCTGGTGAAGGAAGACTCTAAGTGATTGAGATTTAATGTCTACCACCCATTTGAATGGGACTTGAAGAATAAATTCAGTTCAGTTATAGAACAAGTATTTTTTGCATGTTCATTCCACATCTGTGGCTCCAGCTCAGATCTCTCTGTGCATTCTAGACTTATATCTGGGTTAGATTAGGCTTTTCAGCCTCAAGCTGAGCGTGCCCAAAACTAAAGCCATCTCTGCTCATTGTCTCATCTTCACCCCTCAACTAAAACCTGTTCTTCTTGTCTTCCCTATTTTTCTAAATCTTGTCCACATCCAATAAGTTGTCTGGGGCAGAAACCAGGTATTGTGTGAGGGGGTGTAGTTCAGAAAATGCTAAAGATCAAAAACAAACTGAGGCATATCCATTCTGCTAACAACCATATATACTGGGCTTCACAGGTGAGTTACTCTAAGAAGTGGGCATCCTTTTAAAATAGTTTGAAAAACCACTGTACAGGAGAGGATGCAATGCAGTGGAGTAGAAGAGCCTAGAAACCCTTCCATACAAGCCAAAGCCACTGATAGGCCTGGAGATTGGGGTCGGACTAGAGAGTGGGGTCCACTGCTGGAGGAGGCAGCTGGAGAGGAGGATGGGAGTTGCTGAGTGTGGCAGAGGTGAATGGCCAAAGGGAAGAGGGTTCCAGGAACATTTTTCATTGGCTGTTTTGGTCTTTATCCAAGTATTTGAGGGCAGGCAAAGTGACTGAGCCTGAGCTCCATCAAGAAGGGCCCAGGGCATCAGACTGTCTGCTCCTTCCTGGACAAAGCTCACGATTCTCCATGGCTCTCCAGGAATCCATGGGGCTGGATGTCTACAAGATGTGTTTTGAACCCACAGCCTACCTGGGCTACTTCAAGATGGGCCAGAGCTCCGTGGGTGATGAGTTCCTCCATTTCCTGCTAAAATGCTACAACACCACTTTTAAGTCAGATGCTGGTCTCCTTGAACCCTGGAAGAGGTTTGTGGGAGGAAGGGTGGGCATGGAAATTTTAAATTAGATGCTGGTCTTCTTCAACCCTAGTGCAAGTTTACGGTGGGATGGGGGAAGGTAGCCAGGCAATTGGCAGGAACTCTGGACTTGGAGATAATGTGGAACCTCCCTATAGGCTGATTTTAGATATACTTGATGTATGGTACTAGGTGGGATGCCCTAAACATTTCTGAGGTCTCTGGGTCAAGATTTTCTCCTCCCATAAAGTCTAAGAGCTGTGGTCTTTGATGGCACTGAGTAGCCCTGTCTTCTCCCTATCCCTGTCAAAAAGAAGCTGCAAGGGGCATCAGTGTAGGAAGCCTCTTTCCAAATTCAGTGCAGGAGGCTTTCGTTCTCTGCGTGATTACCACTGTGGCCTGTGAAAACATCATGGGTGGGTGCCTCTCAGATTTGCCCCTAGGGGAAGAATGGTGTTTGGCAGGCTGGATCATTAACATCAAATAATGGGTCTCTTTTCATGATTCACATGAGAAGGAAACATAACCCCATAGCATAGCTAGAATTTCCTTGATGAACAACCTCCTGCTATCAAATTTTCTGAAACCTTTGATGCTTGCCTCCATTTATCTGCCACTGTAACCTACAGGTAACACAAACGAAGGGGAAACAAACAAAATGTAGCAGCAGAATCCAGGAGCAGGTGAGCAGTCTTTGTTCAGTAGCGGGTCGGGACCCCTCGGTCCAGCTAGTTTTCTCTCCTTGCCACCTTGTTGTTTATCTTGGAAGCCCCTTGCCAGGGTCCAAATGCTACTGATATTTTGTGTTAACCCAGTCTCTCCCTGGCTGGAGAGAAGGCAAAATGGGAAGGGGAGACCAAGGGCTCTGTGGGCAGGCCTATATTCCCCTTTTAGTCCTGCTAAGAAAGTTTCTGGGAATACAGGTGGTGCTCAATGAATGTTTGCTGATTGAGCTTTGGAATGTTACTTAACACAGACAAGAACCGCCTCGAGCTGGAAAAGTGGCTAGAGAAGATCCCAGGGGCATTGCACTGGTCCCCAGTGGTGAGATCTGTGGGTGAGTTTGAGGGGGACAGGTCAGGGGTTTGTTGTTTGCTTGGGATCGCCATGATGCGAGCTTCACTTAACTCCCAGAATCAAGAATTTTTCACGGGGCTCGTGTAGAAATGGCAAAGCAGGGGGAGACTAAGAAGGAAGGAAGTGGGGGCGGGGATTCCAAGAAGAAAGGAGGAAGAGTGAGAGATGAATCTGATAAAGAGCAAAAGAGGGAAGAGAAATAGATGGCTGTAGACAGACCCAGAGCCAGAGGGAATTGTCACGAACGGCTACCCAGAAGGCCAGGGCGTGCGCCCCCGCGCTGACATAGACCTGTGATAGACAGACGTTCTGATGGGCAGGCGCCCCTGTTGTTCCAGTTACAGCCTCCAGGTGGCGCCAAACTTGTGGCATCTTTCTGCCCATCGCAGGAGGTGGGCATAGAATTAAGCCCAATCTTGCACGCAAGTGAACAGACTCTACTTACCTTGGATAATTTCAGGGCAGCAGGAAGGTCCACCGTAGCACCTCCACTCCCCAAATACCACTGTCCCCAGTTAGGTAAGACGGTTGAAGTTGTATATTAGATTCTTATGTCTTTTGCTTAAGCCTGTGATTTTTTTTAAGATTTTACTTATTTCTTTGACAGAGAGAGAGAGAGCACAAGCGAGGGGAACGGCAGGCAGAGAGAGAGGGAGAAGCAGGCTTCCTGCCGAGCAGGGAGCCTGACCCGGGGCTCGATCCCAGGACCCTGGGATCATGACCTGAGCCGAAGGCAGACGCTTCACCAACTGAGCCACCCAGGTGCCCCCAGACTGTGACTTTTTAAAAATGCGGAACTGGAAAGAGTAAATCTGTAAGTGCCAGTCCTTACGCATACATCAGTATGAATGAGCCCCACATGCTGAGAACAGGTGTAGGTAAGAAGAGAATGTGTGTGGGGAGCAGTGAGGAGGCCGCATGGCATGGTCAGGAGACATGGGGAGAGCCTGGTGGACACCCGCAAAGTCTGCCAAGCGCATTTTGTAAGATTTGCTCAGCTGATTCCTGGCCAACTTTCCATGTCCTTTTGCACTTGGCTGGGTCGTGTTAAACATGGACCTAGCAGACAGAGAACAGACCAAGCGCCAGGAGTACATTGCCCAGAGAGGGGCTACCAGTGGAAAGAGCAGTGCCCTCGGGGTCAGGGTCAGCAGCTGGCTTCCTGACTGTGCCCCTGTCTCCGAGACTCGGTTTCTTGGTCTGTAAAGCCGGTGACTTGATATTCTGGGGTCTGTGTGAGAGGCAGAGAATGGCCAGGAGTGACGTATGCGTCTCACACGATGAGCCTGACCCTGCTGGCCACTCCTTCCTCTCCCCTCCACTTAGAGTCAAGTGGGCTGAGGAGGAGGAGCGGCTAAGGAGACCTGTGCGCCAGGTACTCAAGGGTGACACCCCTGGCCGACTGTCTCCTTTCCGCCCTGTGCCTTGAGGCTGCCTACCTCACCCTGGAAGCCTTCCAGGATGCCCTGTGCCACCCCAGGTCCCTGCTCCGGCCCAGGGGCCATCTGGTGCTGGGCGGGAGCCTTGAGACCACCTTCTACATGGTGGGGGCCAAGAGGTTCTCTGCACTGCCACCGAAGGAGAAATTCGTGGGGGGATGCCCCCCCGGGGCCTGGCTTCACCACCAAGAAGCTGGAGAAGGCTCAGTGGGCAGCTGAGACTCTCCTGGAGAAGCGTTCAGACCACACGGGGACATTCTTCATGGCCCAGAGAAGGGACTGAGCAGCATACTGGGAAGGCGAGGGAGCACGCGGGGCAGGACTTCGAGGCCACATTCTGGCCGCCTCCCCCGTTTGCTTTCCTCTCCCGTCAGCCAGCTTTATTTAGAACCCTTACCAGCAAATGCTTTTAGAGTCTTATTATACATGATTGCCAGGTAAATAGGGATGTTTATCTCACACAGAGAGGTTCATAAGATACTCTGCTAATGGCCCAGGGTCGGGGAAAGAATTGGACCAGAGAAATAAAGCTGTGCCTCCCCTAGTTTTGAGGGTGGCTCGGTTGCATGGATGAGGGTAGAGTCCCCCACGATCACCTAATTTAGGCATTCTGGGGACTGCTCACCTTCTGAGCTCATTCCCCACCCGAATCTTCACCCCTGCTGATACTGCGGCCCCATCCCACGAAACGAAGAGAATACAGGCTTTGGCGTCAGGGGACATGGATTTTGGTACTTGGCTCTCGGCTTACTTGCTCTTGTGATGTCGGGTGGGTTGTTAATACCTCAGAGCCTCAGTGTCCCCATCTCTGAAATGGATAGAATAACCCGCCTCCCCAGGGTTATTGTGAGACTCCCAAAGATAGAACATGAATACACCTGGTAGATAATCATGTGTGCAATGTTGTACGTGTAAGTTTTTGCTGACACTCCATATGCGTGTAACAAGCAGTTCTAAAGGGAGCTGGAGTTCTAAAGAGGTGGTTTTCCTTCTTCATCCAACGCGATCCACCTAAGCCAGTTTGGGACAGGGATGGGGCGCTTGGGAAAGACTTTTGAAGGAAGTAGCAGCAGATCAGTGGGATGTAAGGGGTGACTGGGAGTAAGGTCTCAGATCAGTGAGATGTAAGGGGTGACTGGGAGTAAGGTGAAAGAATCGGGGGCATAGTCTGTGAAGAGCAGGAATTCTGCAGTAGCAGAGACCCAGAGGGGAAGTAACATACCATGTTTGGTGAACTTCAGGCAAAACTGAAGACAGCTGGGTAGGTTGAGGTCCTGTCCCTGGTGGTCCCCGATAACCCACCGGGCACTGGCATGGTGAAGCGAGCCAACACTTCGAGCGGGCAGAGAAGTTGCCCAAGCCGTGATGGTTGGTTTGGGGTAGGAGGTAGGCAAGCAAGTAATTTATTCATCCAACAAATATTTGTTGAGTGCCTACGTAAAGCTAGGCACTGTGCTCAGTAAGTGTCAGAAACTTTGCCCGAGACTGGTCCTTACCGTAAACACAGTTGCAACACTTAAGCCCTTGATCACATCATGCCCCATGTCTTTGTATCTGTGTATATTCTCATGTGTATATGTGGGTATGTGCACACGTGTGTGTGTGTGTGTGTGTGTGTGCGTGCATGCTGGCGATGGTCATAGAGGGCGGGTCAGATCTATCCATGGTGTTACCACATGAGTGATAGGAGAAATTGACTCTCAAAGGCTGGGAGCAGATCGGGAGTTTGCTACTAGAGGAAGCTTGCAGTATGTGGACCCAGAGGCTGAGTGTTAGCACCTCCTCCAAAGACAGCTCCAAGTGCACACTGGAGTGTGCAGCCAGAAAGCTGGGCTGGCCTGGGAAAGCAGAAAGCAAAGAGGAAGTGGGAGGGCACACGGCGAGGGTGTCCAGGGCAGGTGCTCTCGGCAGGGCTGAGGTGCCCAGTGTTCTACCTCCCTGCATAAAGTGTGGACACACATCCTGGGGTATGTTCTCCCGGGGTCATGGGGTTAGTTACATGGGCAGTCACACTGGGGAGCTGTTGGCTCTCTTACATGATACCGCGTACACTTTGTGGGCTGACTGTGAGTAGGCATTGTCTTTGGTTTCATGGGAGGCTAGTGGCCAGAAGGGATTTGTCATCCACTGAAATAACAAGCAACACACTTTTGTTAAGCACTATTACTGAGTAGGCGTGGGACTCTATGCCAAGACAGAATTTGCTTGGGAGAGGGACAATGACGGGAAGCACAGAAGAGATAGGATTGGTTCCTGCTCAGGGTCGGAGGAAGGTTTCACGAAGTAAGTGGCAGCCGAGATGAGTTATAAGAGAGGGTGATGGTTGGAAATGTGTTCACACTGGAAGAAACGCTATTGCTAAAAACAAAACAAAACAAAACAACACACGGCCTTAGGAAGATGCCAGGTGAACGATGTGATGTTTTCTGTTTTCTTTGCCTAGAGGGTGGGCTCCGTATGAGAGAACAGAGGAGAACAAGGAAGGCTGGGAAGGTAGCTCAGGGTATTGGACTCTGTGAGCCTCTCCAGGGGGTAATCAGAGTTCATCAACAAATATTTATTTAACATCTGCCATCTGCCAGGCATTGAGCAAGCAGGACTAAATAGGACACAGTTCTTGCCTTGCTGGGTGTAGGCAGTTAGGACAACAGTGTTAGGAGGGGAGGGCATGCAGACGATCATGCCTAATCTGGGGGAGATAAGGGAAGCATCGCAAAGACATAATGCTTAAAGTGAGTCTTGAACGAACAGTCCGTGCCCAGTTGCCAGGCAGCCGGTGGGATGGAGGTGCAGGGGCCTGGGGTGCTGAGGCAGGTCAGGTAGAAGCAGCAGCATGGCCAGGGTGGGAGCCACGGGTGGACACCAGGCACGGTCGGGGACCCTCCTCCGTGAACATGGACTCCGTGGCCGTTATATGCCCGTCCCTGTTTTGTATTCCGGGGATACAGTGAATGAGTCCAGCAAGGCCCTGACCTCATTCTACTTGGGAGCAGAAGGGAAGGCAGACAGTAGAGGAGTAGATCAAAGATAAAATATAATAAAATAAAAAAGTGTGAGCCCTAAGAAAGGAGTCAATAGGGAGGTACTGTGGAGAGGAACCGGGGCAGAGGGGGTGGGAGGAGGGCCCATCCAGGTGCCTGGGATGGACAGACCTAGACGGAGGTCCCGCGCAGTCGGGCAGTGGTGTGACGGCGGGGGCCCCTAGGACAGGGCTGCCAAGCCCAGCAGTGTTCCTCTCTCGATACTGGAACCCTCCAAAGCTGCCGTGGAGAATGGTTCTGGAAGCAGGCAGGCAGGAGAAGCTCTTCCGCCCGTTCCTATCCTGTCTGTGGGCCTCTCCTGGAGAAACCCCCTTTAAAATGTGCCAGCCCTTCTTTTTGCCTTCCAGGGGAGGATCCCAGGCACTCAGACAGACCTCCAGGGGAAATAACGAGCAGTGAGTGGGGTGGGTGGCAGACTCCTGGAGGACAAGGTAGGTCGTCGTCCTGACTCTGTGTCTCTGTGTGTGAGTGTGTCCTTCAGGGGAAGGAGGCCGGACAGCAGGATGGCTCCCTGGGGACCAGTCCCAAACCTGTTTGGGATTGTTTCCCTTGTCCTTCATGCTCTGGACACAAGGGGGCAGTCGAGCCCCGAGCTTGGCAAGCTGCAAGGCCCATGGGGCCGAGGACTGTCTTCCCCCAGCCTTGCTTGCCTGAGGCCTGCTCTCCGGTTCAAGCTGACCTCTGAATGTGGGAATCAGAAAGAGGAGGGCCACCGCCCGCACAGAGCACCCTGATTTTCACTGGCCTTCACTCAACCCTATGTAAGATGCGCTGCCCTCCTCCCCTTCCACAACAGAAGCTGAGGCCCAGGAGAGCTAACCCAGGTCCACGTGCCGCAGGGCCTGGCGGGAGATAGATCAGCCCAGAAGTAACTTGGGTGGCAGAGCAAGGGAGAGGCACCCCAGCTGGCTGCTGGAGCGGAATTCTTCTGGGCCCTCTCCATTGTAGTGGAAATCTCCCCAGAGTCCCTGAAGCTTGGGCAGGAGGGCCAAGTGCAGGGATAGGGCGTAGTAAGCCCATCAGATCCACTCAAAAGCCATTACTGCCAATGCACGTGTCAGGTCCCATGCTGGCGCTAAGAATACAAGGGGGAAATTGGATTCAGGCTCTTCCAAAAAGTTCACAATCAGGTGACCGAAGGGCCACTGCAATGCAGTGTGGTAAATTCAGCATGAGAGAGTAGGACAGGTCCTGGGGAACACACAGGAGGTGCATTCACCTAGATGTGGGGGTCGGGTGACAGAGGTCACAGAAGGCTTCCTGAAAGTCTTAAGGATAAGAGGGTTTAGCCAAGCAAAGGTAGACCAGGGCTTTTTGGGCAAGGGAGAAGTGTGAGCAAGAGATCAAAGTCAAGAAACAACACAGGAGGGAGACTGAAAGAAGTTTCAGTGTGTCTGAAAAAGTTCCAGCATAGTACCCTTTAATACTGCAGCCGTTTTAATGGCACACTCTCTGTGGTCTGACTCTTGCCTGGCTCTCCAGCCAGTTGGAAGGGTTTCCTGAACAGTTTTGTACGTTCCTACAGGAGCCTTGGAGGACTGAGTTTTTCCAGTTCGGGGCCTGCAGGATTATGAGAAACTGGATGCTAGGGGAAAGACTTGGAAGCTGGGCAATTAGTTTTTGGGTGGGCTTTTTCCCCTGGGACCTTCCACTCCCCTTTGCCTTAACAAGTGACACCCCTGCAAACCGGGGACTCGTGCGGCAATTGACAAAGGAAGTTGTGATAGGGTACCTTTAAGAGGAATTCAGAGGTTAAGACTAAGCCAATAAAAACACAAAAACAAAAACAAAAGGCTAAATATTGATTAACTAGGTTACTTAAAAACTTAGATTGCTGACTGATGGAAGACCATAGCCAAAGTGATCAGGCAGATTGGAAGATATATTTGCAATGGATAAAATCAACAGGGAACCAATACCTTCTAGAATATACAAAAAATATACAAATCAAAATATACAAATTTGGACTAGGAGAAAGTCCAAAGAGAAAAAGGAACCACTGACTTTAAGCCACTGACATGTGGGGGTTGTTATAACACTTAACCTTACCCCACTGATATGCACCTTTATATGTCCTCAAATTGATCAGAGAAAGGTGAAATTTAAAAAATTGTAGGGGGGCCTGGCTGGCTTAGTGGTAGAGCATGTGACTCTTGATCTCAGAGTCGTGAGTTCAAGCCCCACGTTGGGTATGGAGCCTACTTTAAAAAAATTGTCTTATTTTCATTAGACTGGCAAAAATTGGTAAAGTAGATCATTCCAAGAATTTTGGTAGGGGTTGGAGGTGTGTATGGGTATGTTGGTGATTATAGGAACTCCCATGTACTGTTGGTGGGGATGTAGACTGGTATAGGCTTGCACTGGTGTGTCTTACGAAAGTTAAATATTTAATTGACTAATGACTTGGCATTTCTACTCCTGGGAATATACCCTGTAAAAATTCCCACCCAGGTCTGCACAGAGGAGACAGGGACATCTACAGAAACGCTGTGTTGGGGCGTTGGAGGCAATCTGGGTGTCCATCCCTGGGGGAGTAGATTCAGAAAAGAGGGGATGCAAGTCTCGGAATGGCAAGAAGTAACAGCCCACATGTATGCACAGCAATGTGCGGGGCCATTAAGGGCATAGTGAAAAATAACATAAATAAAGGCATATACATACAAAGCAACAGTACCTAATTCACAAAAATACACATAAAGAAAAGAACATGCATTAACCCCTTAGAAAGTGGGTGTGAGGATGAAAGGCGGGAGGGGATGAAGAAGACAGGATTGAATGGATGGGGTCCCCCCCCACACACACACGTTCTTTTCCAAAGCTTTCTGACAAGAGACTGAAGACTGACACCCACAGCGTTTACATCCGAGGCTGGGTTTCCTTTACAGAATGGGATTCCCACGAGGCTGGGTTTGACATCTCTCCTCAACTTTCTGGCAAGTCCACGTTCAGCCTTTGCTGCTCTTTTCCCAATTTTGTAAGCATTCCCCTTTAATCATCTGACCTCATGCTTTCTCAAAAACAAAACAGAACACAATGCAAGAGGAACAGAATTACAAGATCCAATCTTAGTCCGAACAGCTTGCACTCAGAACATAAAACGAGTTGCTTTTCATATCTGTATGAAACAGAGGGAGAAAAGAGTGAAATACATCAGCCTTCTATTTGTATCGAATTATTAGTGGCCCGACAGGTGTGCCAAATATGTGCATTATACCGCTACGGTAATTAGCAGGAAAAAAAAAATCAATGGAACAGAGAAGATAGGCCTAAATCAGATCATAGCAAGTATTGTAAGTAAGCACGTGACGAAGGAATATCACATCAAAGAGGAAGCAAAGCAAAATCATCCATACAGCGCAGAAGCAACCCCAGGTCTCGGCTTTTCCAGGTGGGTGTCGTGGAAGCCCCGCCCTGATTTTCAGCCTCACGAGCTTTGGTATTACTGCTGGCCACATGCCCACCTCCAGCAGGCTGGCCACCTGCCACCGCAAAGCCGCTGGTCCCTGGCTCTGCCAAAGGCCCTTGAATGCCCTCTCCCTGCAGTTCACAAGCCATGCCATGGGGGTGAGTTGGGGCTGGACACCTCTTTGCTGGATTATGGAATTGGCCCCAGCTGAGGCTCAGGAATCTCCTTCTCTTCCCTCAACCATCCCCACCCCGGGTCTCCCCGCTCTCCCATCACTCCTCTCCTCCAGCGGAGCAGGTCGCCCCCTGCGCCCTTCCTCTCCTTCCCTGCCCTGGCCTCCTTCTCAAAGCTTCCTGCAACCTGAGCAATGGATTCAGTGGCCAGCTTAAAATTTGGAGACTCGTGAGTATAGATAACCAGAGAACTAGAGAACTAGAGTTTCTGGCTGATCTGTATCTGTGTGGCTGGGGGGTTTCAACCCAAAACACCGCGAAAGGATGCATGTTAGAGCCCTAAGAAATGCAGTCTTTGTGCACACACAGGGCCCCTCGAGGACTGATGGAACAGCCTCTTTCCTTCCCCACAGAGAGCCATGACTCTAACAAGAGAGGGGCGCTGAAAGGTTGTGGACTCCAGGAAAGGGCTCCCCACCTCC